>NC_057937.1:57573843-57916343 GCF_018555375.3 Anguilla rostrata
CCAGTCAGGGGCGTCGTAGTGGGGGGGGGAAGTGGGACTGACTGCCCAGGGCCCGAATGGGGGGCAGGGCCCTCAAAAAAGCCTGGAATGATGCGTGAGAGACATGGATCAAGAGCGGAAGGGGGCCCACAGAGACTGCTTATGTATAGGGGCCCAGAATATTATGCTGCACCCCTGGTTCCAGTCCCTTTTTTTTCGGTGAAAGGAGCCCGCCCCACTGACCCTGTGCCCCCCCCCTTTCCCCCAGGTGCCCGGCGGGTCACGTGGTCCAGGAGAACGGCACGGGGCGGTTCTGCGCCCGCACCGCCTGCGCGGGGCACCCGTGCCACCGGGGCACCTGCGCCGCCCGCTCGCCCGCCAACTTCACCTGCCACTGCCCGCCGGGCTACCGCGGGCGCCGCTGCGAGGTGGCCCTGGCCATCTACCGCGACGACGTGGGCCTCAGCTTCAGCTCGCTCTTCGCCATCTCCATCTGCTTCCTGGCCCTGCTGGGTAACTATGGCAACGGCGTTCCGCGCCGCTTTCGCACCGTGACCCCCCCTCCCTCTCTCCCTCCCTCCCTCCCTCTTCCTCTTTTACTTTTTCTGTTTCTCTTTCTTTTTCTTTTATCGCCTCTGTTGTCCTTCTCCCACCCCCCCCCCCACCTCTCTCTCTCTCTGCTTTCTGTGGTTATTATTCTACTGCTTGCTTTTTTCTCCTGTTATTGGCCTTATTCTCGTTTTACTTCTCGTTGTTCTTCAGGAATCCCGGGGTTTAGTGGCCTTGTGGCACCTGCACTAACCCGGGTGTCACGCTGAAGGCTTTATAGTTGGCGCTCTCTTGTTTTTTTTGGAATGAGGTGGATTGTGGGTAAAGGATCCGCGATGGCCTGGCTCTCCAATCAGGCGGTGCCGCACGTACATTGGGGCGAACGGGAATAACCTTGAACCATGTGACCCCAAAACCTCGGACCGTGTGACCCGAGGAAATACTGTTCCTTGTAAATGCTGCACCTGTTGGCTGTGCGGTTTGCAATGCATTATGGGAGCCGTTTAAAGCAAAGCTGCCCAACCCTGTTCCCGGAGGTCTACCGTCCAACCCTAACAAAGCACGCCTCATCCAACAGCGAGAGCTGCCCTCGGGCTGATAATTAGTTGAGTCGGATGCGCAAAATTAGGGCTGAAGTGAAAACCTATGAAAGGAGGGGACGGTAGGTCCCCAGCAACAGGGCTGGGCGGCCCTTGCTTTAAACAGCTCCCACAATGCATTGCAAACCGCACACCTCCGTGTTGAAGCGCGTCTTCCCCGAGCGGGGGAAGGGTGGATCAGACGCGGAGGCGCGCTGAGATGACGGGACCGGAAGGAAGCCTTTCTGACTTCAAAATGGCGCTCCCACCTCGACGGTCTGAACCGCGCCGAAAATATGAGCGACCCTCCGTAAATAATTCCCCCCCGTCGTATATTTATTCATCGCTCTCTGATTACAGCCTTGTTTATTGACAGTGACCGGCGCTTTTAAAGTGCTAATTACCCAATTTGTAGGTGCGCCGTGTGCGAGTTCATCGACACCCACATAAACCCAGATCAATCTGCCGGAGCCACAGCTGGAATTTCAATTAGTGGTAGTGCCTTCCATCACGGGCGGACGAAATGAAAATGGTTGAAGGTCGTATTTTTCCTTTTGTCAGTCTTTTAAAAAAAATTTGTTATATTAATAAATTTATGTGGAAGCGCTGCGCTTGAGGTTTAGTGCTCTTAAAAATTTCATCAGTGCCTTTTCTGTTATTGTCTCTCTCAGCCATTTTCGTCTCTATGAATTTATTCGAGTCTTTTTGACTACCTGTGATAATGACGGTACGTAACCATCAATAATTAGAAATAAATACATTTAAAAAATGTATTGAATGAATAGTATCGGTTTTTTGTAGAAAAATAGCAAAGAAATACAAGTTCAAGCAGATTATAGAATTGCCTGTACTGTTTCCATCGGGTTTTTTGTACGGGGTGAAAACAAGTGAAGTGGTGAAGCTTGTTTTCCCATCAGCCTTCAGAAGGAGCCTTGGCTTGTGAAGTTTCCTTATTGACCCGGGCTAATGGGTTTATCGCGCTCGCGTCTGCCTCCGGCCCAAAAGCATCGACGCCGCGGCGCGCTCCGTTTCCCGGGGGCTCGGTCAGGTTACCCCCCCTCTACCCCCCTCCACCCTCCCCCCCCCCACACACACCCCCACCTCCCGAAATGAAATGAGAGGTGAAAAAGTACATCTCCTGTGGAGTTATTACAGCCCTGTTGCTGGTCCCTGCACCCCCTCATTCCCAGAATCACGGGTGGGTGGGAATGACTAACGCCGCGACTTCCTGTCTGAGGACTCCGCGGAACTGTGGGGGACAGAGGGGCGCGGCGTTCCGGGGACGCAGCCGCCTCTACCTCCCGAATCCGACAGGGGTTCCCCTCCTCCCTCAGTCACCTTGTTCCTCAGAGCTGGTCTCGTCATGCTGAGACCTCCCAAATCCGACAGCTGTTCCTCTTCTCCCACAGTCACCTTGTTCCTCAGAGCTACATTACATTACATTACAGGCATTTAGCAGACGCTCTTATCCAGAGCGACGTACACAACTTTTACATAGCACTTTCCATTGTATCCATTTATACAGCTGGATATATACTGGAGCAATTTCGGTTAAGTACCTTGCTCAAGGGTACAACGGCGGTGTCCTACCCGGGAATCGAACCTGCGACCTTTCGGTTACAAGCCCAGTTCCTTACCCACTGTGCTACACTCCGTCCTGGTCTCATCATGCTGAGACCTCCCAAATCCAACAGCCGTTCCCCTTCTCCCACAGTCACCTTGTTCCTCAGAGCTGGTCTCATCATGCCGAGGCTCTCCGTGTGCATTCTCTGGATGCCCTGCGGCATTATGGGAGACAGCTCGGGTCTTTAGGGGAGGGGGGGTAGAGTGGGGGGGGGGGTACTCAGGATGAACAAACTGCCAGCACTTCAGTGGGGCAGAGGCCGTATTGAGTCATTTAACGGAAGCGTATCACAATCTGCCCCCCACCCCCCAAAAACACAGGAAGGTGCTTTAAATTATGCAGAGCATCTCCTCTCTCTCTCTCCCCTCCCCCCCCCCTCTCCCTCCTCTCTTCTTTCCCTCTCTCTCTCTCCCTCTCTCTCTCTCTCCCCTCTCTCCTCCTCTCTCTCTCTCTCTCTTCCCTCTCTCCCCTCTCCTTTCCTCCTCTCCCTTCCCTCTCTCTCTCTCCCTCTCTCTCTCTCTCTTTCTCTCTCTCTCTCTCTCTCTCTCTCTCTCTCTCCCTCTCTCTCTCTCTCTCTCTCTCTCTCTCTCTCTCTGTGTGCACAGTCCGGTCGAGGTGCGCAATATAATCACTTCAAACAGAGGCTGGATAAACGGCCGTTGGGCGATAAAGTCAACATTCCCAAATTACCCTCACCGCAGAAGGGCCGCGTTTCCAATATGGCGTCCGTGTCGTTGGGAAGGGGCCCGAGCCCGTTTAATATAGCACTGACTGAGGGGGGGTCCTCTATAAGGTGCGGATTGAATACAGTTGATTTAGCCAACATAGGTTGTCCTCCAGAGATAGCTGTGTTTGGGGGTGGGTGGGGGGGGAGGGGGTAATTGAGTTATTATGACCTGAAATTGGGTTTGAGGTGGGGCGGGGGGGCTCGTGGCCAGCCGTTATCATAGCTGGCTTCCCCCCCCCCCCGCCCCTGAAGGACAAGTTACGTAAGACAGGGAAAGGGGGAGGGGGCGAGGGGGGGCGATTTCGGTCCAGAATGCCGATGGCAAACACCAGAGAAATGAAACGTGGCGCTAGGTGCCACACACAGAGAGAGAGAGAGAGAGAGAGAGAGAGAGAGAGAGAGAGGCTCTGGCACTCACACTGTGTTATGGTGTTATGGGACTGACTCTTCAGGCTTTCATTAAGCTGGGGGGGGGTCGGGGGCGTGGGGGCGGCCTCCAACCCCCCCAGCCCCCCAGATATTTGATTGGTGTTGATTGGACGATTTCAGGTTCCTCTAACAAGCCGCTGGCCGTGCACGCTAGCAGTCGAACCCGTGTCTGTTTAGCCCCGCCCTGGTCATTTCACACCCCGCCCCTCCTCCACAGGCCCCGTCTGAGAGCCCTGTCAATAAACATTAATATTTTATCGCACAATCCTTAATTCCCAGCCTGTGAGAATTAAAGCGTAATATAACACCTTGTTTGCCAGTAATCAGCAGACATGCGTGTCTGCGATTGTTATTAAAGCTTGATAATGAAAGCATGAGCTGTAATCTCTTTCAGTCATTTTTTTATTCTTCGTCTCCATTTTCTTCCTTATTGTAATTCTGCAGTTGATCTGTTTTTTTTTCTGTTTTTTTGTGGGTGTTGAATTCAGATTTGTTTATATATTGTATGGATGTTATGTGTATACTGCAACACACACACACGCACACACACACACACACACATAGTTGGGGATAACTGCCTAACTATATAGCATGCTAGCATGACATACTAAAACTCGCTATGAAACTAACTGCAACTAGCTGTCCAGTTGCTTGGCTACCATTGGCTCGCTAGACTTCCTTGCTGTGAGTGTTCTCAGTCTGCTCTCTGCACACAAGGTTGGCTGACTGAGCTACCTTTTCAGTGATTACCATATACACAAGGGCTAGTTGTCATTGCGGATGGGGGGGTTCGGGGGAGTGGGGTGGTAGTTGTGGGGTGGGGGTGGGGGTAGTGTTTCATTAAAAACAAAACACCTAGTCAATACTGCTGTCCTCTCTAGGGTCATGTGCAGTGAGAGGGCACCTAAAAGCACCCCTCCCCATGAGCAGGCCTGGTGCAGTGTGTTGTGGGAACTGGTGGTGTTTCAGGAAGAGAACGGTAGCGTTGCAGCTGTATTTGTCATTGCTTAACTTCACAGCTGAAGTTCTCAGGGATTAGGCAGCTTTGTCTATTGGTCCTGATGATTTAATTCAGCGTAGAGATTAGGCGGTGTAGAATGGTGAGGATACGGACTCGGTCTCTGTTTGTTTTTTTTTGTATTATTGCTTGGCGTGGCCTACTTTTTTAATCCGCGGTGTTTTAGCAGTCAGATAAAATTGACTCCCTCTCATGCCATCAGTCAGAGGCCTTGATCAGGCAGAGAGGGCTGCTCGGTCCTGGACCCCGAGCCCGCGCTTTTGTTGCTGAGGGTTATGGATCGGCTGCTTCACACAGGCAGAATGGCAATAAGCTTGGATTGATGCCTCTGGAAGAGCGAGCTCATTGGCTGCTATAATTTGCTTCCACACAAGTGATGTTTCGGAGATGTGGGGGTGGGGGCTTGGTGAGGGTGGGCGGGGGTTGCGGGGCAGCCTTTGCCCAATAGCCCGTGTCCTCAGCGCTTGGGTCACTGTGGGCGGGACAGTTCCCAGCGTGTGACGTCATCGCTTCCACACTCCTCCTCTTCTGACCCTCTGAAGAGTCGACTTTTTTTCGAACGCATCTTCATAATCAGTGAGTCAGTGTTCCAGAACTCCGCTGCTCCGTGAGTCACCGGCAAGTGAGCGTTACATCAGCGTCAGAGTGTTCAAGTGAAGAGCATTCCGATCACATGATTGTGACCTCACACCTTTATAAGGGTTAAATCCTGTTTGCTCCACTCTTGGCTCCCAGTAAGTCCTCAGGGCCTTTAATAGACTGTAGCGTTAATCCTCCTCCTCGATCCAGGGCGTAGATCTTGAAAGACACCGGAATGTCAGTGTCGGTATAGATTTATATGGTGACATCACTCTCCATATGAATTAATGCGGAGATCGGGTCTTTGATGCCGATTTAATTGGACGCTGCTGTCTCAATAATGGTTTGAAGGGGGCTACTATTTTGACATATTTTTCCATGGGGACCTCAGTCTCTGTACAGGTTTAATTGGTGGCGTAGTTCTCAATACTGGTTTAAGTTATGACAGTTTAACTCTTGACACAGGTTTAAGTGGTGACTTCAATCGCAGTACTGGTGTTCATGGAGACTTAACTCTTTCAGCAAAAACGTACAGTGACCCAGTGAAAACTGTGGTGGAGAAAAAATGATTTGAATTCATGATTCACGTACCCAGTGAAATCAAGATAGCTGAGTTTATTTTTAATGTTATTTACTCTGGTAGATTCCCTGTTGCACTGAGAGCCTTTAACTAGATTCTGTAGTAATGGTTACCTGTGAACTGGCCTGAAATGCGTCTGTGTTCTGTTTGTTTGATTTATTTATTTTACCTCCTCTCATGGCGTTAGTCCAGAAAAAGAAGCGTCTTCTGATCTGCCAGTGAGCCGGGATGCTGTGCTGCAGCGCTGTAATCAGTAGCTTTGGAGGTCCGGCGTGTCTCCCCCCCCAGTGTCTCCCCCAGCAAACATCATTACGGATTGACGTGAACCCCCTTGCGCCCCTCCCTCCAAATGCCCTCCACCCTTCAACCCCCCCCCCCCCCCCCACTTAAACCCAGACCAAACCTCTTCAGAGCTGCAGTAACTGGACAAATTATGCCCCTAATGGCTGGATGCAGTATGACAATTTATTACAGTGTGATTTCTCAATAACCTGGCTTTTTTATGCCAAAATGAAAAGTATTTCCGCTCACATTCTGACAGGCAATCGGCACTAATAACTTTATTTGGATACCAGTTGAATTTTCTACCCCTTTTTTTTTTAGTATTTTCTTCCTTTACCCAGAATTTCCCATCCATTTTTTCCTCATTTGTCCTGTGTAAACTGCTGCCTGTTGCCTATGGCCGAAATCTCTCAGCACCCTCCTCCTGTGCTTGTCCCCTCCCCCCCCCCCCCCCCCCCCCACGGAGATGAGATGTGGGTGTTAAGCGCGCTGCAGAGTCTGAGCACGTGGTGAACAGGATGGCCTGTGCCGGGGGAATTCTGAGAGGTGTGCAGGAGGCCTAACTAATGTTCAGTCTGGCATTTCAACCGTAATGAAATTCCGACGGACGTAGTAGCGAAGCCTGCACGCAGATGTTTTACTTTGCCGAACAACAGTGTCTGAGAAATATTAAATAATCTATGTACTGTATAATGCCAATTTTATTTATTTCTTTTATTTAATTTAATTTTTAAAATTTATTTATTTATTTTTATTTTTTTATTTTTTTATTTTTTTGTTCTTTATGATACTGATGCTGATGATTATGAATATCGCAGCTAATAGCCTGTCATTGTTGACGTAGTTTTTACTGATGTCAGTAAAGAGGCTATAATAACTAATAATACTAGTAAGTATTGTAGCAAATTCTATTGTGTGATTCTTTTTTAAAAATCTATATACTGTTAGCATGCTGGTTGGATCGACACTAATATTACTTTTTTTTTGGTCCTAAAGCCTACCTAAGTCTGTTTTGCTCAGTGGTGATAATTGATTAAAACCACAGTCTTGTGGTTTGGGTACAATAATATAAACTCAGAAAAAGAGATTAAATGCTGAAATATTCAATAATGATATTAAACGTGTAAAATCATGTGCTGACACAGTGGCAATGTGTACTTTCTGAGAGCAAAGAAAAAAATATATGTAGCATATTTATACATGATTTATATATTCATACAAGGAGATCTGGCATATAAGAATTAGGTAACTTAAAACAGTATATTCACAATTAGTGTTAAAGATAAAACAGCTTAGCATAATTAATATAATTTAATATTTAATTATTCAACTCCAACAGCTGCCATTTTATAGCACAAGTGAAATGGTTCAGTATTATAGAACCAGCAATCAACTAGATTGGATCACACAAACGTTTCTTTTTTTTTTTTTTAGGTCACTTGATAGGTAAATATGTGAACATACGTTTTGCAGTCCACAGCTTTCTGTTAGATTGTATTTTTCGGAACCTTCGGCTTCTGGATGAGCTCCCTAGCTAACTATGAGCTAACATTAAGTAGCTAGCTTTTAGCCAACATTAGCTGACAATCGCTAGCTGTCTATAATAAGTGAGCCGTACTGCCATTTAGATACAAAACATTACAATTTACTCAGATTGATGTTAAATTCAAATACATAGTTTGACTCATTACGTACTTTAACTTCACATCTCGTGGTGAATCATCCACAGTGCTTAGCATACCACTGGTTAATTAGCGCCTAAATTTGTACCGTTTTAGAAATCAAAGGAGAGGAGGGAAATGCAAGTGCACAGTACTTACTCTGAGATGAGGAGGAAGATGATGGAGGTACGAGAACTGATTTAGTGGAATCTTAAAAGTCTTTGAGCCCCCAAGTGTCTTCATTATGTAACCAACATTTATGGCAAATTACAGGTAATTTTGGGAAATCCCCAACACAACAACAACACATTCAATCGGATTGCTCGGTAAACCGATTGCTGCATTGAGTGCGTAAACCGCTGTGTCGTGTCCTGACAAGACCCTCTACCTAACTGCCTGGAATGAGCCTAGCTCTGAAAGTTATAAACATCATTTACCATTTACATACACACACAACTTTTCTGCGTCTCTAAATTTGTCTGCGTGCTCTAGTAACACACAGCAGCACACACACGCTCGCGCTCGAGCGGTTGTTTAAATTTCGCAGCTGTGTAAATTTACAGCATTTTTAAAATGTGAGTTAACGAGATCCGCTGATAAAAAATGCGTCGTAGTAAAAGGGCACGGATGTGTGCGGGTTCGAGGAAAAGCGCGTGATGGATCTCGCAGACTGCAGGCCCGCCCGTGGCCGTGCGTGAACCCGCGCGGGTGTGAAATGCATTGTGGGTCTTCCCTTCATCTGCAGAGCCGGCCTGCCGAGGTCGCTCGGTCAATAAGAAGCGCGCACCACCTCGCCGTGGAAACGCCTGAATGTGGTGGAACGAGGCGGTTGAGGGCGGTTTGTCTGGAATCTAAGCGGGGCGTTTTGCGCGCCTCGCGCGCCGGGCCGAGAGGGTCGCCGCGGCCCGAAAACGTTTCTGAGAGGCCAAAAGGGAGCCTTTTGCGCCTCCTCCTCTCCCGTCGTTTGCCTCCGTTAACACAGGCCGAGCTGCAGCGCCTCCGCCCCGGCCGTCGGCAGAGGGGGGAGGGGGGGGGGGGGGGTAACCTGCTGGAAGTGCCGGCGGTGGATGAGCGCTTACGGCTGCGGGGGGGGCTGGGGGGGGGCAGAGCGGATATTGATTTTCTGCGCGTTTCTGACGGGGGGCGCTCCAGCCGCCCGCTGTGGAAGGGCTGACAGAGATTGATGCGATAATTTGAGTCTCAGGCTGACCCGGTGATTACGGGTTCGGGTTGGAGGGGGGTGGGGGGGGGGCAAAGGGGCCTCCCTACGGGCGACACTGTGTTCCCACCAACCGCTGCGCTTCTCTCCGACACATTTTTCACGCCAGGTGAACGCTCTCCCAGGATCAGTAATTAGACTGACAGCGCCCCCTCTCTCCACCCTCCCTCCACCACACACACACACACACCACACTCTCTCTCTCTCTCTCTCTCTGGGAGAATTTAGAGCGAGAGAGATTGAGAAGGCGAGCGAGGGCGAGAGAGGGGTTAGAGCAGGTAATTTTAGAAAAGAATATCCTCTAAATGCCACCGAGGTATCGGGGTGCAGGGTTCCTGGGATGTTCCAGCGCACAATGCAGACATGATTGAGTGGACGTCCCCCCCCCTCGCCCCTCGCCCCCCCCACCCCCTGAACTCGCCGCGGGGCACTTTAATGGAAGGCAGCGATGCTGTGGGAACATGGCCTTTAAGCTGGGGGAGGACTTGGGGGCTGCCGTGGGAGCCTGCTGTCTGTGCACAGGGCGTTTAACTCCTCCTCTTCCTCCTCCTCCTCTTCACCCACCTGTCCCGTCCTCTTTAAACCATTCCCCCCCCCCTGCTCTTTTTGGCGCCCCCTAGTGCTGCTCCTGGGCATCTTCCTGTGGACGCGCTGGCGGAGCTACAAGGGGCTGAAGGAGGGCGTGTACCACGTCTCGGCGCACCACGACGGCTGGGAGGACATCCGGGAGAACGTGCTGAACTACGACGAGGAGGGCGGGGGGGAGGAGGACCAGGTGAGACCCCCGCCCGTACACTCTTAGGACAAGACAGGGAACTCGGGTAGCAACGGGGCTACTGCTAGCTTACATTAGTACTTATGTTGTGTTACAAGTACTCTCAATCGTCTGGAAATACCGTTGTTAGCCAGGCCTGGTAGTTCTGCTTATACAACTCATGCGATTAGACTTACGTTCTTTTACATTGAATATCCCGCCGTGTGCTAAATGAATGCTACGTAGTGTTTTGTAGCCATGGTACATTGGCGGAGCCTTTATTTAAGCGCTTCACATCACCACCTAGTGGTGAGTTAGAGGAACTGCCGCGAGTCGCGCCTCCGTAGGGATCTGCTGACTCAGCCCGTCAGCAGCGGGAGAGGGAAGACGGACGCTGCAGTTCCTCGCGGCGGCGGCGATTAGTCACGGCCCGGGGGGAGCGATCCGCGCCGACGCTCCCCTACGCTGCCGCTCAGCCGCCGCCGCCGCCTCTTCCTGCGAGACCGGAGATCATCGGCGCCTGAGGAGAGCCCGCCTTGGGGGTTTCGGCACGGGGGCGACCGCGGCGTCGCGTTCGGAGGGCATTCCCCGCCCCCCCCGGTTCAGTCCAGCGACGGCGACCTGCTTCAGCTGCGTCGCGTCCGTCGCGTTTGGTTTTTTTTTCCTTTCTCCCCGACCGCTCGGTCCTCCAGGAAGCGCTGCTCTGTTTGAAGGCAGCAGATGGACGCTCTCCGCTGTGAGTGCGGGTGCTCTGGGACGCCGGGCAGTCGCTGGGTATGAGGGGAGTGAAGACGCCGCGTTTCCACGCTGTTTATCTTTCTGTTTTTGTTCCCGTCCCTGATTTTCCTCTGTCCTCTCTCTGCCCCGTTCTCTGCCTCTCCGTGACTTATCCTCTTTCCAATCCCCCTTTTCTCTTCCGTCTTCTCTCTCTTGTGTTTTCTTTCTCCCTTCTCTCTCTCTCATCCCCTCCCTCCCCCACTCTCTCATCCTCTCTTTCTCTCTGCTCTCTCCCTCTCTCTCTCTCGTCACTCCCTCTCTCATCCTCTCTCTCTCCTCTCTCCTCTCCTCTCTCCTCTCTCTCCTCTCTCCCTCTTCTCTCTCTCTCTCCCTCTCTCTCTCGTCTCTCCCCCTCCTCTCCTCATCCCCTCCTCCCCTCTCTCTCTCTCTCTCCCTTCCTCCTCTCCCTCTTCCTAATGCCTATGACATGGCGGAGCTGCAGAAGTCTCTTCAGCCCAGCCCCGCCCAGTCCGTGCAGTACGGCCACTCACGGGGGGTCCACCACCACCCCCACGCCCACCAGGACACCACCAAGTCCAACGCCTCCACCTCCTCCTCCTCCACCGCCGCCACCGTCCCCCTGGCCCCCCCGGCCGCCGCCGGCGCCAGCGCCGCCGCCGCCACCATCTCCGCCACGCTGCGGCGGGACGTCCCGCCCACGGGGCCCCACCCGCAGGGCCCCAGCCAGGCCGCCCTCCCCCCGCGGAAGAGCCTGTCCTTCTCCAGCCAGGACCTGGCGCGCTACCTGTGCGAGATCATCCGGGACGCCGACCAGCACCCGGAGGCCGCGCCCTTCGACTCGCTGCAGGTGTTCTCCACCGAGGGGGGGGGCTCGCCGGCCGGCTCGCTCAGCTCCTTCAGCTCCGCCGGGCCGGAGGAGCGGGAGGACCGGGCCCCCGAGTCGCTGCGGGACTGGGGGCCGCGATTCGAGAAACTCAAGGCCCTGTACGAGAGGGCCGAGGGCAGCGACCTATGACTGGGCTCACCGGAAACCCGCCCAGGAGGGGGCCGCCTTGCACAGACACCAGGAGGAGTACCGGAAGCTTCCGGAAAAGACTTAACTGCTCTCCACCTGACCGGTAGCACATGCCAGTCTGTGTGTGTTCATATGTCTGCACAGGGCCCCCCCCCCCATCCCCCACGACTCTTGTCAGTTTCCCCCACTTTTCTTTTTGAGCAGAGGACTGGGCCGCTGCCGTTTCCTGAAGCCTTGCGGGTGACAATGACTTCGGAAAGTGTTTCGCCTGTAAATCAAACGTTCTGAGCTTGGTGCAATTTAAGTAAAAAAACAAAAAAAACAAAAACAAAAAAAACAATGACAAAAAAAAAAACTAAAACAGTCGTGGATAATTTCTCAGATGTAAAAACAAAACAAAAAAAATCACTCTTCAAACTTTTTCCTGGAGTTCGCCCCTCTTTGAAAGACTGCAGCTGGGGAGGAGCTGAACACGGGGGATAATTTTCACTCAAAACTTGGTGCCAGTGCTGTGTTTTGAAAGTGCGACGTGGAGGTAAAAAAAAAAAAAAAAGTAAAAGTGATATAAAAGTTAAATAAAAAACAACACCGGAGGGAAAGCAATGCGGTGGGAATGGAGCGGATTCTGTCCAGCGCTCCGTGCGTTTAACGTGGCTCGATCCCCCACCCGATGGAGGCTAATGCAGATCAGCTGGTCGGCAGCCTGCACTGCATTCTGGGAGGTTAACGGGAGATCGACGCAAATGAGCCTGAGCCAAGATGGAGGCCGACAGGGTCGCTGATGCATGGGGTCTGAGATGAGAGTGTAGAGTCCACTGGGACAAGCACAGGAGTGGGGCGGGGTGGGGGGTGGGGGGGGGGGGGCGGCGCAGAGAGGGAGGGGGAAAGAGGGGAGATCTGCTGAGGAGGGAGGGGCAGAGTCACTTTAGTCTATGGCAAGTTTTACAGCTTTTAAAAGAATATATAAATGCACTTTTTTTTTTAAGAAGACACACAAGTGTTGTGCGCAAGTATTTGGACAAACGATGCAGTTTGTTTGTTGTTTTGGCTCTGTGCTCCAGCTCCTTGGAGAAAAAAAAGATAAATGAATGTGAAGTTAAGTGCAGACTGTCAGCTTTAAAAATTGAGACTATTTACACATCCATGTCTGGTGATCCTTGTAGGAATTACAGCCCTTTTTATGTATAGCCCCCCCCCCCCCCCCCCCCCCCCCCATTTTACAGGAGCAAAAGTAAATGGACCAATTAACATAATCTAATATGAGTCATCATATTTAAGCACTTGGTGGCAAACCCTTTGCATTTGATAAATGGCTGAAGTCTGTGACTCACAGACGTCACCGGGCGCTGGGTATCTTCCCCTGGCGATGCTCTGCCAGGCCTGCACTGCGGCCATCTTCAGGCCCTGTTTGTTTCTGGGGCTTTTTGCCTTCAGTCTTGTCTTCAGCGAGTGAAACACGTGTTCTGTTGGGTCCGGGCCGGGTGGTTGTCCTGACCGGTCAAGAACATTCCGCTTTCTGGCCCCGAAACCCCCCCCCCCCGGTTCCTTTGCCAGTATGTTTGGGGTCATTTTCCCACTGCAAGGCGAAGTGCCGTCCAGTGAGTATCGAGCCATTTGGGCTGGACCCGAGCAGACAAAACATTTCTGCACACGTCAGAGTTCACCCTGCTGCTGTCGTCATAACAGCAGTGACATCATCAGTGACGACAAGCGAGCCGGTTCCATCGAGCCAGTTCCAGTGGCAGCCATACCATACCCAAGCCATAGCACTACCCTCCACCATGTTTTACAGATGAGGTGCTCTGCATCGTGAGCAGGTCCTTTCTTTCTTCACACTCTCCTCTTTCCACCACTTTGTCACAGGTTAATACTCGTCTCGTCTGTCCATAAGACTTTTTTTTATTATTTTTATTTTTTACCAGAGCTGCACAATGTTTTTTTTTTAAATGTATTTTTCTATCGAACTCGTAAGCTGGCCATTCTGTTCTTGAGGCTTACCGTGGGTTTGCAGCTGTTGTGGTGAACCCTCTGAGGTTATGCTGGTGTAGTCTTCTCCTTCTGGTGGCCTTTCACACATTTACACCTACGTCCCGGAGAGTGCTCTTGACCTGTGCGACTGTTGACCGTTTTCTTCATCATCGAAGGTGTTCGTCCATTACAGTGGTCTTCTGTGGTCTACCAGGTCATTTGCTACTGGGCATTCTTTCTCCCTGCCAAAGTACTGTATCAGACGGTTGATTGTGACACACCCAATGTCTTGGCTATGTCTCCGATCAATTTATTCTGATTTTTCACCCTCACAATGGCCTCCTTTACTGGTATTGACGCTTACCTGGATTGCATGTTGAGGGACAACAGCAACAGACTCCGACTGCAAATTCCGACGCCGAGAATCAATTCTAGATCTTTTTAAATAGCTTTCTAGTGTGCGTGAACTATTGATGCAAAGACACACAGCTGGCCAAGAAGCAGTGGATCAGCCAACTCTCCAATTACTTTTGCTCCCCTAAAATGGGGGACTATGTCTAAAAAGGGCTGTAATTCCTACATGGATCCCCGATATCTGTATTGTTAGCCAGCTTGTGTAGGAGATAAACTGCACTCCTAATCTATACAAGCTGCCCAATGGCTCTGTACTAACACATAAAAATAAAACGCAGTTGGTTTTTTTTAGTGCAATTCTGAAGAAGAAGCCGTGTTTCTTCGGTTCAGACCCTGTTGTATATTTATGATAAGTATGGTGTGTGTGAAGACTGGGGAGATTAATTCTCCGTAAGGTTAAACAAAGCAAAAGGAACGCTTTTTTTTTGGATGGGGGGTGATTTGTCGCACACTCGCGTGACTTCCCCCGCAGAGCTGGGTATTTTATATATCTCGCAGAACGGCGGCAACTTGTGCAGCATGCATTTTGAGAACGTGTCGAAAGCTCCCTTTTTGGTTTTTTATCATCGCGTCTCCTTTTTTAAAAAAATAAAATAAAAATTGAACGGGAATATACGTTTAGCGTGACAGCGCGAGCGGAAAAGGATAGGAGTGCGTTAAAGGCAGTCAGGGCGATAATCCTAATGCAAGTTGATAGCTGGCTGTCACGCCCTGAACGGAGGGCACCAGGCATCTCGCGGCAAGCTCAAAGTGCGCGATTCGGAAACGGATTTCAGAATGTGCCGATTTTAAAAGGTAGCAATGCAAGCTGAAATAGGATTCCAAGGGGAAAATTAGGAACACTTCTGTGACGGGATGATTTTAAAATAAAAATAAAAAAGAAAGAAAGAAATCTTGGGTGGGAGCGTGAGGATGAGGCCACAGTTTCTAGAATGTTCTCTAGAAAATATAGCTTGTAAGAGTGTTGTTGGGGGACACATATGACCATGACCTCAAAAGAAATTATAAATGTGTATATTTTATATGTTTTGTTCACAAAATTTTAAAATTTAATTTAGCCAGTGTGTACCTCCAGTGGCAAACCTAACCCCTGATAATCCTGATTCTAGTTTACAGTGAATATACAGATTGTGGTTTATTTTGTAAATAGTAAAAATGGAGAAATACAACTTTTGGCTGCATAAAAAAAATGTGAAACTTACTAATGGGAGCACCACAGTATAAGTAATCTCTGGCTTCTTTGAAAGTGGATGTGAATTTTACTGTTATTACCATTTTATTTAATATTTCTCATTAGTTTATATTTACAGCATTTGAAACATTTTTTAAATAAATATCTTTGATAACGTGACTGGTTTGTGCTCGTGAAGTGCTTTGTCTTGCGGTATAACAGCAGAACACAGCGCGTGCCATGTCCATTTGAACACAGCGCGTGCGATGTCCGTTTAACGGGTCCTCAGACCCTACCACGGGACGTGTTGGGAGGGAGGGAGGAAGAAGACACCGGAGTAATGGGAGATGATCTTAAAGTGAAGGAAATTTTGGCATTATAGTGCTTCGTACACACTGACAGGACTGTTTCCAATTAATCAATTAAAAAATACGTATTCTACATAGTTTTCTTTGCTTCTTTGCTTGTCTTTGCACAGCTGCAAAAATAATGAAGTTACATTTTCCCTTTATATTTACGTTGTATAAAAAGATTATGCAAATGAGTCCAATTGAAATTCTTATTCAGAATCAAAATTAATGTTGAGATTTTTTAATTGAGTGGAAAAAAAGAACTTCCTAACCCCTCAGGCCAGATGTTAACTTAGTTGAAGATTCACAGCAATCTCAGAGGTGTCAGAATTTATTTCCCCTGCTGGAGTGTTGGGTGCTGCATCTTCTGATTGTTTCCTTTAAATTCTTTATTTGCCTATTGAGGGAAAAATATTATTTAACGCTTAATGAGAGTGTGGAATCAACAGTATCAACATATCTTAATTATACATTTCTAAAAATGAAAAAAAAAAAATCCAATAATAAACACTTGATAATTATATTAAAAAGAAAGAAAAATATTTACACAAGATTTACACTGTGCACTTATGCTCGACAGAGAAACAGTCAGTGGAATTTTTTAACCTGCACAGCCCCCCACCCCCCAGCCCCACAGGCTACTTCTTAACGACACATTTGTGAGCATTTATTCATGTTTGAATAACCATCAACAATGTCCAAACAAACAGGAAATCTTGAAATCTTGGGAATCGGCTGCATGTTTGCTGAGCAGCTGGCTTTCTCCCTCTGTCCTCTGTCTGCTAGGCCGCTGCATTCTACAGAATTGTTTGCATCCAGAATGACAAAATGGCCGCCCAACATGGAAGGACCAAGGTAAAGTGGTGTATTTGTTTGTGTTAGAGAAGTCTCTACCTTTTTTTTTTTTTGCCATTTTTCTCCCATTTTCTCCCCAATTTAGTTGTCATACCAATTCCCCGTGTGTATCACGGTCCTGGTCGATCCTCTGTCGGTCTGGGGAGGGTGTAGACTAGCAGGCTCTTAAAATGATTTTGAGCCACACAGGCTAAATGAAGCCACTGGTGGATTATTCCAGGGTTAAATTAGCACACATCCACAGGAGCAGCGCAGAAATAACCAAACTCTCAACCTTCAAGGTTTTTTTCTTCAGGTTTACAGCCCAATTGAATAGAGTCGCTGTTGTGTGGAAGCCCCCTCAACAAAACCCCTGACCCCATAGTTAATTCTAGGGTGTCACTTATCTTGTTGAATTTACAGTACAGCATCTTTGAAACGGTTCATATAAATGTTAGAACTCCTGCTGAAAACATCTGGTATTACATGTTATCTGGTAATTACATTTCTTCTTTTTTTTTTACCACCAATATTTAGTGCCATTTTTCTCATTTACATTTTCTGAAGCTGTGGAACATCCTAATGCTGCTTAGGTTATTTCAAGCTCTGCTACAGAAGTCATTTAAGAAAAAATGTTTTCCCAGAAGTTAAATTACCATATACAATATAGTATGCAATTATGAAGCATTTATAACTGTGTTGTTATAGTCATTCTCATTTATTACACATTTATAATCTTGTGTTAGCAGTTCTTCCTGCTTTGAGTGATTAGATTTGTCCGCCAAGGTTCGACCGCTGTAGTTTCGGGGCCCCACCCTGCTGGTGTGATGAGCAATTTGGGGGTCCCTTCACCGCCACTTAGAGGCCCCCAAATTTCTGTACGACTGCAGGTAAGTTTGTGATTCATGTAAGGTATCAAACGTCAGAAATATGATTTACAAATACTCATCACTCATTACTCAACAGACATTCCTATCCAGAGCTGCATATATGGTCTATTTGCTGTGCAAATGGGTATTTGCAGAAGAAATTTTCTTACTGAAGGCTACCAGGCGTACACAGTACCAGGCATTTGAATTAGAAACTCGCTTTCAGCTACGGGCTCAGGTACACTTGGCAACAGTGTCACCTTAGAGCAATTATATTCAAATTTGCTTTTTTTTCACCATTCCTGGCGAGTACTTGTTCAAACTTTGTTGGGAACATAATGTCACAAGACGTTTAATTACAATTCCGCAGCGAGTGCAAATAAGCTTAGTTAACTTGTTCGTAAATTTTTTTGTTTTTTTTGCATTTTCCTTTTTCCAGAACGTTGTGAGTAATTCGGCACGTAGAGGGGTTGTTATTTACAGTGCTCAGTATGAAGTAAAACGCCTCCTTTGGTGCTAATTAGGGGCAGCTGTGCGGGAACATTATGTGGAATTAACGGTTTTCTGCGAGAAGGATTTGGCCTCTCCCTTTCCGCACACACCAGTCGCGTTTCGTTCTCGCTTTGTGCAACAACAAAAAAAAAAAGCAAACAAAAAATCTTTTCTCGCAGGCTAAACATAGCTGGTGCCACGGTGCTCTGAATAGACACAAAGTCTCATTTCGCATATCGCGGCTTGTTGCCTCCTGTCAACTTGCGAGCAGAAAGCTGTGAGCGTGGTGGATGAAGCACTTGTTTAAAATTTGCATTTCACAGTGGACTTTAAGAGTAAACTTCCAGCTAAATAAATTGATTGTGTGTAAAATATGAGCAGTGTAAGTTGCGTAGCCGTGTAACGCTAAATTCCTAAGTGTGAATGCAGTGTGTAGAATGTTGGAAACTGAACAAATTGACCAAATTGAACTGAGTGGGCAAATCTGATAATTAAGAAATACTGCACGGGAGCATTCACCATACAGCACGGCCTCGAGTGCCGTATTTCTTTTATAAAATGGTTACAACAAATAGAAACAATTAACTGATGATACAATAGTACAATATTTTTAAATATTATTTCTTAATGGTTTGTGTGCAGGATAAAACTGTTCGCAAACAGGCTGTTTGAATAACTGTCACTGTTCCGAATTTATGATTACTGTACAACACGGTCTCAGCTAGTCAGCATCCAGGATCAAAATTTTTTTATAATTAGCAAATAATTATACTAATGATGATGATGATGATGATTATAATAATAATAATATTATTATTATTATTTTGTACAGCTCTGGTTTTAGAATAAAAAGCTAAGATCTATCATCTTTTGGGGCCAAAGCCAGTTTCATACAAAAAAAAAAAAACATTTGCAAAGCGAACATATTTTTTCTTCTTGACAAAAACAAAAAAAAACCTGAGTGAAAAAGATGAAATATTCCCAGACTCACCTTTGGCAACTTTGCACTTGTAATGTTTTTGAGATATATCAGAAGAAGCTCTTTTTTTTTTTTTGCTTTGTGTGAGCCGTATCGAGTCTGGCTTGATTTGGCATTCCACTCTCCTTCAGCCAGAACGTGCACGGAAAGCGGATTAAAGAAAGGTCAAGCAAAACCAAGTGTAAAAAAAAAAAATCTTTTATTTTACGAAAACAAGAAAAATCCAAGGAAAACAGCTAGCCCACTGAACATATCTAGCACCCAGGGAACAGCACTTACATTTGTTCAGGACATGAGAACAACAGATAAATAAAAATGAACTCGAAAACAATACCAATACTCAGTTCATAAAAATCAAACTAGTGCAATTTATCCAGTCATATCAAGCAGGTAACAGCGATGCATTTTGCAAATGGAAAAAAACTAGACAAAGAAAACAACTCACAAATATGAAGGCACCCTGGATTGTTTTATGAGAAATTAAAACCAAGGCAGGAAGTTTGGTTGGAATTATTATTTTTTACAGGAAGCATGTTGAATATGTGACTGCCTTGCAGACCTGGGTCAAATACGTATTTGTTTTGGATTTAAATACTTTTCTGTGCTCTGTTGATTTTGCCTGGTGTAACTGAGCCTGCCAATATGATCAGAAGGCGGGGTTTGCACTTTTTGATAAGAGTAGGTAATTGGTTCCAATACACCAGACAGGATCAGTAAATCACAGAAAAGTATTAGAGTATCTAAAACAAATACGTATTTGACCCAGATCTGCTACCTTCCCAACTAGGTTCTGTCAGCGTTGAATGATCACCACGTGGTCAACTACGGCCGTTGTAAAGAAGAGCTGTGCATGCTCTTGTAGCAGTGGTTGCTGAAATTTGAGTTATTTCTTCTGCACTTAAAACTGGGAAAATATTCCATGAGTTTGGGGGGTTTTTGTTTAGAAAAGCAAGCAGAGATGTACTAGTACACTGACCTGGTCACCTTTTTCTTTTTAGCAATAACAACAACCATCCTGTTCAAGAGGAATTTAGGGAAACACTAGAAGCACATTCGAATAATTACAGATGAAATGATATACTGCATCCATACAAGGGCGGTTTACACTGTTTCACACGGTTGACAACGAGGGTCTTTCTGCACGAATAACGTGGCAAAACTGTAAACTTTATTCAGTTCGCGTCATAACTTCTCACTGTTACACGCCAACTGTCTGAAAAGACCGTCAGTAGACCTGGTAAAAACCACAACTTTAAAAGGCACTTACTTTCAAGTTGCTCGTTTAAAAGATTCAACCGAACGCACAGCAGATAAAAGGTATGTCAGACGAGTAAAATAACATGATGGGTTAGGTATTTCACATTGTCATGTTCTGTCAGTGCCAACCATAAAAAAACACAAGTCACTACCAGTTAGTTCAATACTAATTCAAAATATTTAGTCATTCTAACGCAAGTAAAGTGTTCAGTTTGTTTGATGAGTTAGGATTCCGAATACACACGGGAATTAACCAATCAAATCAATAAAACTATAAAACTACAGCAACTACTTGTGTGTACCTGAGCTGCCTAAACCATTAGATACTGTCAAATGCCTTTCAGTACGTGACGGCTTTAGCAGGACAAGGGGGGTGTGATAATTTTAGAAGGACGGGGGACGGGGGGTGGGGGGGGGATTGTGACATTAATTTGTGCCACTGCAAAAAAAAAAAAAAAAAAAAAGGCTGAAAAGAGAACTGTTCTGGCAAATATAGACGAAGAAGCAGATGAATGATTCACAAGGTTAATAACACGGTCGCGATAATTTAGATGAAATCATTAATACGCGCATTTCTGAAGAGTTTTTCAAAACCCGTAACTGTCACCCTTTCAAGGGAGGGCCAGGCATTTAATTAGCGAAGGCATTTGCGATGACAGAACGGCCGTCATTCACGATAAGCCCGAATGACGCCGCAAAAGTTGTCATTCCATTAGCCACGGGGTGGGGGGGGGTGTGTGGGTGGGGGAGGGGGTGTGTGTGGAGGGAGGGACAAAATGACATCCCGGAGAACATGGGAGCTCAGACACGACACACTTCTGCATTACAAACAACTGGAAAACCTAACGTACAGACATTTACCTGTAGTGTACAATTACAAAAAGGGGGGTGGGGCTCATTGTCGAGTGTAAAAGAGACATGGCACAAGCAGACTTGGTGAAATGGCACGTTTGGCAAATGTGTGACGAAGCGTTTGGCTGCGGGGGACCTGCCGAGACGCAATCCCAGAATGCTCTGCTGTCTGAACACTGGAGCTCTCTCTCTCTCTCTCTCTCTCTTTATTATTTTTTAAAACCAATCTGAAAGGGGGGGGGGGGGGATGTAAACATGGTCACGCTGCTTCCCTGACGCTGTGGCACCGTCACCATCGGTAGCGAGCCCCCCGCTGGGATATTTCCACCAGCTCCAGGAGATGGTGGGGTGTTAAAAAAATAGGGTGGAGAAGCATTCGTGGGTCTCTGTGAGGGCGGAGGCCGAGCGCGTGAAGAAGATGGCTGCCGGCGGGGAGAGCGCTACGCGTCGGGCTCGCCCGCCCTCCCGCCGGCCCTCGCTCTCTTCTTGCCCTTCCTCAGCTTGTACGCGTGGAACGTCTTGTTCCTGAAGACGCGGGTGAAGAGGGCGCCGAACTCCGGCGCGTCCCTCTTGATCTCCTCGCAGAAGCGGGGGTGGGGGGCGGGGACCAGGTCCGGGTCGTTCTCCCCCGGGCCGTCCATGATCTGCGGGACACACCCACAGTGACACGCCCACAGTCAGCAGGACCGCGCTGCGGTGACGCCACACATCCTCCCACGAGATCACCTGACGTCGCTCTCACCTCCCACACTCGGCCTGTGGGTGTGTCTTCTATTTTTGAAGGTGCTTGTTAGTTAAATCTATATCAATCATATATTTTGGAAATCCCCAAGCAGCAATAATTAACAGAACCGTGTGCAATTGGGAAATTAAATAGGAGACATTTTACACGTTGGATCTTTAATCTGATTGGTTATTGCACAATTTTTTCCTGTCATTCTAGTCACCCTGCTGGCTTGCCTCACATTGCCGGCTATCCCCCAGCATGCCTTACAGACGCGAAGAATGAATGGAAATGAATGGAGGCCATAAAAATTAGCTTCTCATCAGAGGATGTGTGGCTTTAGCCTTACATTCACAGCAACACTGAGCCAGCCGGATCACAGGAAAAACCCCTCCCACTGGGCGAGATTGACAACACGGAAACCTGGCAGCCTGGCTTCCGACTGAAAAAAAGCCCTCTATAAAAACGCAATGACGATCCCCGAGAGAGAGTTCTGGTTGGCTGCACACTTTTGCACAACAGCGCATCCTCTGGCCGGTCTGCTGTGTGCAGTCTGCCTGGGCAGCCCAGCAGTGGTGGCCGCGCCCCCTGACAAACCACCAGAGCACACGCTCACAAACCGCCGGGAGTACACACAGGGACTACAAACCCGGGCGAGAAAAGTAGGGAAAGAGGTGTCGATAAAAAAGTGAAAGCACTGGCAGCTGTGGGTGTGTAAATCACTGGCAGGCTGGGTCCAGGTTTCCCTTTGATTCAGGCGCTCATCCCTCAAAGCCTTCGGCTGGCTGGCGTCTGGTCGTGTCAGAGGAAAAATTATTTCAAAGCGCACCGTTTTTATCGATTTCAACCAGAAGCCAGGCCGCACTTTCGCCTTCCCTGCGCTAAATTGCTAAAGATAAGTGGGTCTGGCCTCGCTAAGCAGAACATTAATGAGTCAGAGGGGCAGGCCTGTCCTCTGGCCCGGGATAAATGCAGAGTGCCTGCAGACATGCCATCGCTGGCACTTATCTGAAGGGGAAGGGTGTCAACACAGGCGGCCCGCTTCCAAAACGAGCTGTCTCACCCGGGACACCCTTCTCTCATCAACCCCCCCCCCCCCCCTCACAGCTTACTGGCTGCCTGCACTGGTCAGCTACCCCCTCCCCCCACGGAAAAACAAAATGTTGCACGCGTGACGTTAAATTTCTGAAAGCAGGCAGCCGGGCTCAAGAAACGAGCCTGGCCTGTGTTTAAGCAGAGCAGCCTGGGCGGGGCCTCTGAGGCAGTCTGAGGTGAGACTGTGATAAACTTCACAACAAACAGAAGCGCCCCAACACCTGCTCACCCCCCCTCCCCCCCTCTCCCCCCCCCGTCCCCGGCGCGAAAAAACCGAGAGACCGAACTGCTGACGCAAACCCTCGCCGCCTGCCAGCGCTCAGTCAAGCTAACGAGCGGCGCTCGTTATCCGCCCAATCGCGGGCCAGGCGGAGAGAGCGAGCGGCCTCTCGCCCGCAGGTCCGGGTCTTTAGCACGTCCGCCGGTGGAATTAGAGGCTGTCCGCGCCGCGCTGTAATTGGCCGCCCCCGTGCGCGCTCTGAGAAACGCTGGAATGACACGGGCTTGACAGACAGGCGCTGGTTATTTACGGAAAACGAGTTCGAACCCCACGCCCGCTCCCCCCCCCCCCTCTCCTTTCGCACATGTCAACCTGAGCGAGAACCGCACATGCACTCTCCCTCACCCCCCCTCTCTCTCTCTCCCACACACGCGGAACATCTCTCCCTCACACACACACACACACACACGCACGCACACCTGTGCTAATACAAAGGAAGACAGAAGCACAATGTCACTCTTGCTCGGATGTACAAATGCTGCTTAACTCTGGCACGTACACTACCTGCATACCAGCTGTGTCGCACGAAGAAGAAATTTCCTCACACACGCGTGCACGCGCACACACACACGCACACACCCCATCAGAACAGAAACACACAACAGCCTCAGCGCTCTCTCTCTCTCTCTCTCTCTCACTCTCTCATACACACAGGCATTAGAAAATACCCACATTGCACATTTCTGAAAACACAAATACATGAGTCAGTTCTCTCACTTTTCTGAAACACATAAAAAACTGTGGGTGTGTTTGCGTGTGAGTATGAGTTTGTGTGTGTGTGTGTGTGTGCACATGCGCAAACGAGTGGGTGTGAGTGAGTATGTATGCGAGTGTGTGTGTGTGTGTATGTGTGCACGTGTGAGTATGTATGTGAGTGTATGTTTGTTTGTGCATGTGTGTGTGTGTGTGTATGTATGTGAGTGAATGTGTGTGTGTGCATGTATGTGTATGTGTGTGTGAGAGAGTACAGACAGCGCAGACACCTACATGCCCGTTGGCCACGTCCAGCAGGTCGCGCAGACGGCAGCCCCGGCTGTGCCTCCTCTCGTAGCAGATGCTGTCCTCCAGGACCACGTAATCCGCCCCCGCCGCCCGCAGGATCCTGTGCACCTCCTCGGGGGGCTGCCGGGCGTACACCTGGTACACCTGCCGGATCAGCGCACAGCACCGGAGTCAGGCACACCGCAACGCTAACAACCAGAGCGGCCATGCTAGGGCTCCCAGCCTGAATGGCAGAAAACTACAAACTACAATAATAATAAAAAACTACAATCCCATCAGCCCCGGTGTCTCAGCCACACCCACAAAAACTACAATCCCATCAGCCCTGGTGCGTCTCAGCCACACCCACAGCTATTAGGTTTAGATAGGCCCACAGTGTTACTACAGGAATAACAGTAACTGCACAGCCGGGAAGATGCATTATTGAAACGTGAACTCAGCGTCTCACTATCATGGTCCTACCATTCCCTTGGCTTTCACGGTAGCCGAGCTCTCGGTGAGCTCGTGCGCAGTACACTGACGTTTCGTTTTGAGGGTCGCGGTTCGCAGAAACACACGCTGTAGGACTGGAAAAGGGTCGGGCCGTCAGCACAGCCACACTGTAAGAAAAAACGTCTGCCGCACCCAAATGACTGCTCATAAAATTCAGCACCTTTCACTTAGCGGTGGAAAGTACTTTGCCTTGTTGTGAGATCTAAGGGAATTATCTCCGGGAAATAAGCAGTTAGAATTGTCCCTGAGAAGTAGCCTATATTGTGTTTGATGAGCACCATTTCCCAGAACCCCCGTTACAGAGTAAATTTACATCCTTGTGTTCTGGAAGCGAGACAGCTTACTAACGACACCAATGTTCAGGCACTGCTTGTTTGTGCAAAATAATCATCATTTTAATAATAGTTTTATTTTTTATAGCATCATTCTCAAACCGAAGGTCAATTTACAAAGTGCATTGTTCCACTGCACAGAAAGGCAGACTCAAAGGTCCTTCAGAGTAATTTCTTCTTGAATTTAAAGCATTCGTTCACCCCAAGTTTTTTACTCTATGTTGCTGTTGTTGTTGCTGTTATCATTATTATACCGATTTATAAATAGAATAATAATCAAGTTTCTTTTTGATAAAATGCATGTCATATCTAAACATGGAAGCTGGAGGTCTGACACAACATATTAACTTCACTTCTGATTTACATAACATGTTTTTTTTCACCAACCAGTTGTGATGCAGAGATCATTATACACCTTCTTATTACTTCAGTAGTCCTGACTGTACCATAGGAACTATATAGGCAAGCATCATGGCTCGTTTGTATATGTGTACTAGAGCTATGACTCAGGGTCTAAGATTCAGGGGCAAAGACTCAGGGGCTAAGACTCAAGGAATAAGATTCAGGGGCTAAGATTAATGAGCGAAGACTCAGATGCTAAGACTCAAGAGCTAAGACTTAGATTTAGGGGCTAAGACTCATGGGCTAAATGCTAGTCTATTTACTAGGCTGTCCACTAAACCTGAACTTATGAATATTAATTTAGAAAGGAAGAAACATATCAGAAATATTTAACTTTACAATAAAATAAAATGTTATTATTTTCCTGTTACATGTGTATGCAGTAAAAATATACCCTGAGCATACATATTGTTATACATACTTCTCATGGTTATTAACACTTCACAGTTCAAAGGCAGTGATTGCACAGATTCTTTAATATCAGAGTACACATTTTCTTTGGCTCTTTATGTATAGTATATATAGTATATCTATTAAAAACGATGACTTCGATCGCACAGGGTCGTTAACGAAAGTAGGTGGCAGTGAACAAAACTCCCAAAAACAGACAGGCAAGCACATTCTGCGTCGCATTTAGACAGACGCATATCAGACAGCCAGCGCTATTAACAGAGATGTAGCGTGGAACTAGAGATGAACGCATTAGCATTTACAGGCGCAGCGACAGCGCGACCGTCCCCCCCCCCCCCCATTGTTGTTTGTGTATGGTGAGTGACCTCCAAAACTGCACGATCCGCAGGATCACTGCTCGCGTCCCCCCCCCCCCCTTTAAAATTCGACACCCGCGGAAGCCCCTGCGTTTGATAAGAGCGCAGCCTCATTAGTCACTTTCACACGGAGGACGGCCGCCGCCGCCGCCGCCCACGGAGAGAGCCGGAACGATTTGTACCCGCCTCGCAATCACCCAGATTCCGCGGCGCGACAGCTCTCCGTTCGGCAAGGTTACAAAAATAAAAACGAACCAAAATCCTCCCCACCGCCATCACTTTCCCTCTCTAATGGAGAATATTTCCATCACCGTTACAGAAATGCACACATATATATATATATATATATATATATAGCTGAAATATCTAATAATTAGAAAAAAATCCCTGCATTAATCCTGACCTGTATACCCACAGATATACAAATGTATAAAATACAGAAATTTTTTTTTTTTTTTAATGAATAAAACTTTCTGGAGCAGGAAAGAAGAGGAAACCTGTTCTGAGAGGAGAGGAGGCAGACTTTTCTCTTTGGCAAACTGCCATTATTAAGCCCGCTTTTATCCAGTCGCGGGACTTCCTTATTTCATCCCGCAGACTAGCTTTACTTGACAGAATTCTGCTGCGGGGTTTGAAATGTAAAAAAATGAACACGTCAGTACTTGAAGTAAAAAAAAAAAAAAAAAGCGCTATTAATAAAAAGGGCCGTCATCCTTCAGGCATATACTTTAGAAGTAACGAGCAAATCTATTTAATTAGATATTGGTCAATTTACCTCATTTATGCAAATACACTTACTGATACACAGTTCGGCATTTATTAATCGTTTAATTGAACATTTAAATATATATTTGCATATTAATTACAGGGAATGCTGTGCGTATCTGTTCAGAGCTTCTGATCACTGACAAGTAATAATTCAGTAAAACAAATAGACTTCAGTGAGAAACAACTGTCAGTGATATTTTATAGCCCAGTGCAAGCACAGCCATGCTAATTACCTGTCATGATGTATTAAACTAATTGGCTAATAAGCCAATATGATTATCAACATTCATCTTGTGTCACAACGTGTTTACTTCTCACTTGGGTTGTCCTGTTGTCTGTAATGCAAATAGGACAACCCTACCCCCCACCCTCCCCTCCCCTCCCCTTCCACACACACACCCTACAGTAGCATCTACAGGTTACTATGGTATGTCTGTCACACAGGTCATAACAGTACACGGCAGTAATTATACACTCTCACGTTAAGCTGTCTCTTTCAGGGTATACAGGACTGATTTACCTGTCTCAAGGTATATAGGAGTGGTTTACCTGTCTCAGGGTATATAATAGTGGTTTACCTGTCTCAGGGTATATAGGAGTGATTTACCTGCCTCAGAGTATATAATAGTGATTTACCTGTCTCAGGGTATATGAGTGATTTACCTGTCTCAGGGTATATAGGAGTGATTTACTTGTTTCAGGGTATATAGGAGTGATTTACCTGTCTCAGGGTATATAAGAGTGATTTACCTGTCTCAGGGTATATATGAGTGATTTACCTGTCTCAGGGTATATAAGAGTGATTTACCTGTCTCAGGGCACACAGGTGTAATTTACCTGTCTCAGGGCACACAGGTGTGATTTACCTGTCTCAGGGTATATAGGAGTGATTTACCTGTCTCAGGGTATATAAGAGTGATTTACCTGTCTCAGGGTATATAAGAGTGATTTACCTGTCTCAGGGTACACAGGTGTGATTTACCTGTCTCAGGGTACACAGGTGTGATTTACCTGTCTGGTCCTCTCCCTCAGTTCCCGGTCCTCGTAATGTGGGTGGTTAGTCAGGGTTCTTCCAGTGCACAGTTTGATCCCAGCTAGAAGCTGCATGCTCCCCGCAAACACCGCCTTCTTTGAGGTCTTGGAGCTTAAAAAAAAATAAAAAATAAAAAACATAACAGTTTTCCTTTTATTAAGTATCTTGCCTTAAAGCGCAATTAAACCGCAATTTAACAAAATATTAACGTTTTTCATCGTCTGTACACCATAAGAAGTCTCAACCGAAGCGTTATTAACCAATAAAACAAACTCTTCTGAAATGATTTTGTGGTTCTGCAACGCTCTCTGCAAAGCCTCATACTGTGTACCGTGTGTGCAACGCTTACATCACATTGTTTTATTAAATGCTTTGCTGTGGTTTCATTTCCAGTTGCTTATGTTAAATGTTAAAACAGCCCAGAAAGGGTTAGCAACAGTTGCTAGCGGTTATATTTTAGAAAATACACGTATCCATGCGTACAGCAGGTCTAGTTTTTTTTCTTTTTTTTTTTTTTGGTTAAAGAATGCCCGGTTGGTAATTTTAGATCAATTTAATTGAGCTCTTTACTGCTGGTAAAAGCTCGCTTCTGTAATGTCAATAAAATACGAAGAGAGGGGGAAATGTTTCTCTCCCCCTGCTTCACTGCAAACAACAGATGCTGTGGAAATAAAGATGAAGTTTTGCAGAGCTCCAAATGGCAAAGAGAAATAAAGACCAAAAATTAGCTATTTCCCGTAGCCTGAACACTCAGAATTGACTTGTTTTGCCTGAGACATCATGCACATAAATATAAATAATATGAAGTATTAGAACTAACTAGGTTTGCGTTTCTTCCTGTGTAGCAATTTCAGAGCTTTTATGAACTGGAAATGACAGATTTCTATGAAATCAATGAAGTTTTGATATTTTAAAGCTTCAGGTGAACTCATTTATCGTGCTAGTTAAGAGGCCAAAAATCATTAAACTGCAGTTTGCTAGCAATAAAACAGCTATTCATATAAGTAGCAATAATGAGATCCAGCTACATAATGACAGCTGAACACATAATATCCAATTAGCCCCAACTGTCAAAACTGTGTTAGCCAAATTGCCCTTAAAGCTGTATTTTTTGCAATATTTTTGCTTTTTTTGTATTTTATTTTACTCCTTTACAATGTTCTTTTAAATGTTTAAAGCATATTTGATAAAGCATGTTTTGATAAGGCGTACATAAAAAAATTACACCACACCAAGACTAAGCATAGACTAAGCTTATCCACCCTTCTGCATTAAAATACTGCACAGTGCCAGAACAGTGGACTGTACAGAGATTTCTTCGTAGCTAGACACCTTGACATCCGATCACAGCTGCGTTTACCCAGTTTGCCTTCCCTGGCTGAGTTCAGGCACGGTAAGACTGACTCTCTGGTAAACCGTGGTTAATACAGGCACTCAACCAGCGCTGATGAGCCGTGCTCTTACTGGATTTCTCATTTGTACACCGGAAGAATCCGGTTCAAATCTGCGTGGATTAATTTATAACTCCTCCGATTTATAACTCCTCCGATAACTCCTGTCCAAACACGGGCCCCCAGAATACGGCGATCAGCGGCAGGATTTTACAGAAAGAACAAACTCCAGAAGTACTTTTCTGAGGGTTTGCGATACTGGAGAAGGAAACAAAGGGATTTACAACAAGGTACATAATGGCACCGCCAAGGGCAAAGTTGAAGGAATGACCATCAGTCATTCCTTCATGTACAATAAAGCCCCACCCTGTAAAACCATAAAGGGCTAAATCGATTCGGGACAGTTACCTGAACATCTGCCGCAAGCTTACACTGGCATCTTAAAAAATATGGACTTGTTACACAAGTATGACATCAGTGTGAAACTGGCATTCACAATGAAGTAAGTCCAACTGGTAACACGTGTAATTTCTTCACCCACAGAGATATAGTGTAACTGTTGCGCATTCACAGTGCGATGGCCCGCCTGTTCCACACTGCCTGGGTGTGCAGGGTGGCTCTTGGGTTCATGAACAGGAGGAGGCTTGTGGGCGGAGCTTGAAAGAGAGGTCTTCAACAGAGGCAGACCTGACCTGTGCCCGATTTAACCGTCTTTCTCCCATCCTAGACTGACTTGTGTGTCTGCTCACACCCCCTGTCGGTTTTGACTTGTCGCACATCTCACGCCATTTTCCCATGATGCTTTTCACTCACCCCTTGCGCGCGCGTACAGAAGCGAGAGCCCACAGGCTTCCACACCTCACATTTTCATGTTTTTTTTGTAAATGTGGCTGCTGGTCTCCCTCGGGTGGCCTTCCCTCCGTCGTCAAGGCTTCGCGAGCCAGGTTGTGACAACAATTAACAATTCATAAAGAACCCGTAGAAGTTATTACACCACGCGAATATCTGAGCTTCATACGGTATGAGTGGTGATAAACAATTTGCTAGTTAGCACCGTCGCACACATTGTGGGGAAAAATGTGGTAATTGCGGTAAATTCGTTTTGAGATTCACTATCGCTTTTAAAAATGTATTTTGTACACAAAGTGTGAGTATTTAAACAGATAACAGGGGTGGAGGGGGGACTGAGAATTACAACAGTGCCACAGGTGCCATGGAAATGTGTGTACAAGCCCGTGAGGTGATATACACACCATTTTTTTTTCTTTGTATACAGCTTTTACATACCATCCTGTTGTTGCGGCAGCCACTAGCATCTCGTATAATTAGCTATACATGTTGACATGAATTATTCCAGTAGCCAACTGCTTCCTTGTGAAGTAGACAGCAATGCTTTGAATGTAGTGACTGGTCTATTTTTAATGAGCCAAAAGCTATTGTATAGTTATATGTATAGTGCCAGGCTATAGACAGATTAGGCTATATAGATAGCGCAGGCTATCCCAGGGGTTATCGGAATCCTGGCTACAAAACATGTGTATGCTGGTTTTTTTCCCAGCCAATCACTTTATTGATAGAGGTTCCCGAAAAAATGGTTAAGTGTTATCTCGCGATTTTCCCTCAAAAACTCAACACAAAGCAGATATGGCTTGCTGCCGCTTAGCACATCACAGAAAATAAAAACATTAGTTGATGTTCCATTAAATTCTGGGATGTGAATATAGGACATTTGTTCTTCATGGCACACATAGCGTTTTTTGACATACTGCAATGTGGCCTTAAGTTCCTTCGATAGGTATTAAAATGTTAACAAATTAAGAACAATTAGCAGCTTGTTCTCAATTGAGAAGTCGCAATTATGGCTGTAACAGAAACCAGAATAAACCTTGGGTCGGCAGGACTCAACTGTGTAACCAAAAAAGTTAACTTCATTATTTTGGGTGCAATGAGTACAGAACACCATAAACGAATAGTAAAACAGTGTCCTCTCTTGTGTTATCTCTGTACAGTACAAAAGTACAAAAAAGCAAAACAATGAGTAACATCAAATCCTCATGTGCTACCTTTTTTATATTTTTAAAAGTTAGGTTAAAGGAAGCTACGATGAACTCAGACATGACTAACTATGGAACCTCCAGTCAATTCAATGACAATAATACCAATACATTCCCCGCCCCCCCCAAAAAGCTATCTGGTTACCGTGACAACAATACACACATTTCAGTCACCCGCATGTTACGTGCTCTATCAGAGTCAAATGTGCCGTGTGAGAGTGAAATGTAGGCCACTCCGTATCGGAGTGAAATGTACTCTATCAGAGTGATTTAACACTATGGATTTTTGCGGTGGTACACATGAAAATTAAAAACCGTTGGGCGAGAGGAGTCTGCGCTGTAGCAACGGCGAGTGACTGAGTGGCTACAGATTATCTTTTCATTGCGTACAATTTAACATTTCTGGCACTTACATGACACTGGAGAGCCCCCAAAAAAATTTTGATAAGCGATATTTGAGATGGATGCCACGGCAGAAAATGCTCCGCTTTCATTCCGATTTGCGATCTCTGCCGCCGTCGCCTCTCCTTCAAGCGGCAATTACCGTTGCCGTGTCGACGCTTTCGTGCGGAAAGCGAGGCAGCACCTGCTTTCCCCCGGACAATAAAGAGCGCGCCCAATTATCTTTGCGGCGACCGCGGCTAGCCCCCTATATTTCACATCAGGTCACATTTGCGTGCGTTTGTGTACAGTTTTGCGGCCACGCACAAAACGGGACCTCACAAAACCGAGACCGGTGCGCTTTTATTGCATTTCACGTTAGCTAAATGCAGGCGTGTTAGCTAAATGACATTTAGGCGATACTAATAGTTTCTCTCTTACATTTTTTTTTCAAGGTCTTGGTTGTATTGAACTCCCAGAAAAGCTGATTGATTGTGTCCCAAAACATGGTAAAACATGTTTAGGTCCCATTAAGGAAAACCCACACAGCACCGTATTGGGAATTCCTGATATATATTTGTTAACAGTCAACATTTCAATTGAACTTTTGCTGAAGAATACATATGACTGAATGAAGCATCTGATATTTGATCAAACACATCTGCAATGACATATTCATGGTGATAATGACCACATCCTTCTTCATCTACCGCCAAAGTTTTATTTTTGGTAGAAATGTTTTGTTTTTTTTTGTTTTGTTTTTTTAAATTATATTCCCAGCAACAGACTGAATAAAACCAATGCACTGCAAACGGACACAAGGATTTCATCTCCTTGCCAAGGACTGGGGGGGGGGGTGGGAAGAGACAATTTTAACGAATAAAAATATAAATAAATTAAATCCAAAGGCTTTTGCAGGGCGTGTTTTCCGGGCTCTGGCAGAGACGCTAAAGGACGGGCTGAATGCTAAACTCCCCCCCCCACCCCCCCGGCCCCCCCCTGCACAGAGCCTGTTGCATCTTCTCTCTCGCCCTTCATTACATGCAGCTTTGGATTTGCCGGCTGGGGTCACCGTGGTTACGCTCTGATCCTCCGCAACCTTAATTGAGTGGTACGCGATCCGTCTCTCGGCCGCAGACAGTGTTTAATTAATTTGGCAAGGGAGGGACGAGCTAGGCCCCTCCAACTCCCACTGCATGCGGACCAGGACACTAACGTACGCCCCCCCCCATCCCCCCCACACACACACCCTCCCAGAAGCACAGATACTGGGGAATGAGGTGGCAAGCGAGATTAGCTTTTGGATACGAAGAGCAAACAAAGAAACTGTTTACGGCGCGACCTTGTCTCGGGCGCGTGGGTTATCGTTCTAAAATGGAGGTGAAACTCGGACGATGTTTAATGCAGGGTAATGAGGAGGCAGCTGAATCTCATATCCAGGGCTCAGAGCCACCCAATCTGCAGTCTGCTCCGCCAGGACACAGCCAAGCCAACCGCTAACCGAGCGACACAAATATTTATGAACCACCAACTGAATGACAATAAAGTTACCACCTAGCAACTATACGGCAGCAACAAAATAATAATATTAAATATCTTTAATATACCTTGGCTATAAACGCTGGCTTGGCTATACATATGATATAAAAAATACAACAAAATGCCTTTCCAAAGCCTGCTATTGCTGTAAAATACACAGCGTGGAAAAAAACTTTTCACAATGATGTCAATCAATCATGCAAGCTGGCTGTAAACACCATCTAGATTAAACTCTCAATGCCATGGACACAATTCCCCCTGGAACTCTCATTGGTTGAACCATCAGGCTCCTGTCTCCTGATGTTCTCATTGGTTGAGCCACTGGACTCCCGTGGCAAGGCCAATACCGGCTTCCTGATCCAATCAAGCTTCAGTGATGCCTGACAGTGAAATGAGCCTGACCTTTGACCTTGTGTTAGGCCCATCGCAGTGATACATACTGAATATTTATGCAGGAAGCCCCGTACGCAGCTAATATCCAATTAAGTTTAGGATTTGTGAGATATGTTATGCAAATGTCACTGCATGCTGGCCTATACCCCCAGTGACATTATAAAATTGATTAACGGAGGCCAATTAATATTCAAGGGTTACAGCCTCATGCAAACGCTAGACAGACCATGATGTGCATCTGCCAGTATCTGTGTGTGTGTGTGTGTGTGATTGGGTTTGTGTGTGTGTGTGTGTGTGTATTTGTGACTGGATTTGTGTGTGTGTGTGCGTGCGTATTTGTGACTGGGTTGGTGTGGGTGCGTGTGTGTTTGTGTGATAGTGTTTGTGTGCATGCATACGTGTGTATTAGTGATTCGGTTTGTGTGTATGAGTGTGTGTGTACTTGTGAGTGTTTGTGTGTGCGTGTGTGTGTGTGCACGTGCACACAGCAAACCTTATCAGCGACTGTCTGTCTTTACATCTTTTATCTCTACATAAAATTAATTTCCTCATCCAGCGCTGCATTTTGAGTCACAGCAGCCCCATTAAGGAGAACCCTCATCAGCTTTAAATATTACTGCAACACCAAAGACACCACCACCAACCCGGAGAAGGCGCACACTGCACCGTTTACCTCCATCGAATTCACTCAGAGCTCGTGCCCTGTCCCAAATGAACAGGGCCCACAAAACACCTTACCCTAGACCCCCGGATCGGTACACTACTTTGACACGGTATGATTTTGGGTGAAATCAATGTGACGGCAAAGACAACTGTGGATCGCCCTGGTCCGTTTGACACAGAATAAATAAAAGCAAGGATCAGAGACAGTCAAACTGATCTGAGATCATTACACTCCTTCTTACACAGAATGAGCCAGGATACAATTAAGGACGATGTAAAGTGATCCTGGAACAGGGATGCGCAAACTCGTTCAGCGATGACCACAACGTATCAATCCATGCTTTTCCGCGACCCCAAGCCGATGTCGTTTTCATTAATAACAATTAATCGACGATAAATTAAGCCGCGGACAATAGCCACGCTTCGTAATGCGCAAAAGCTAAAGGAAAGGACGAAGTTAGCAGGCAATTAATCAGAGAAAGCACAGCTGAATTAACAGAACTTAAGGCTGCAGCGAAGCGTGGGATAAACCCGCAGGATAAAACAAAACATTTCTTCTCATTAACATTACGGTCATCCTCAGTGAGTCTTCTTAATGGGACTTAACAGCCACTTAGCCATTTTCCAGTGGGGAAGATTAGCTAATATTTCAACGCAAGCAATGTTTCAACAATGTTTTTTTTGTCAAAAGCACAAAAAAGACCGTCGGATCACAATGATTAGCTAAAGCTTTTAACTTACGCTGTACGACCAATAAACAAGTTAATCAGGTAGAATCAGTATCTCGTGGAGTGCAGGGAATGATGCACCAGTCAACTTTAAAGCAGGCTTTAAAATACACTGTCAAATTCCATTCAATATAAAATGTGTTTTACCTCATTAAAATTTTTCTATTTTGCACATATTTGTACAAACACAGAATACCATTAACGAATACTAACGTTTTTTTTTCCCAAACAGGCCTAATTGCACTGCAATGTTGTTGTAGTCTACACGACGCCACAGCCAAAGTCTGGCTGGCCGATTCACGGTTTATGCACCGCTGGCCTGATAGACAAGAACGTGCTAGCCAAGCGAGAGCGCGTCAAGGACAATTATTACTAACGCCAGCTAAAGGATCTAATTGGCCGGATAGCACCAGCACCGGTTCGCCCCCGGTTCATATCACAGTGAGAAGCTTCACACGGGAACACGGAGAACGTGTTCAGCTGTCATTCATGCGCTTATCGGGAAACACAGTGAAAACGTCAGGTGGCGTAAAATGTCAGGTGGCGTAAAATGTCAGGTGGCGTAAAATGTCAGGTGGCGTAAAATGTCAGGGCTAATTAAGCAATTAAAGCCAGAAGTTGGTTTGAAAGCCAGAAATGGATGCGGCCCTCGTCTCCCACCTCTGTTTCAAAAAGAGACATTTTGGGGTGCGGTGAGGACCCTGGATCGCCTTGGGCGGGGCGGGACCCTGACCGGACGCCTTTGACTGATGGCGACGTCGCCTCAGGACAAGCCGCGGGGACGGGGAATGAAGTGACGGGTCTGGGGTACGCTGCCCCCCTGTGGTCACTCAGGACAGGTGCGGGTCCACATGAACCGGCCCCCGGCTCTTGCTCACCCGCACTCGGTTCCCAAGGGAACGCCAGACCACCAATGAGAGAGCCAGCTCAGCCCAGCGCAAAAAAACCACAAGCCTACCGCCGGCAGGTATCGGCAGAACAGCTTCGACCGGACTTCGCCAGACGCGATCGCAGCCGCTGAGACCCATCGACCGGGCCGAGCGGAGCACAGCTGGCGTGACTTTAGCCCGCGGTACCGGTCGTTCGCGGTACCGCAGCCCGCTAACCGCGAGGCTTTCCCAAGAAGCGCCGCGAGAAGAGACGCCACAAAAAAGGTTTCTCAGCCGCCGGTGAGCGGGAGAGGAAGCGAAGCCGTCTGCGAAGCGCCGACTTCACACGCAGAAGTCTCAGAAACAAAAGCGTCTGCGTCTGTGTGTGTGTGTCTGTGTGTGTGTGTGTGTGTGTGTGTGTGTGTGTCTGTTTGTGTGTGTAAATCTCCACCCAGCTCGTTTGGGTTTTTTTAGCCAAAGTCCCCAGCACAAACAAAAAAAAAAAAAAAAAAAAACTAATTTACATTGACTACTCAAAAACAGGCCCGCGCTGTGGAGAGGGAGCAGAACGAGCTCCGGAGCGGAACGCCAGGCTGACATTAATCACCCGACGAAAGGAAGGGCGTTAAACGCGAGGCAGGTGACGCCAAAAGCCGCGGCGAGTCCTACGTCTCTGCCAGGCTCTCTGACAAAGACGCAGGGCGCGCGGCTGATGGGAAAATTCCGACGGAGTCAACGTTCGTGCGGACGTAAATCGCTCTCCGGCGAACGCTCCCCGAACGCGGCGGCCCCCGCATTAGGACAACACAGGGAAATAAGACGCCGGTGGCTTTTTTAAAATTCCCATCCATTTTCAGAGGATTGGGTACTCTCTCCCGAGCCCTCGCCCCTCTCCCAAATCGGATTTGCGCGCGGGGGGAACCGCCGTCGTTTCGCAGCCTTTTCGGCCCGTTCGGAGCGCGGGGAAAAGGCGAAGCTCGATCGGGGGGGAATTTATTTACGGCGCCTTCAATCGCGCGGGTCCGGCGGTTCTGCCGCTTTTGCTCCACAGGCGGCCTCTCCCGGCACTGCCACCGCCACCGCGGCACCGGCACCCGGGCCGCTTCCAGATCCCCGGAGCCTCGGTCACGCTCCAAATCCAGCCCCGCGTTCGCACGCGCCGCACTGCAGAACCGCTAGCTGCTTCACGGAATTAACCGCGCGATTCCGACGGAATCAACCAGAGAATTCCGACTGAATCAACCGCAGAATTCCGTCACTTAAAAGTATATTTATTTAACACGCGGGGAGTGGATCAAATGTGTTCTACACGCAGCTAATCCCCCCCCAACTCCCCACCTCCCCCTGTTCCCGGACGGAAGGGAAGGAAACCCACCTGATCCAGGTCATCAGCTCCACCGTGTCTGGGTCGTAGAACTCCCGAAGCTCCGAAACTTCCTCCATGAGTTTGGGCCAGAACTTTGGATGCGGCAGGGGAAGCGGGGTAAAAAAAGAGCAATGAACACGAGGAGGAAGGGTCTCTGGGCACGAGAGAGCCATGCGCATCAGTAGCATCATCGCTAAGCGGAGGCAGCTTAACAAATCAACAAGACGCGACTGCGCCATGCATCTGCACCGGGCCTGTTTCTGACATGGACATGACTAACGCACTGGGCCTGTTCCTGACATGTACATGACTAACGCACTGGGTCTGTGTACATGACTAACGCACTGGGCGTCAATGCTGAAAGACGGCGATCCAACCTCCTCTGTCCATTCATGGAAATTAAATAATGGCTGTTCACGTACTGATTGAACAGTAGTGCATGACCAGTTGTGTTCACCAGCAGAGATCGATCGATTGATTGATTGATTGATTGATTGACTGAAATTCTTTATTGATCATTAAAATACAAGTGGCCCCTCTAGCCACAGACGCCCCAGATACAGAAATCATCAAAAGGATAAAAACACAATGAAGCCCAAATGCTTATTTCCATAACAGTGGATGCCTCACCTTGTAATAAAGAAAAGCCAGAATAACAATCGGGATGGTGTATCTGATCAGCCTTAGCTAAGGAAAAAAAAGTATAATGAGAATAAGAATACACAAAATGAAAAACACACCATTTAAAATGATCATCCTTTCATTTAAAAACGCCTTTTCACTTGAGTTACGTAAACTGTCACAACATCGCCATCTGGTGGCAGCATACGGTAATGTTTTTTTATTGTGAAGCTTCAAAGCCGCGCACTCAATAGCGAACCTCTCAGAAAGGAGTGCGCAGTACCTTTTGACACTACCCGAGGCACAATGCTATGGATCACAAGTTATCTGAGCACTGAAGGCTGGCAGCATCACTAGCACGGATGCAGTCAGTGAACATGGAGAGGGACCAGAGAAGGTCTTCTGTTTACCTTTGTCTGAGAGTGACAGCGGATCACCCTGAGGTAGAGGCCCCACAGCTCCTTACCGCATACGCCATAGGCCGCGAAGGCGCACATGTGACCTGTCCAGAGGTATTTCATTCTATGGACAGAGAGAGAGATAGAGAGAGAGAGAGACAGGGCAGGGAGAAAGAGAGAGAGAGAGAGAAAAGAGGAGGGGTAAGGGGGAGAGAAATAAAAAAAGAGAAAAGAGGGGGGAGGGAGAGAGAGAGGGGGGTGAGGGAGATAGGGAGAGAGAGAGAGAGGGAGGGAGAGCCCGAAAAGAATGAGAGACAGAGGAGAGAGAGGGAGAGTGTGGAGAGAATGAGGGAGGAGACAAGAGAGAGAGAAAAGCAGAGGGAGAGGGACGCGGAGAGTAAGAGAGAAAGGGTGACGGTAAGCGAATGAGAAACATGACAGAGCCGATTTGTCAGGGCCGCTCGCACCGATCGCTCCATCACACACTCCAAATTTCATCATCCGCATTCTAAGCGGGAACGAAGGAAACCTACCTCATGGTGCTCAGCGCAAGGACACCGAAACACACGGTGTGCAGCAGATTATAAGATACGTCTGGCCCAAGGCCGATTATCTCCTCCTCTCTCTGTGAACGAGCGCCGCTCGAACCGCTGAAAGGGAAAATGGAAGAAATGCAACCATTATAACTGTAACTGCGGTAAGAGTAACAGCAAATGGGCAAAACAACTGCACGCAGGCACGCATGTACTGTATGCTGTATCATATCTGGAAGGCAATGTGTTGGCAGATGATTGTGATTTGATGTTATTTTCTGAGATGTTTGGGGAGAGGCTGGGCCGCTTCAGGACTGAGGTTTTACTGAGTAGTGTCTGTGCAATCAGGAGGCCCAGATGAAAGATAGCGTATGATGGCTGGGAAGTAATTTTACAGCAAAATACAGCCTCTCTGAGAATTGGAAGATAGTCGGTAATAAGAGTATTGCAGCACCTGTGGAGAGTCAGAGAGTGTAAAAGCATCTGTGTTCAGAGCAGCAGTGTGGAGCAGTGCTCAAAGCGGCAGTGTGGAGCAGCAGTCAGAGCAGCAGTGTGGAGCAGTGGTCAGAGCAGCAGTGTGGAGCAGTGCTCAGAGCTGCAGTATGGATCAGCACTCAGAGCAGCAATGTAGATCAGCAGTCAGAGCAGCAGTGTGGAGCAGTGGACAGAGCAGCAGTGTGGAGCAGTGCTCAGAGCAGCAGTGTAGATCAGCGGTCAGAGCAGCAGTGTGGAGCAGTGCTCAGAGCAGCAGTGTGGAGCAGCGGTCAGAGCAGCAGTGTGGAGCAGTGGTCAGAGCAGCAGTGTGGAGCAGTGCTCAGAGCTACAGTATGGATCAGCACTCAGAGCAGCAGTGTAGATCAGCAGTCAGAGCAGCAATGTGGAGCAGTGGACAGAGCAGCAGTGCGGAGCAGTGGTCCGAGCAGCAGTGTGGAGCAGTGCCCAGGGGACTCATGGTAAGATGGTTGGGAGTTCCTGGGTTCCACCAGGGTGTACCTCAGGTTCCGTAGCCCCACCATCAGAAGCATTAGCAGGAGCACGCTGAGAGTGCAGAGGTAGGGGTACACCATCAGCGTCCCCGCCAGCCGCTCAAAGGTGTCCAGGGGCAGCAGGCCAAACGCCTCCTCACACAGGTACAGGTTGGCATCGAAATCTCTGAGGAAGAGGAGATCACAATGAGAGACGAGGTCAGAGGTCAGAGGTCAAGGCAGCGGCCAGGTCGCACAACTGCAGCACCCTTTCAATGCATCGACAGAGTACGCTACTCCCACAGCAGGAGAAGGGAAACCACATCAACAGGGTAACTGACCAATGACAAAAGCCTTCTTACATGCAGGAGACCAATCAACAGGCAAGCAATGGCCAATGACAAAAGCCTTCTTACAGGCAGGAGACTAATCAACAGGGTAGCAATAGCCAATGACAAAAGCCTTCTTACAGGCAGGAGACCAATCACCAGGGTAGAACTGGCCAATGATAAACGTGCACTCAGACGCAGGGGGCGGTGAGCACACCCACCTCGTGGAGCCAAAGCCGAACTTGGCCTTGATGAACTTGAAGATGTGCTCGTCCGATCTCAGTTGCAGCGCGGTCTGTGAAGGGGGAAGGGATCGCCATGTCAACGGCCACACGCCATCGGCGGGTTTACTGGGGGGGGGTGCGGTGGCAGGACTGAGGGAAAGCCTTGGGACGGGGGGGGGGGGGGTTACCTTGGTCAGATAGTTGAGGGTGAAGGTCAGGCTGAGGACCAGCACAGTGTGCAGCAGCAGTTTGGCGAGGCGCAGCAGCAGCCCTCCCGTCCTCAGGCCCCTCTGCCAGGATCACAAACAGCCCAGGTGAGCACGGGCCAGAGCGCAGCAGCGCCCTCTAGTGGATCCCTGCACACCTTCCCCACAGGGCTGCCAGATTTTGGAATTGATCAAAACCAGATGCGCACAGCTGGAAGCGTAATCGTAAAGGTTGTCAGGAACTGTTGGCCTGGAGGGAGGGGGGGATCTATGGGAGGGCCCCTTCTGATCACTACTGGTAAATCTGCATTCATCAATAAATCATAAATGGCGTCATTAATGCATTAATGGGTGGGGGCGGGGCTACGACCACCCCAATATTACCAAACAGGCAAAATAACCTCCAATAATAAAGCATGATGAATGATGATGAGAAAATTCATATCACAAAGACAGGTATTTCCTGCTGTGATTGGGATCAGTATTCTGAAGTATTTTCCCCTCCACCAGAAATGAGCAGTTCATCACAGTTGTTCATTTAATAAAGTTTTTGGTGCCCCACCAAAACCCCTCTAGAGGGCTGTAATTCTCAGAATCTATGCATTTCACCCCCCCAACCCCCCCAACCCAATATTCAAACTAAAAGTTATGCCCTTCCATAAACGTTTGTCCTTCGTTGTGACTTACATTTAAGTGCAAGTGAGAAAGTGATTTTCCTGCTCAACAAGCAGTTTGGCGAGTTGAGCAACCACCAAGATGAGCCCCCCAAAACGGTGCTCGTGAAGAAAAGAAAAAACAGAACAGATGCCTGAACGTGTCTGTGTTAAGTCAAAGCTAAGGATTAATGCCGATTGAATATCAGGCCTGTGTCTCTGACGTGTGTTTGCTCATCTTGGCCGATCCACAGCGCTGGCTTACACTGCGCTCACCGTCTGTTTACACAGCTGTGTGTTCACTGGAGGAGTGCGGGTGAAGTACCCGTTCAGAAAAGTACCGCAGCAAAATCCCGCTTCCTTCACCAGAACGCCACACTGTCACCACACCCACTGTAAAGGCTAATTTATACCGTGGTAAATGGTAAATGGACTGCATTTATATAGCGCTTTTATCCAAAGCGCTACAATGTGCTCCATTCACCAAAGTTAGGTTAGTGCTTGCTCAAGACACTTGACATGCAGGCGGTTGAGCAGCCTCCGACTGCAGACAATCGGTCTACCTCTGAGCTAATGCCCGTGTCACACTCTCAAAGTGTGAGACAAATTAGGTTGTGTTGGCATTTGTAGTTTTGCAACGGCCTGTGTGGAGGGTTCTGTTGTCTCTATGGTAACGAGATGCCAAACACTTGACCATTTTTTCCCCCCACATTTGCACATTTGTCCAATCGCACTGCATCACAATGTACTGATAAGGTGCGATTCTCATTACAGAGTGTGACAAAGTATGACGTGTCCTCAAAATAACCGAAATTATAGAGGCACACAAAACTTGGAAAAAAATACCGTGCAACACTTTTTTTCAATTGAAAACATGTTATTTTTGTCAAATGATACTAGTCAGAAGTGTTGAGCAATGAAGTATAAATTAGGCTTAACTTAAACAGAGCAGGGATAGGGACAGGATATCAGTGGTCCATTTACAGAAGAGATTCAAGTTAAGGTTAATTTAACTTCTCTGAAAAGGTCCTTTTCTCAAACCCCCAGCCTATGCTAGTTACCCTAGGTCAGTTAATGGTAGGGTGGACAGCCACGTCATCTCTTTTACCGCTGAGCGACAGACTGACTTTATCTGACACACCTGTGGCTCTGAGATCAAAGCCCCACAGGTGCGGCTGACCTGGCCTTGGCGACGCCGCGACTCCGCCCTCACCTGAAAGTGCCTGACGAAGAGGGCGGCCACGATGAAGCTGAGCACCAGGGAGCCCAGGATCATGGGATTGCAGAACTGCAAGGCCCACACCGACAGGAGGCTGGAGGCCTGCACCAGGTAGAGCGACGTCACCTGGTGTGTGGACGGGAGAGGGGTGGGGTGGGGTGTGGGGCGGGGTTACTGCCAACATCTCTCAGAGAAACAGCACCTCAGTCAACATTTAAACATCAGCTACAACCAAGAGCCCTCACGGTACGGCCAACGCACCGGCCAGAGTTCCAAAACAAACAGCACGGATAAAACAAGGGAACATCCAGATCTTTTTCACAGCCTTAGGCTGCAAAAATAAAATGTCTTTATTTAGCACCAGAGCGAGTGGCCAATTAATTGGCACGACCCCCTGCTGGAGGGGTCAAACTGCCGCACTCATTAGCATAGATCTGCACAGGAGAGCAAGCCGTCCGCGCCTCGCTAACTTGAAATTTTGGCGCAATTATGAGCCTTCCTGAGCTGTCAGACGCATTCTATTGGCTTTGCCTCGGCTACACGCTACCCCTGGTTAATTAGGGACTGAACCTGATACCAGGAGAGCTGTTACCTGCTCGGGGGGGACGAGGTCCAGACAGTCCAGCCCGAAGACGATGAGCGCCTGGACCAGCAGGATGAACTGATTGAACTGCCACGTCAGGCAGAAACAGAAGCTGGAGAGGAAGACCAGCCACAGCACCACTTTCTGCAGAGAGAGAGAGAGAGAGAGAACAGTCACAGAACCACTTTCTGTAAAGAGAGAGAGACCAGTCACAGAACCACTTTCTGCAGAGAGAGAGACCAGTCACAGAACCACTTTCTGTAGAGAGAGAAAGAGAGAGAGAGACCAGTCACAGAACCGCTTTCTGTAGGGAGAGACCAGTCACAGAACCACTTTCTGTAGAGAGAGAGACCAGTCACAGAACCACTTTCTGTAGAGAGAGACCAGTCACAGAACCACTTTCTGTAGAGAGAGAGAGACCAGTACAGAACCACTTTCTGTAGGGAGAGACCAGTCACAGAACCACTTTCTGCAGAGAGAGAGACCAGTCACAGAACCACTTTCTGTAGGAGAGACCAGTCACAGAACCACTTTCTGTGAGGAGGGAGAGGAGACCAGTCACAGAACCACTTTCTGTAGGAGAGAGACCAGTACAGAACCACTTTCTGTAGGGAGAGACCAGTCACAGAACCACTTTCTGCAGAGAGAGAGAGAGAGACCAGTCACAGAACCACTTTCTGTAGAGAGAGACCAGTACAGAACCACTTTCTGTAGGGAGAGACCAGTCACAGAACCACTTTCTGCAGAGAGAGAGAGACCGGTCACAGAACCACTTTCTGTAGAGAGAGAGAGACCAGTCACGGAACCACTTTCTGTAGAGAGAGAGAGACCAGTCACAGAACCACTTTCTGCAGAGAGAGAGACCAGTCACAGAACCACTTTCTGTAGAGAGGGGAGACCAGTCACAGAACCACTTTCTGTAGAGAGAGACCAGTCACAGAACCACTTTCTGTAGAGAGAGAGAGAGACCAGTCACAGAACCACTTTCTGTAGGGAGAGATCAGTCACAGAACCACTTTCTGTAGGGAGAGACCAGTCACAGAACCACTTTCTGTAGAGACCTTTAAGGTCTGCTTTATTCACCGTTCCACCAACCTTCACAAGACCTCAAAGCCAATTTTCCCAGAGAAAACAAAGAACCACAAACCCATAACCTGCACAAAACCCCAGGCACCAACAAGAAAACCAAAACATTCACTGAAAGAAAAAAAGAAACCAAAGACTTTCTGCAGAGAGACAGAGAGCCCAGTCATGAATGTAAATGCGCTAGATATATACAGTGCCTTGCAAAAGCACCCAGACTGGTGATCAATTCTCACATTTAACTGAATCACAAATGATACACTGAAATTTCATTCTGTTTGATATTTTATTTAAAAACAGAGAAAGTCAAAATAAATCATCTGAAGGAGCACTGGTCTTATGTCTGAAAAAATCTGAAGGAAAAATAAAAAACCGAAATTCAACCTCCATGGTCTGGGAGCTCCAAGTTTACACAGATGAAAACACTACCATAACGAGGACAGAATTACCTTACCGCTGACCTGTACCTGTGGAAATGATAATAACCCTGTTCTCTCTAAATAACTCTGAATAAAAATACTGTTCAAGGACCACTGGTCAGGCTCCAAGTCTGAGAAAAATGTGTAAAGATAAAGACTAAACAGCACTCTACACAAGCCAGAGATAAAGTAATGCAAGCACATAAGCTAGCAAATGGGCACAAAATAATATCCTGGTGTTTGGATACCGTAGTGAGCACCACTGGACCAATGGTCAGGAAACAGAAGCTGCATCACACCATCCGGATTCCGTTGAGAAAAGGCTCTCGAAAAGTTCAAAGCCTTCTGAGAAGCGTCCGAGGAGACTTAGGAAAGAAGCTACGGAGGGGCCAACAATCACGCCGGAGAAGCTACATGGTTCAGTGGCTGAAAGTGAAGTAAAGGTCAACAACCTCGAGAGCTCCGCGCGAAACTAGCATGTTGCACGGGAGAGTGGCGAGAAAAGAAAGCCCTTGCTCTAGGGGAGCCCTCTTAGAGCACGTCTGGAGTTTGCCGGAAAGCACGCAGCTAAGATGGGAAGGTGGGAAAATGTTTTGCGGTCTGGCAAGACCATGACAGAGCTTTTATTGGCCAAAATTCAACGTTCTATGTGTGGTGCAAAAATGGCACTGTCTGTGCCTCAAGAAAGACCATCCCTACAGTTTTTCATTTTCTTTAAAACATCTGCTGACAGAATTTTTAAAAATCATAATTATTTACTGTTAGAGCATATTAGTTTAGAATACAAATAATGATCTGAAAATATGAATATATATCATTAGTAATCCAGAAGAATTTGACAACTTTCATAGAGTGTGAATACTTTTCCAAGGCACAGACTACAAGTTGGATTGAAGACGTATATATTTTTTTTCTGCTTCAGACCCAGAACCCCCAAATGGCCAATAGCAGCCACTGTAAAGCCAGCAGGCTGTCAAAAACCTCTGTAAGTGTCTAAAACGTCCTTCATTGCACATAAAAAACTGTAAGGGCCAATGAAAAACGCTCTAAAACTGAAATACTATAAAAAAAAGAAATTCCAGAAAGTGAACTACCCCTTTAATATTATCGATGGGAATGTTAAAAGAGGCCTTGTATCCTGCTCAGGAGGAAAAATGATCCATTATTTGTTAGACCACACAGAAAATCCGTGGCTCAACTGTTGATAAATGGAGGTCTGTCCCATGTCTGCTGTCTAACGTCAGTAGCTGAACTCTGATCACTCTGATCTTTTTAAAGATGAGGGTTGGAAGTGGGGGATCTTGATGAGAGTGGAAGTACAGGATCTTTCTCACTCTAACCCTTATAAAGATGGCGGTGGAAGCGCCGGATCTTTCTCTCTCATGTGAACGGTGAGTGTGAGTGCACACTCTGAAGAGCGCTCACCTGTTGTAGAGGTCTCAGCCGGGGCCGCAGGTAGCAGGTGATGGCGGCGACTTGCAGGGCGAAGAAGGGCAAAGACCAGTTCTCCCTCAGCGAGATGGTGAACTCCACCCGCGTGGTGTCCACTCTGCAGCAGGCGAGCAGAGGGCACCGTCAGCTCCGTGCGGCCGCGCCGCGGCGTGCTAAACGCCCAAATCTACGCTCGCGCTCCCCGCTCCGCCCGACGACGGGGGGGGGTGGGGGACTGGGGGGGGGGCGAGGTGACGTTAAACGCATCTGACAGGGCGGCTGCAGCAGCGCACTGAAGCACACAGACTCATCTCCGCCAGGAGAACGAGAGCGGATCGTTTCAGCGTGGCCACATCTGCTCCACATGCTGTGTGTGTGTGTGTGTGAGTGTGTGTGCGTGTGTGGGTGTCTGTGTGTGTGTGTGTGCGCGTGTGCGTGTGCGTGTGGGTGTGCGTGTGTGTGTGTGTGTGTGCGTGAGAGTGTGTGTGTGTGTGTGTGTGAGTGTGTGCGCGGGAGTGTGTGTGTGCGTGAGAGTGTGTGTGTGTGTGTGTGTGTGCGCGTGTGTGTCTGTGTGCGTGTGTGTGAGAGTGTGTGTGTGTGTGTGTGCGTGTGCGTGAGAGTGTGTGTGTACGTGTGAGTGTGCATGTGTGAGTGTGTGTGCATGTGTGCCAGTGCATTCGCGGCCAACTACTAGCGGTTTTCAGGGCGAAAAGAGCAATTGCACATGATGGTGCACCTAGTGAATGTAAAAACTGATTTACCTGCTGATGACTTATCAGGTGAGCATTTCACATGATTTACCTGTTGATGTGTCATCAATTTGCACTCTCAGAAATAAAGGTCCAGCAGAGGTACATTACTGTCCTTTAAGAAACAAATTTAATTCATGAAAGGTACAATAATGTACTTTGGGTACTAATAAGAATGTTTTACAAGCAATAAAGTTACAAAAGAATTATTAAACCCATGGATAGGGGAACAATTTTATGTTCCTGTAGGGTACCACCCCAGTGACTGTTTTTCATGCACTTTTTCGTACATTTTTTATGAGAGTTCCTGCTGAGATTTACCCACTGATGAGGCACTAAGTCCGTTTTACTGGAGACCTACCTGTGGATTATGAGACAGGTGAGTGTAACGCCTGAGATTTACCTGTGGATTATGTGACAGGTGAGTCTAATGCCTGAGATTTACCTGTTGATGATGTCACAGGTGAGTCTAATGCCTGAGATTTACCTGTTGATGATGTCACAGGTGAGTGTAGCGTGTGAGTTTTACCTGTTGATGATGTCACAGGTGAGTCCAATGCCTGAGATTTACCTGATGATGATGTAACAGGGGAGTGTAATGTGTGAGATATACATGTCGATGATGTCACAGGTGAGTGTAGCGTGTGAGGTGTACCTGTCGATGATGTCACAGGTGAGTGTAGCGTGTGAGGTATACCTGTCGATGATGTCACAGGTGAGTGTAGCGTGTGAGGTATACCTGTTGATGATGTACCACGTAGCGGTCAGCACTCCTGCCAGCCAGGAGCCGCTGAGCATCCAGCTGGTGATGTAGAGGGCGATGACGTACACGGCTTGCAGGGCGAACACAGTGTAGATGTAGAAGTACACCGGCTGCAGGTACTCCTGCAACGGGCACAGAGCAGCCAGGTGAACAGGCGCAGTACCGGCGCCTGCCTGCGGTGGCACCGCAGGAGCGGACAGGCACGGGCAGGCCCGCGATATATATATATATATATATAGCGCCTCTCACCTGGATGGGGAGAATTCTGTACAGAACGCTCAGAAACACTTCCTGGTAGATGTTCATTCGCTGCAGGAGATTGACGGTCCGTCGCGATTCGGTGGCGTTGTCGCTGATAAGATCGGACAGGCCTGACGGGAGGACGGACGACACACAGATCACGCCATCGTCACTGAACACGCTGGCACTCCCTACAGCTTTCCTTATGAAGCGCAATAGAGCTACATCACACAATCCGTACGCACACAGCTACTACCACCCACGCACACACGCACGCTAGCACTCCCTACAGCTTTCCTCATACATCGCGATAGAGCTACATCACACAATCCGTATGCACACAGCTACTACCACACACACGCACACACGCTAGCACTCCCTACAGCTTTCCTCATACATCGCGATAGAGCTACATCACACAATCCGTACGCACACAGCTGCTACCACACACACGCACACACACATTAAAGCACGCGCTGATAAAAATCCACGCGCTCCTCTCCCAGGACCAGGGCGTTCCTCCGAACCACCGATAGGAACGAGCGCGCCCCTTAAGCACGCACTTAAGACCGGCACAGCTGCCTCGGCGGGGCACTGGGAGGGTCGTACTCGCGGCCAAGATTTCGGCAAGTGTCGATAATGTGGAGGTGAAAGATACCATGCGCTCGAGCGGAGACAATAGAGGCGTCAGAGCTTCTCCCACGCAAACCACCACAGCAACAGAAGCTTGGAAAGCAGTTCGTGCTGCATCACAACTGAATTAGACTTGTTTTTTTTTGGTCAAAACGTTCTGTTCCTATGGAAACATAACAGACCCGTCTCACAATAGCTCTTGCGTTGCGTAAGCGGGGGAGAGGCGACCAGGAAAGCGGGACCAGGACACGTAACAGCTGGCCTCGCCATTCAGAGAAAAACAAACCGCTTCCCTTTGAAAAGGCCCGCTATTAAAGAGACTCTCGCAGGCCGAAAGTTGTTCGGAGAAAATTCAACTCTTCTGATCAACTGCGCTACTTACCACAATATAACTACGTCCGAACAGCAGTTCGGCGAGAAAGGAGGGATTTTTTTTTGCCCTTAAAAAGAAAAAGGAAGACTCGGAGGACAGCGCTATTTTCTAACAGTGCGAGTGGAAGCCGGGGAGCTCGTCCCGCCACGTGTTTAGTGTACAAAGATTAACGACCGTACCCTGCTGTATGGACGGGGACTCCAGCATCTGCTTGTAGTAGGAGTAGTACAAGCCGCACTCTGTCCGAAAGGAGATTTCACGCTCAACTTCCTGAAATACAACAGGAGAGGATTAAAAAAAAAACTTAAAAACCAAAGAGCACAGAAATATAAAATATTTTCTCCATATAAAAACATTAAACATATTTTAATACGTTTATAAAGCATGCACATATACTCGGAGGTGTGCACCTATGAGGTTGCAAACACTGCATTTCAAACATGCAGAAACCAGATGCAATAGCCCCTCCCCCCCCCTCAAAAGAAATAAAATAAAACAGTGGAAAAATAACATGAGAATTGCCACAGGACCCAGGGATAAATATTCAGATTTGATATATTCGCTGTTCAGAGGTCATGTGTGCACAAGGCAGTAACAAATATACACAATCAAAGTTTTCAAAGCCCCTGTTAGTGTCTGTCAAGCCTCTGAGAGCATCCAAACGGGGAAGCCTTCGCTATTTTCCCAAAACCTGGTATCTGCAGCACAAGCGCACGGGAAGAAAAAAAAGAAAAACGGAAAAATAAAATCCAATTTTGAGACTGGAAGAAGCCTGAAAGACGCAAGCCGCCATCAATCGAGCGGAGAGATGAGACGACTTCATCGCGGAAGCGCTCACCTCCAGACTGGAGAACCACAGCAGGTTCTCGTGTATGGAGAACACGCGCCAGGCCTGAAAGGAGCCAATTAAGGCGGCCAGCGCCGCCCCCGTCGCCATGGCCACGGCCCGCCCGAGCCGAGACGGGACCGCCGGGAGAACCTTCCGGACGTTTTCTCCGCCGTCGCCGCCGCTCCCTTTCGTCGGCGCGTTATCCGAAACGCCGAGGCCCGCCGCGACTCCGCCACCGCCGCCGCCGCCGCCGCTCTCGGCTCGCCTCTCCTCCTCTTCCTCGCTGCCATGTCCCGAGGATGGGTTCACGCGCGCGAGCGAGCAAGACTCCTGCTTCTTCCTCACGCCCCCGGATTTCCCCGCCCCCTCCCGTGAGGTCATAGGTCGTGCGGCAGACCGGCAGCAGGGCTTTCCCCTCCGCGCGACGGGCTCCTCGGGGAAGGCTCTCCGCGCGCAAAAAAAAAAAATTCAATTTTCAAAAACAACTCTCGTCCCGTTGTTTACACCCATTACTGCACCGGGATTGAGTACCTAAAAAAAAAACTGCACGGCTTTTAAGCTGTAAAACAAGAATGAGTCACATCCCAGAAGAGGTGTAAAAACAGGAGGGCTTTCCCCCAGCTCTCCTCCCGCTCTCCCCCTGCTCTCCTCCTGCTCTCCCCAGCTCTCCTCCCGCTCTCCCCAGCTCTCCTCCCGCTCTCCCCTGCTCTCCTCCTGCTCTCCCCCAGCTCTCCTCCTAGCTCTCCTCCGCTCTCCTCGCTCTCCCCGCTCTCCTCCAGCTCTCCCCAGCTCTCCCCAGCTCTCCTCCTGCTCTCCCCAGCTCTCCTCCCGCTCTCCCCAGCTCTCCTCCGCTCTCCAGCTCTCCTCCGCTCTCCCCAGCTCTCCTCCGCTCTCCCCAGCTCCCCAGCTCTCCTCCGCTCTCCCAGCTCTCCCCAGCTCTCCTCCCGCTCTCCCCAGCTCTCCTCCTGCTCTCCCCAGCTCTCCTCCTGCTCTCCCCAGCTCTCCTCCTGCTCTCCTCCTGCTCTCCCCAGCTCTCCTCCCGCTCTCCCCAGCTCCAGACAGGGAGGCCCGCTCCTCGACGGCTTCAGCAGGCGGACTGAGAGAGCTACGGCCAGAGGAGGGGGATAATCTCCACGGCGACCGACCTCTCTGTGCGATCGCACAAACCCCGCCTGGAACATTATTTGGAGAATGCCCAGATGATTTTTTTTTTTTTTTTTTTTTTTTTAAAGCCCTTTGATATTTTGAAACAAGAGCTACAGAGGTACTATTATAGTCCCGGAAGGTACTATAACTGGCCCGAGGGCGACTCCACACGGGACACTTTGAGGGTTCCCAGTAACAGCTGCACCCCATCCAAAAATAACCAGCCACAGGAGCGCAGAGGGACGGGGGGGGGGGGAGGGGGCAGAACAGACACCTGAGAAATATAGCGGTGCTGAAACAATGTGTGGGCGACAGCGTTGACAAAAACAGACCTTTCTGGGACCAGCACAGCCAAGCAAGGACTGCGCCTCTCCCCTGGTGCATTGCTCTGCTCGGACGGATGATTAAAACACAACCCCCTACTCTGCGTTTCCCATAAAACCCATTTCTTTTTCCCCTAGCGTAGGTGCTTTTTCTTTCCCTCCCTAAACCGTGGAATAAAAAAAAAAAAAAACATTCTGATTCCAGTTGCGGGGCGAGTCATGGGGGGAGGTCAGGGGGAACACACATGGAAAAGGTTTTGTCATCTCTCATCCCCCGACACCGAGCCTTTTCATTGCTCCGGGCCCTCTCTACAAAGGGCAAAGCCAGAGACGGGATGAATCACGCGCCGTACAAACAGCACCGGTAATAATAATAATCAAAAAAATTCCATTATGCACAATTTTTTTTTAAAATGTTTTTTTTTTTGCACAGGCAGCAGCCACGTCCCCCTGAAAGGACGTGATTGAAGGAAAACCACGAGCAAATGGTAAATGGACTGCATTTATATAGCGCTTTTATCCAAAGCGCTTTACAATTGATGCCTCTCATTCACCCATTCACACACACACACTCACACACCAACGGTGAAAGGCTGCCATGCAAGGCACCAATCAGCTCGTTGGGAGCGATTAGGGGTTAGGTGTCACTTGCTCAGGGACACTTCGACACGCTCAGGGCGGGGGGATCGAACTGGCAACCCTCCCACTGCCAGACAATCGGACGGTTGCCAGACAACCGCTCTTATCTCCTGAGCTATGTCGCCCCGAGCGCTCAGACTGCGGCGAACGGCATTCGCAGACACGGCGCGGACTGCGGCGGAGTCCCGGAGCAATATGGCGGAACGACCTCTGAGCACTCAGGCGGTAACGTCTGACACGCCCCGCTCTGGAACACGCGGTTCGATCGCCGAGCCCAGACCCCCAGCCCGATCCGTGAAAAAAAAAAAAGCGACCCGAAAAAGTGAGACTGGGAACACCCGCCTGGCTTGTAGGGGATGAGGTGGAGCATGAAATTGGAGGAATGCCACCCAAAATAAAAAATTTTTAAAAATTAAAAAATAACCAGGAGTGCATCTGGTTTGTGTACTGTTCAGTGTTGATTTCAAGCAATCACTGAAGCGGATTGGTGCACTTAGAATTATTACATGCAGTTTTTATTTTCTCTGTTTTCTTTCTTCTATTTTTGGTGGGGTGGGGGCGGGGTGGGTGTTACATACAAGACCCAGATTCTTAATGAAGCAAAATAAATCACACAAAGAGCATGAGTTATGAACTTCACAGTTTTTCTTTTACAGCATGTTACTTACAATGGGGGGAAATATACGAAACACCGCAAACTTAAAAAGACAATGAATATAAGGGGTTACTGAGCATTGCCCAGAAAAAAAAACATTTTACAGCAAATCAGGCTAACTGAGTCACCACTTCAGAAAGGCGAAAAAATGACATTTTAAAATGGACATGACACAGGATTTTTCGGTCCATTCACTGTCCTGCCGCAACTTTGGAAAGCCTAAAGTAAAAACTGCCTCAAAGTTTAAAAAAACAAAAACAAAACAAAACAAAACAAAAAACAAAACAAAATAAAATAAAGTGCTGGCAAGCTTATATAATCCTTTGGATTTTCACAGAAAATACTTTTATTTTTACAATGCATCTGGAAAATTACTTCAACTTTTGCTGCTCGGGGTGTTTCTGGCATTCACAACAGCAGTCCGACAAAATGGTAATGGGGTTCTAACTGGAGCCGAGGAGCGTGAATCAGTCACGCTTCCATAACACGTAATCAGCGTCCTCTACCGCTCAGGCACACCGAAAACGCCGTCCAAACGACTCTGTTCCTGGCCAGCGCTCAAACGATACCTCATCCATCGGAAAACCACCGGAAAACCACCCTTCAGAAAATTTCCTTGAAGGGAGTTCAAAAACTCGCTGTGCGCTCTCAGGGAAACGAACCTCTCGCAAAACGCCGCGTGGGTCAGACAGACGGACTCAGGAGAGATTCTTCCGGCTCAGACTGGCGACCAGACTTCATTTCTTTAGCAGAGCGCGGCGGACCACTATGGAAACGAGCACTGGATACTTCCCAGACTCGGTCCCGTGGAGGTGCAGATTGAAGGGAGTGCAGGAGAGGTGTTTTGGAGGGGGGGGCACGGGGCTTGCTATGGAAGAAGAAGGTGCGGTTAACAGAAACGAAATAAGAGAGGTCCGGAATCTCACCTTGATGTTAGAGAACCACAAGTCATTTTCATGCAAGGTTGCCACATAGACGCTGCTCAGCAGACCAAGGGACACTCCCACGACACCCCCGGCTGTCCCCCACGCCACCGTCCACCACGTCCACAAACCTGCAGACACAAGGTTTATCATGTACATCACTCAAATAAAATGAACTACATTAAATATTGTGGTGTGGGGATGGCTGGTTTAAGCAGCCACACCTGCCCTGGGTCAAGCTAATTAGACCTGGCCAATTGGATAATTGGTGAAGAATTAGATAATTGGCCAGGCTAATTGGACCCAGGAACAGGAGTGGCTGCACCTGTGCGTAGTGAGTAATCACTGCGCACAGGTTAAATCTGCCATCCCCACCCACACCAGGGAGCTCTCTGTCATGACAGGGTTTTTACATCTGCTCATTTGGCTGTTACCATCTTGCCAAACCCTCGTGGAATAAATGTGGACTGTCTGAACATCATCTCCCTGTGTCTCTGTGCTGGAGGGCCCCAAGGAAAGCCACTTCGGTGGCCTGTGGCAGGCGTGTTTGCCACAGTGGCGCCCAACGTGGGGCTCCTCCGGCACAGCAAAGAGGCACAGGAGGGCCAGCCAGGAAGCACACTGGAGGAGGGGCGGCTGAGGTGTTCCCGACAGGGCTTCGGGTGGATCCTCCGGGCCAAAAATGGGGAGCTGAAGATGACCAGGGAGGAAGGAGGCAATCCTCAGCTGGGATGCTGAGGAGCTGCACCTGGCCGAGAAGGCAGGTCAGCGCGGGCGGGGCACGAGAGGTGGTCGCGCCGTGAGCTGGACTTGGCCGGGAAGGCGGGTCAGCCACGGCGCGCGCCGAGCGGTGGCCGCGCCGTTTTGCTTCCTTTCCGTCCGTTTTGGTTGTTTTTAGTTCTTTGTTTTGGCCTGGTTGGTTTGCCCGGAGCCCATGAGGGGATAAGCCTGCAGCCGCCTGCCAGCAGAGCCGACTGGCGGCCACCACAGCCACGAGGGTTCCTGGTCCCCAGCACCACACGGCCAGTCCACCAGCCCACCAGCCCAGCCACCCCACCACAGCCCCTGGAACAGCCCAAGCCAGTGACGCCCCCACCAGCCAGCAGAGCAGCCCAGGACTTCCCGTGCTCCGGGAGGGAGGAGGAAGAAGGGCTGCCTTGTCGTCAGAAGGAGGGGCACAGCATATACTGGACTGTTCCGGGGCCACCCACCCTGACTTTTTTTTTTTTTAGCGTGTTTAGAGTTTTTATTTTTATTTGTCTTTTGCTTTGTTGGGAGTGCAGGGGGGTAGGCTTCGGCCAGTGATTCTCCCTGGCCTCAGTTTGGCGTTGGGGGTATGTGGTGTGGGGATGGCTGGTTTAAGCAGCCACACCTGCCCTGGGTCAAGCTAATTAGACCTGGCCAATTGGATAATTGGTGAAGAATTAGATAATTGGCCAGGCTAATTGGACCCAGGAACAGGAGTGGCTGCACCTGTGCGTAGTGAGGTAATCACTGCGCACAGGTTAAATCTGCCATCCCCACCCACACCAGGGAGCTCTCTGTCATGACAGGGTTTTTACATCTGCTCATTTGGCTGTTACCATCTTGCCAAACCCTCGTGGAATAAATGTGGACTGTCTGAACATCATCTCCCTGTGTCTCTGTGCTGGAGGGCCCCAAGGAAAGCCACTTCGGTGGCCTGTGGCAGGCGTGTTTGCCACAAATATATATATATATATATATATATATATACTTTCCAGCATATATACATTTATATATATTTTTTTTATGTACCCAAATGTCTGAAAGGGCTCAGAAACCCAGCCATCAAAGGTGAGGCAGAATTGTCTGCACATGCTCAGTGCCTTCCCTTTGAAGACGACTGCCAGGGCCTCATTTTAATTAGAAATTATGTTCCTCTCTTAACTGGAAGAAACTCGGTACCGCTTCCTTCCCTCCTTGCAAAAATCCTTTCCTAAAACCCGCAGCCTTTGAAGTGAGCGCGGCGGCCAGCTTGGAGCGGTTAGAAGCGGTTTGGGCCAGAGACCCGTACGTAACTGCAGGGCACACAGTTATATCAGCGGGAGAACTTCAGCCCTCCGCGCCGAAGAAGCAAGCCCCCCCCCCGCCCCCGTGTGATGTCACTATGTAATTGGCTGAATTAATCCTTCACTCTGCCACCCAGCTGATGGGTGGCAAGCGTTTCCAGCGCAAAATGGCTCCTGTGCATCACTCGGGGAGCAGGGGGGTCCTACAGCTGAGTCATACCCCCCCATGCTGTGAGCCCTTTGGGATCATGAGATGAAAGGTGCTATATAAAAGTGTATTTAAATGAATGCAGTCTATTATTATTATTATAATTATTATTAGAATGGCTTGTAGTAGCAGTAGTGCTAGTAATAGTAGCAGTAATAGTAATTACAATAGTATTAGCAATACAACAGGAGTACAGGTGGTAGTAATTTTAACAGTAGCAGTCAGGGCCACAGTTATGAATAGTCAGGTCCCGGAAAATAATATTTTGTCACACCCCCTGCCCCCCCCCCCACCAATATAACTGTAGAAAATTTTAAATGGTTACACCCCCGCCCCATCTGCAGTCCTGACAGCTGTATTAGTAAGAGTATTAGTAGTAGCAGCGGTGTTGCGGTGACACACTCACAGCACACAGCTGCTCAGACCCAGTCCCTCACCTGCAGGGGGGATTTTTGGGAGGTCTTCAGGATGGTCGTGTCTCTGACCCTCCTGACTGCTCTCCTTCCCCTTGCTTCCTTTCCTCTGTCTCAGTGCAGTCATGATGGTGAGAGGCCAAACCTGGGCAGCAAGAGAGACACAGATACAGTATTACACATAGACACACAGACACACACACAGATACAGTATTACACACACACACACAGTATTACACATACACACATGCAAATACAGCATTACACACACACAGATATGGTATTACACATACACACAGATACAGTATTACACAAACACACACACAGTATTACACATACACACACGCAAATACAGCATTACACACACACAGATATGGTATTACACACAGACACACACAGTATTACACATACACACACGCAAATACAGCTTTACACATACACAGATATGGTATTACACATACACACAGATACAGTATTACACAGAGAGAGAGACACAATATTACACACAAACACGCACGGATACAGTATTACACATACACACGCGTGCGCATACAGAGATAGGCTACAGAATTACACACACACACACACACAAACATCACCTTGCAGCAATTAGCACGTGACTATTCACATCCGAACCCGTGATCATTTCATTACAAGTTTAAAAACTGCGTGGGAGACCGTTACTGATGCTAAACGCTTTGTACTCAATTGCACCCCGAAGGTGTTTTCATAAGTAACAACTGCAATCATTTTAGTGAATAAAACATTTAACTGTGTCAGTTACCCAATAAGTCTGTGTTTTGAAGCAAATAATGCTTTAGATATTTAACACCTTCACCTCACATAAATACATTTTGTGTAGGCTATTCAGAAATGATTTGCTGACACCCCTCCAGTCAATTAGTTATTTTAAATCTAATATTGATATGGATACAATGTAATTCTGGAAAGTAGCCTACAAAACGTTAGTACAACGTTAGAATAGCACAAATAAAAAAGCAACGAACGATTTTTCAAGAAATTCAGATCTCATGTTCGCCTCAGACTGGGATATTCCGTGCTCGTCCCATATAAACTGGGACCAAATATAAGGCTTACACTGTATCATCGAAATGCATATATTATGCTACATCAGTACCGTTGCAAGTCTAAATAAAATGAATATTTATTCGCATCATGGACAGCATTTAATAGAAACGCCACATTCGCACAAATTAACGGTAACGTCCCCACACAACAGAAACAATGGCCAGTTCTAACGTTTCAGGACTCGTGCTGTCCGTCTCGTAGTTACATCTGAGCCGAAGTTCGTCTCCCCAGAAAAAAAAAAGCATTGCACTCGCGAGTTCGCAGGCGGAGTTCGCTTCTACCAGAATGAAGTAAATAAGACGGAAGGGGAAACGATAGCCTACACGCACAGCTGAAACCACGACAGGAAATACGCCGTTTCTTTTTTATTCATTCTCAGGGCCGCGTTGCAGCGGTGTTTCCTACAAAACGTCGCTGCTACCATGTCAGGAAATCTCAGATCACATCATTCGCTAATCTCGGTCGCTTCGAGTCTACGGACACTTCTAGCTTCTCCCAAGAATGAATGAGCCGACCTGTTCCGCGATGCACGCAGTAAAACGTTTTGATAAGAAGCGTCCATTCATTCTACTCTCACCCTGTGATTTGAACGGGCAGGTCCTTTATCGGATGTCTAGTGTGGTGCTCCGCTTTTTCCTCTTCCTATGCCACTCTCGAGGATGCGTAGCTTGTAAATGAAAAAGCGGATGCTATTTATGTTCAGGCGCCGACTCCTCGCTGTGTCTGATGAAGTTGCTGTTGGAATTTAAAAAAAAACCATATAGCTTAGCTATGTAGCTATATGGCTATTTGTATCACGCTGCGTATTCACAGGAGGGAAAAAAATAACAAATACTGTATCGAGCCAAGGGGTTGCGCAGAGACCACTGCATCGCTCTCCACTTAGGCAAACTAAATTCACAGCTAGCTACACGTAGCCTATTACGGTTCAATAACCGCGGCATTTCTACAATGTCGCGTTCAGAATTGTTGGTTTGTTTTGAAATTAAAACATTAGAATTACGTAGCCTATTTGCCAAACTACATATGGAACAGATGAGATCCGATGTATAGTCATAACCTGCACGGGACACCTGCGTGCAACAGATATCAGTGAATCAAGAGTTCATCGTTGATGCTTTGGAAAATAGCAAGTTGACTAATGTTAGTGAATAAACGCACAAAACGCCTTAAATCTGCTCGCAAATAAGTAGGCTAAAAGAAATGGAGAGAGACTTGAAAGGTGTGTAAAATTATCTCTAAATAAACAGCAGGTGTCCGTACCTACATAGATAATTAGGATTAATTTCCCCTTAATTATGGTAGGCTAATTTTGAAAAACAATTATGACCAAATTTTAATTATTTGAACATTATTTTACACAATTAGACAAAGGGATGGTTTCCGAGAATAGATAAACAAACAGTGTAATTTATTCAGCTAATTAGTATGCTACCCAGTGCCTAACCTTGCCAACTGTTCCTATGACTTAAAGGGCATAGCTTGACAATAGCCACGGTGGGATCAGTTCACAGAAACATCGAGCCTATTTCTTCACGATATAGCCTACACGGTCTTTCAGAGGAGCTGAAAACATGTCTGAAATGCAGGTTATGGGCGAAACGTTAGTTAGGCTACCTCAGCAACAGAAGCCTACTGAAGAACAAACTCATGAAATTCCAAATAACTACGTGACTACTGGTCTGCAGCCTATACCCCTCGAACACCTGTGGTTTCCTAAAATAGACTAATACAGGGAGTAAACTGCAACACACCATAAACCATTCGCTACAGGAAGGATAGGCCTACACATTATTTTCAAAAATGGCAACGGCAAGTCATGAATTGTGTCTCATTAAGTAGGCTATGCCCATAGTAACCTCAAGAAAACTCAAGGAGGGCACTGTAGCCCCCTCTTGTATAAAATTTTTTCATATGCCAGTTTCAATTTATATAATAAATGTCTTATTTTTCACTCTATTGTAGTCTAGTGTCATGCAGAGAATGGTTCAGGTGGTTGCAGTTAGTGCTCACAACAGTCCAATTATTTTTTCTGATTTAAATTTAAAATGTAATACCTGATGGCATCTCCTTTGTTACAGGTACGGAGTGGAATGCTGAAATATTTTATGTTCCTTTGACTGCGTGCTATTTTGGCTGTGTGCATACATGCCATTTCAAACGATGAAGAGATACTGCCAAAAAGATCTGCCCCAAAGAGGTACTTCAGACTTAAACAGGGAATGAACACGCAAGCAAAAGAAACACAAACACACACACATACAGACATATGCCTGCAAGCATCACATATCTGTATTACGGAAATAGTTTTGCTGTGCGTCTTCCACGTTTTTATTTTATCACGCTTTTTTGGATTTTTATTTATGCACAACAAACCACGCTGTGAAATTTGTGATTCAGACAGGAGGCTGAGTGATGACAGAGCTCTGCACATCTTGCAACAGAGTGCATTCTGGGCCTGCCTGGAACCTCAACGCACGACTGATATCTAACAGACTCTTCATGGTTTCTCAGAGACACAGACGCACGCGCACACACACACACACACGTATGTACTGCTATACTTGTGAGGACTTTTGACTGATTTCCATTGACTACATTCATTCCGTAACCTCTAACCCTAACCCTAACCACTACATGCATAACCCTAACCCTAACCTAATTCTAACCCTAACCTTAAGTCTTAACCCTAAAACAGCCTCTTGAAATTGTGAGGACCAGCAAAATGTCCTCACTTCCCGTAATTTATCTCATCTTACTATCCTTGTGAGGACATTTGGTCCTCACAAAGATAGTAGTACAAACACACACACACACACGCGCGCGCGCACACAGTAGAAGCACAATTAACACATGCCAGAAGGGCCTTCAAGTCACTGACATTTTAAAAAAATGTACAGAGTTTTCCTACTATTATTAATGAACTCTGTGGTATTCATCTGACAAAAGCAACCATGGCAAAGAGCACAGTTCCCAAGGAAACAAAATACCCATAATTTATAAATATCTCCTTACTAGCCAGTATACACTTAACTGTGGTTTTATTTTATTATTATTATTATTATTATTATTATTATTATCATCAATAATAATAATAATAATAGGGTAGCACTGTTGCCTCACAGCAAGAAGGTGGTGGGTTCAAATCTCGGCTTTTGGCCTTTCTGTGTGGAGACGGCATGTTCTCCCTGTGTCCGCGTGGGTTTCCTCCGGGCACTCTGGTTTCCTCCCCCAGTCCAAAGACATGCAGGTAGGCTGATAGGAGACTCCAAATCGCCCATAGGTATGAGTGTGTGAGTGAATGGTGTGTGTGCCCTGCGATAGACTGGCGGCTGTCCAGGGTGCATTCCCGCCTCTCGCCCAATGTACGCTGGGATAAGCTCCAGCACCCCCCCCGCAACCCTGCTCAGGATAAGTGGGTATAGGTAATGGATGGATGGATAATAATAATAATAATAATAATACAAAAAAGATGTTAAATCAACCCTGGTATTCATTGGCTACAGTCCCACTTTCTGCCAGCATAGATTTTTCACAGTTGTACAGCTTGATGAATCAGCAAAAACGGGGAAACTGTTAAATTATTTCGCGCTGGTGGTGAGGGCCGCCTTGCTTCCAGAACATGGCACTCAATCAGAAAATGCTAATTCAACCAATTATCTTGGCTGATTACTTTCAGACAACTTTGCACTCCCAAGAATCATAAACTCAAACTTGTAGAGCCAGTATCCATTTTGCCCGTGGACTGAAATAATAATGACAGACAAGAGCAATTTCTACAGTCTAGAAAATAAATGGATAGAATATCAGCACAAATTACAAATAAGGCAGTTTTAAAGGTCTTTATTACCAAAAAAACAACAACTGAATTACCTCAGAAGGCAACTTACGAAGATAAAATAAATGACTCTCAACAATATCCCCCTCTGGGATTTTTTGAACATCTAGCTTTAGAGTTTGTCCTCAGTGTCGCCAAATTGATTTTAAAAGGAGCCACTTTTAAGCAAGATAAACATTATTACTTTGACAGTAACAGAAATTAACGACGTACGCACACGTAATGGATATACTTTCAAATTTGTTACTCTGCGGACAAACGGTTAAGCAGGACCGAGTATGACAAACCCATATTCAATCAAACTGCCAAGCATTTGCCATTATCCACAGAGCACAAAGTGTCGCAACTTACATTTATATTCGATACACGTCCTGACCCTTTTAGACACCGTGTTTTTATGATTCATGGAATGTTACACTTGCTTAACAACGGGCGCCAAGGTTTTAGAAATCCCAGAACGGATCCCCCATCTCATTGGCGAATACCCACAGATCCGAAATGTCGTCCGTGTTCGTAAAAAAACGCATTTGCTCTCTGTGTCTGTGTGGGTTTCCTCCCACAGTCCAAAGACATGCAGTTAGCCTAATTGGAGACTCTAAATTGCCCCGTAGGTATGAGTGTGTGCGTGGATGCCGTGTGTTTGCCATGTGATAGATTGGCGGCCTGTCCAGGGTGTTTTCCTGCCTCTCACCCAATGCATGTTGGGATAGGGTCCAGCACCCCCCACGACCCAGCCCAGGATAAGCGCGTATAGATAATGGATGGATGATCGGAACTACTGAAACATGATTTCAGGGTTTTTTTTTTAAGTTTTTTTTTTTTTTACCTACTCCATGATTGTGTTAAGCGGGTTTTTGTTTTTGCACCAATTCCCATTCTTAGCTGAGGAATAGGCCGTGTTTAGCAGAACCCACAGTCTGCACTCATGGCTTCAACCAGCATGCTGCTCTCACAGCATCACTTTTATTGACAATTTCACCCTGTTTTGGGATCGCCTATCCTTTTTCTTTGGAAAGATGACATCCGCCCAAGTCTACTGGGTGCACGGAAACTACAAGCAAACATTTTTTTTTACGCAATTCGTTTGGCCCCACAAACTGGAAATGACTACATGATAATAGTGATGCTCGTCATAGTAACATGAGTCACTGTGCTCCCACTGAGCTTGCTGTCCAGCCACCTGCTTCCCAAGATATTTCGGACGCTCCCCATTTTTATCTCTGTCCGACAACCTACAGCGCTCTATCAGTTACCCATCTCTGCATTGCTGGAGTGGACCTGCGGAGCCTCCATCATCTCAAATACGCCTCAGCGATTCTGCTATGGTCAAGACGGCCCTGGTTAATGCTAGATCGCTATCCAACAAGACTTTTATCGTGAATGAATGCTTCGCATCCTGTGGACTAGATTTTTTATTTGTGACTCTGAGACTTGACTAAATGTTGGTGAATTGAGTCCTCTTCCTGAACTTTCCCCCAACTTTATCAGGTCCCCCCTCAGGACTGCTGGTTGAGGTGGGGGCCTAGCATCCATATTTAAAAGAAAATTCCAGTGCCGTCTATTGACAATCAGAGGTGCAGCTAATTAAAGTGGAACTGTCTGACCTGGTGCTTTGTGCTGTGGTGTATCGATCTCCCAAACTAAGCAAGGACTTTATTAAAAAATACGCCGATTTCTTCACCTCAACTATGCCTGGATGGGATAGAATCTTGATTCTTCGGGATTTCAATAATGATGTTTGTTGTCTGACTAAACCTCTGGTTAAAGATTTTTTACATCTCATCTACTCATTTAATCTTGTTTAATTGGTCAGGAGCCCAACAGATATGGTCACACACCTGCTCTTTTTTATCTTTTAGCTTTCTGGTCTCTAATGTCGAAATATGACACTTGTCAGTATGATCACATGCCACTATGCCAAGTCAAGTTTTAAAATCTTGTATGCCTAGTCATTGCTCTCGCTCTATTAAGTCTATTATCCACTGCCAGTCTGGGGTCTTAATGCCCACATAGCCAATTCCCACACCAGCACCATAGACACTCACCCTTCTCACTTGGGCGTGGAGCAATTAGTCATCCTATTTAATTCCACGTTTTAAACATTCTTGACTCTGGCCCCTCTTAAGACCAGGCGGCTCGAACCCAAACCTCAGCCCTGGTTAAGCGGTGCTACCCCTGTTCTTAGACAGGCTCACAGAAAAGCAGAGTGGAGGTGGAAATTTTTTTAATTTATTTCATGTGTCTTATGACATTTGAGGGACTACCTGGCTAAGTACCAGGAAACTGTTACAACTACAAGGGCAAAGTACTTCTCTGATATTTATCTCACAAAAATTGTCACGGACCCAAAGTACTATTCAGTACTATAAATGCAGCACTTAATCCTGTGGCTAGCACTAGCCTTAATGTGTCCGCTGAAATCGGTGAACATTTGCTTAAATTTTCGGTTTGCAAGATTGCTAATATTAGATCACACATCTCACCACCTGCTCGTGAGCCTTCTGCCTCGCTTATGTACACTGCCGCCCTAAATCAGTTTGAGCCTTTGTCTCTCTCTTTCCTGAGGGAGATGGCGTATCGTTATGAAATCCACAACCTGCCAACCTTGACAGTGTTCACTCGCGCCTCCTGAAAGAGGTTTTTGACATTGTTGGCCCTAGCGTTCTTTCTATTGTTAACAGCTGTCTTGTCTCAGGTTCTGTTCCATCTTGTTTCAAATATGCAGCGGTTCAGCCTCTGCTCAAAAAGCCCAATCTTGACCCCACAGTTCTAAATAATTTTAAACACATTTCCAAGTTACCATTTTACTTCAAAAGCCCTTCAAAAGGTTGTTTTTTTGTCAGCTGTAATCTTTTCCGAACCAAAGTGGTATCTTTGAAGTATTTCAGCCTGGTTTCAGGGCACAACATTGTTCAGAATCTGAACTCCGGAATGACCAATGATCTGTTGTTAGCTGTTGACTCTGGGCATTGTGCTATTTTAATTCTCTTGGACCTCAGTGCTGCGTTTGACACAGTAGTCCACAAGATCCTCCTTACACATCTTGAGCATGGGGCTGGCATCCAGGGTACTGTTCTAAAATGGATTACCTCTTAACTGAACAAAAGAACCTTTTCAGTCAACATTAGTCATTTTTCATCCTCCACAGCTCCCCTTACTTGTGGGGTCCCCCAAGGGTCTATTTTAGGTCCAATACTTTTCTCCTTGCACCCGCTCCCCCTGGATTCTATAATTAAGAAGTATGGCATTTCTTTCCACTGCTACTCCAATACCCAGCTTTACCTTCCATTAAAGCCTAGCAACAAGAGCCCTCTGAGGTCCCCGTTTGATTGTCTGGAAGACATCAAAGGTTGGACGGCAAAAAAAAAAAAAAAACTCTCTCAAGCTTAATGACAGTAAGACTCAGATTGTTCTGTTGGGTCCCCTGAACTCCATCAGCGATATCTCTGGCCACCTCAGACGACTTTAAAGCACTAAATGGGTTGGCGCCTCTTTGCATCTCCGACCTCATTTCCCCCCCTGTTCTGCTTCTAGGTCATTTAGATCTTCTGAGCAGATGCTTCGGACAGTCCCACGGGCTCGGTTAAAGTTAGAGCGATCGTGCCTTTACTACTGCTGCTCCAAAGCTGTGGAATAGCTTACCTCTTTATATTGGGTCTGCCCTCTCGATCAACACTTTTAAATCTCGATCGAAAGGCCATTTTGTTTTTCTCCTTGGCCTTTAAACGCACTCGAGTCTAACGCACGCTTAATACGGGTGTGTTGTCTTTTGTGTAATGTGTTGTTATCCCTTGAATCTGTTTTCATCTGTTGAAGTTGAGTGTGTACAGCAATTTGGTCAGCTGTTTTTAAATGTGTGTTATAAATAAAGTTGACTTGACTGACTTGAAGCAAAAGAACAAATTATGGTGGGTAGATTGAATAAAAACTAGAGAGAAGCGGGACTGCCCCCCCCCCCCCAGGATTTTCTGTGTCCTTTGGTGTTAAAGCATGAAGGCGGCCATGCTGGGAAATTTCATTTTCAATTACAACAAGTAAATCACTGTGGATTTATTACATTTCAAAATTAGAAAAAATAGATATTATTCACACCTTTGGCTAGAAAAATACCATTAAAAAATTTTCACCTTAAAAATAAGCGTGCATAATACATGCACGCAAAACTAAATGTGCAGTGCTTTACAAAATCCTACGTGTCCCTCTAGTACCATGCATTTTGGTGCTCAGCACAGAACTGCTGAGGATTCTTTAAACTGGCACACTTGAGATCTTCATCGGCAACACAACCCTTTTTCGATACCATCATGAACTGCTGGGGCTGGATAACTCCCTTTTATCGACTGTCCATTGAATGTTTGTGGTCCGATGTCCTATCGAGTGAAGGACCTCAATCTGAGGGCATGGAAGCGGATCAATTTCCCTCAGCAAACCTTCCAGTGAGCTTCAGTATCTACAGTGCAGAGCCTCCGATAGAGCCGATCAGTTTCACACACTGCTCTACAGCTTGCCCGCGCTGTTGTGTTATTCTATTTATACTTTATAATTGGCGGCAGTGAATATCCTGTGTGTGTAAATTCACTGCCGACACTGTTATAAAGTATGAACAGAATATAATAGATAATTGAAACATTGTATTATTGAAAGATGTGATGGATATCCAGTTAGCCTAACAATTCCATTGGTTCCCAGGTTGTCAGTGTATGTCACACGGTGTGTGTTTGACCTGTTTAAGCACTGGATGAGGAGCTGGACCTCTTAATTTATTTTTGGCACCTTCAGCAGCACACTGAGGAGGAAGACTTAGGCAAAAACGTTTGTGCATGTCGGGCCTCCATACATGCATGCAATAAAACAAAAATTTATAATATTCTAGTGAGTGCTGTCCGTTTCTCTCTTTCAATTATAGTTTGTGGGATTCAGCACCCAATCATCAGTTAATATGCTTGAGTGAGCATGTTTATTCCTCTGATTTTTGATGTCAGTATTTACCCATTAAATACCCCTTCTGAGTGGCTCATTCAGATTACTGATAAGTCAGATGATTTTGTAAGGCACAATCAGATACGATTCTGTTGCATGACAAAAGCAATGACCCTTGGTTCCCACATCGACACATTCACACATCGCTTTTATCCAGCCGTCTGCACGCAAGGACAAACCTGGCAGCACAAAAACACTTCACTACGGAGCCCACAATGACACACGAGCATCGCTGCTAAAACGACCAGATGGCATTGGCTACACCCGCATAAAAGACAGCCACCACTGTGTTCTGTGGACAAAGCTTCACACCTTTCCACCTGGACCCACACACTGGTTTCATTCTCAGTTCAAAATCAATTAATTAGCGTCTGATTGGGTCAGGAACGAAGTCCAAGGGTGCCAATGAGCAAACGGTTGTCAGGCATTTCTAAGACCAGTAGGACCACTGCTGCACCCTGGAAAAGCATTTTTTAAACGAATTTTTCAATAGAACAGTAAAAAAAAAATCTGGCCTTTTTCTAAACCAGACACAGAAAGGCATGTATAGACATGCATATATAAGAGCTGTATTTTAATTCAGCGTTCATCAACCTTGAGTCTTAGACCAGAGCAAACTGTGCGTCCGAGGTTTTGTTCATGAGAAACTCTGTTAACTTTGTTCAGACACGGCACTTCAGGAAAGATCAAGCAATTATTACAGCGCTCAGTCGTAGCACGATGTGAAACCGTTGGTCCCAGGGGCTGGGTTTGACAAACAGCTTTCCAACAGAAGGGGGGGGGGGGGAAACTACACATAAAAAACTCAAACTTTTCCCTCAACTAAAACAACTTGTTTCACCCCACCATGTTCTACAAATACTTTCCTTTATATTACCTCACAAGCATTCCCAAAATAAGCATGAAAAAAAAAAGCAATGGGACCATGAGCAAGTGTGACGCTACGCTGCACTGGATAAATGCGTTTTAATGCACAGCGCTAGTGCGCTTGCTAGCGGTATCATCACAGGGTACGCATTCCACCCTCCGATGGCGCGGGCAGAGCGGAACTGTACGGCCTTGCCCTGGCCCGTTTTCAGCAGGCATTAAACGTGAACGGGGTTAAAACACACTGCATAAAACGAGCGTCTGTGGCTGGAAACACACTTGAATTTTCTCACGCCGGGTGCACGTGAAGTGGTCGTGTCCCAGACGACATTGTTCACACTCGTCTGCTCACGTCTCCTGTCTGTTCTGGCCCCCATGATGGTGGAATGACCTTCCCCGTGGAGGTCAGAACAGCTGAGACCCTGACCACCTTCAAGCGACAACTGAAGACTCACCTCTTCAGGCTGCACCTCTCCCCATCCCTCCCTACCTCCCTGTAATCTCTAAATGGATCGTAAGCTTAGGGTTGTAACTAGGTAGCTGTTTCGTAGGTGACTTAGTTAAATGCACTCGTCTTAACTACTGCGTGTATTTTTGCATAGACTGCGTTGTTGCTGTTCTTGTTTGGTTTGTGTTAATCAGTTTAACCTACAGGGTCCAAGTTAAACTATGCGGTTGTTCCCTGCATTTGGAACGGTACTTCTCTCTGGGGTTTTTCGACACACTTGTTCCTGGTTATGGTTATACGCTTTGTTGTGCGTCGCTCTGGATAAGAGCGTCTGCCAAATGCCTGTAATGTAATGTTTACTTTCTGTCTGGAGGTTTAAAAGGTATGTCCACTCGGGGGCAGGTCATGGCTTCCCTTCAAATTATCCTGCCATCCTTCCTGGCTGCCTGGCGTCAATCGCGTCACTAGGCATAAAACGCTGCCCCTGTGGTTCACGGGGGTATTACACCTTGCAGCACGGACGCGCACGAATGACGCTCTGAATGACCGTATGGCAGCCATTTTGTACGTGTTCGTGTAATTTACATCAAGTACGTTTCCTGCCTGAAAGGACAGGACGAACGAATAAAGGATGGAGTAAATAAAGGATGTTGGCTGTATCTCAGCGTCGCTGCCTGAGCTGCTTCAAATTTAAATTAGGAACTACAGACATGTTACAAAGATAGATTTATTAAGTATTTGATTCATCATTTTTTTAAAAAGTAGAAACCGCTTGAATTAAATGACACTAAATGAGCTGTTCGTTTTCAGTCCCTTTCATTTTAAGTGGAAAATAAAATGAGTTACTAAAAGAATAATGTTCAGGGATACAGCAGGAAGCTTGTTAAAAATGTGAAAAATACCAGAATATTGTAGCTCTGCTTTGGCAAGAGGTAGCTATTCTATAAACCTTTAGAACAATGGCAATTAAATTAATAAAAAATATATTGCTGTTGTTCAAGTGAATTCTACAGCCATGAGACAATGTGGTCAGTCTGCATAAGACTATGCATCCGTGCACAAAAGTTCTATACCCACAAACATTTGAAATCTGCATTTTAGCTTTGAAATCTGACTGAAGTTGGCAAACTTCAGCTTAAGGATTAAACTGTGCAACTGTCAGCATTTGCAAACCCACTACTACCACTACTACTATCCTATTGACAATGGTCATACCTAAAACAGTATTTTCTCTTTCAGAAAACATAAATAAAAACATAGGCAGCTGAAACACAGCACAAGTACTGGTCATTAAGTGTGACAACGCTGGAAAAAACGTAAGTTTGAATTCTCAAAATTCACAACAATGGAACAGGCCCCCAAACCGTCTGAATTACTGAGAACTGAACTAGTTATTTGAGGACAATTAAAGCAGCAGATATTTGCTAAATCCAAGGACAGAAAATAAATATTTCCAGCTCTGAATGCAGAATATAAAAAAACTGGATCCACGGTGAAAATTAAATTTGGCCTTTTCTGTTAACTACGTATTATAATGACTTGTCATTTCTACCAGACGGTGTGTAGTACACCTGAGCCACCGATAAACCCTGATATTTACCAAAATCAAACCCTGATGTTTACCGACATCAATAAATAAATCATTTTCTACAACATTCCCATGGATCTAACCATAGCAAGTCAGCAGTGTACGTTGGACCATAAACCAAGAGAAAATTCCTGTAGGACACACCAGCTACCAGATAGTTATTAAACTGTAAATACATAAATATATAAATACTCTTTAAATAACGGCGTAGCAACAAAAAAAACAAAAGTTTGTAGGACATATTCTGCGGACTCCCTGTGCTCTTAATACAGGAAAAAGTGACGTTAAGAAACATTTCGGAAGCACCGCTCGAACGGTGACGTCTAAAAACACACTTGCTCTGCGTGTGGAAGCACAGAAAATCACTCGCTAAAAAAAAATAAAAAATAAAAATCAATAAATATTAGCACAAATATGACCGCGAAACACACCCTGGAAGGCACACTGTTTGCTTCACTTCTCGACTTCTAGCCGAAGTGAAAAGGAGTTCAGACTGAATTATAAAAATATACGAATACATTACATAATGAGTTTGTAAGGGGAGCCGCCATCACAAGTGCGCATTATCTGCAGGGGTCGTTTAGCACGTAATAGCCTAGCGTCTCAAGCTTCGGAATTCAATGAGGTGTTGTTGGACGTCTTTCAGCGAAACTGCAAGGAAAACCGGCTTTGTGAACGTTACGTCACCGCAGATAACTTTTCTTTATCGCCCCTTGCGCATCTTTCGCTTATTAATACTTTCTTTAAAGTTTCGTTTTTTTTATGAAACTTGATGTCCTTGAACCAACCGTCTGCCACTTAACTCCCCTCCTGGGGAGAATAAAAATACGCATAAAATCGTGACGAGAAGGCGAGGCGATACGGAGAGAGAGTCAGGCCGGCGTTCCGGAAGGGAACGGGGGAGTGAGCGAGAGAGGAGAAGAGAGAGAGAGAGAGAACGCGAGATCAGCACCCAAAGCCCACCTTTCCCGAAAACTGGAATTCAGGCGGAGAGGTCAAAGGTGAATTTCTCAAAGACTGAATTTCTGACTCGCAGTCCTCAGGACGGACTTTCTTCAGGAGTGCATGGGGCTCCAGGGGGACCCAGCAGTTTTGGGGGGGGGTGTCAGGGGGGTTTTGGTAAAGGAGGATGTGGGGAAGACCAGTGTGCTTTTTTTTTTTGGTGGTGGCGCAGTTCCCTCAGTAACCTGCAGGCGGATCCCGGCTCAGGATGATGCTGATGATCTCGCCCTGGTGCTCGTTCATGTGCTCCATCAGCCTCTCCTTGCTGGGGGACTCGAACCCGCAGACGCAGCAGCAGAACAGGAGCACGCAGTACTCCGAGCCCGGGGCGGGGGGGGCGCCTGGCGCCCCGGGGGGGTCGGGGGTTCCGCCAGGCCGGTCCACCGTGGAGGCCTCGCTGCGGGGGTCCGGACAGGGTGTGGCCTTCTCCGAGCCGTCCTCAGCGACGCGCGCGTCCCGCCAGGGATCGAACCCGGGGCCGGCATTCTGAGGACCGGCCAGGGCCCTGTAAAGAAAAGCAGCCCGAGTAAACCCACACGACCGTCTGACAGGAGAAACACCGACTGTACATCTCCACCGCTATTACTTATGCATTTGGAAGCGTTACACGGCTCCTATGGGACAAATGCATGAAATAAATACCACAGAGCCAGACACAATAACAACAGGACAGCCAGAAAGCATCGCACTGATAAAGCTCTGCCAAAATACAGAGCAGTAATAGCTTTAGTTTATATATCTACCGAGCGGGCCTAACATTTACCCTTAAGAGCAATACGCACACATCACGCTAACATATACGTACGGCTATCTAAAAAAGCTATTGAGCGTCCCAATGTTATGCCGCATCATAAAAACTCTCACAGCGCTAATGTATTACCCATAGGAACAATGCTACCTCGCATCACACCACCATAGCCGCTGCTACCGACAGTACAACCAGTCGTACTGCTGCACATTCTGCTGAACTCCATCCAACAGAATGGGGGGTCTACAATGAAACTGACCCCACACACAGTGTATAGACCACCACATTCCAGACCACTACAGACCCAGCTCTTCATACACTGCACACACTACTGGAGTTTAGGAGGCACTCTTATCCAGAGCAACTTACACAACTTATAGCATAGTTTACATAGTATCCATTTATACAGCTGGATATACACTGAAGCAATACAGGTGAAGCACCTTCCACAGCCATGTACTACGAACCTGCAACCTTCAGGTTACAAGCCCAGTTCCCTAACCGTTGTACTACACTGCCGGCCAATGCATAAAGTAATGATGAATAACGTAATGGTCTTCTGAGGAGAGAGGGGTAACGGACGGACAGAGAGAGGAGCAGACCAATCAGCGCGCGCACTCACGAGCAGCCGAGGGAAATGGCGCGGTCGATGGCGCGGGTGGCCTGCTGGTAGTTGTAGTTCTGGTCGCCGGCGTGCTTCCACATGTGCGACTTCAGCGAGGGGGGGTGGCGGCACGCGTAGCCGCAGAGGGAGCACCTGCGGTGGGTGGGGGGTGGGGGGGGGGGTGTGTCAAAAGGAAGCTGCTTGGAGCTACGCCGCCGCGGCAGAGCGGGACGGCCCGGCGGCTCCCTCCTGAGGCACACGCTTCTCCTCACGCAGCTCAGCTCTCGGACACATCTGAGCGTTCCAGTCTCTAAGTTCTGTTTCTCCTCCAGGCCTTTTCTTCAGTAGAGTTAATAGTTCATTCAAAAGGAATAAGAAAATGCCGCAAGTCCATCGTCACAGTTAGTTAAGATGAGTCCTATACCTGTAATCAAAAGCCCTGTACTGTTTCTCACCTGTACTGTTCCACACCTGTACTCTTCTCTCACCTGTACTGTTCCACACCTGTCCTCCTCTCACCTGTACTCCTCTCACCTGTACTGTTCCATACCTGTCCTCCTCTCACCTGTACTGTTCCACACCTGTCCTCCTCACCTGTACTGTTCCACACCTGTACTCCTCTCACCTGTACTGTTCCACACCTGTACTCCTCTCACCTGTACTGTTCCACACCTGTCCTCCTCTCACCTGTACTGTTCCACACCTGTACTGTTTCCTCACCTGTACTGTTCCACACCTGTACTGTTCCACACCTGTACTCCTCTCTCACCTGTACTCCTCTCTCACCTGTACCTTTCCACACCTGTACTCCTCTCACCTGTACTGTTCCACACCTGTACTCCTCTCACCTGTACTGCTCCATACCTGTCCTCCTCTCACCTGTACTGTTCCACACCTGTACTCCTCTCTCACCTGTACTGTTCCACACCTGTACTCCTCTCTCACCTGTACTGTTCCACACCTGTACTCCTCTCTCACCTGTACTGTTCCAGCAGCTGCACAGTCGGCTGTTCCTGGGGGTGCCTCTGCATGTGACTCCTCAGGCTGTTCATGTCGGTGGTGGAAAAATTACAGCTGCAGCAACTGCAACACACACACACACACACACACAGAGCGTTATTCCTCTTGCGCACTCGCACTCACACACACACACACAGCCTTATTCTACTTATTCCCAATGGAGAAGAAGGCTGTGGAGGAGCGGTGCCATTAGCCAGGAGGCTCTGAAATCACTCTGACGTTTATCGCTGCGCTCAATGTTATTCCCCCACTCGCTTGCAGGGGAGGCCAAACAGGAGGCATCCATTTTGTTTTACTAGACATCGGGAGGGCGAAATCATGTCCCCTCTTAAGTCATCTACTCTGTAGTGCTCATCGCTGCGTTTTAAGGATATCAGACGCGCCGGTGCAAGCACGCCCCAGCGGTGCGCCAGAAACGTAAACATCCGGCGGGACGTTGGCGACGGGCGCGGCTTTCGGAGCGCGCGGTAAAGGGTGTCCCGCGGCCTGGTATCCCAGGGCGACCGCGGTCTCCCAGCATGCCCCGCCGGCGTTTCTGCGCGGCGTCAAAGCCTCTTTTGAAGAGCGGGGATTAATGGCAGGGGGGGGAGTGGGGGGGTGGGGGCGTCGGCCTCGAGGGCCGTCACTCAGCCGGCCGGGCCGCGGTTCCACCGGCCAGCGGGCCGACAAACACAAAGGGCCTTCAGGAACACACGCACCCATTTGCTTTCCAGCCACGAGAGCGAGATTAGGTTTTTTTTTTTCCCTCTTCTTTTCCTCTTTCACCCTGCAGGTAGAGACCACATTTTTCTGTTCTCGGGAAAATCAATGTGGACACAAGAGCTTTATATCTTAAGAGGAACACATCGGTTTCGTGGGGGGAAACAGACCCGCAGAATGCTGTTTCTGTAGCGGCATCCTTTCACTGATGGAGTTCCTGGAGGCGCTACAGCAAACCGGCCTCCCACTGTGAGGAATACGGACCACCGCGCTTTCTGCCCAGAATATATCCGCTACAGAACTTGTTTTTGCCAAATTCAGCTCTTTGGGGGAGGGGTACGGCATTCACCCGGCTCTGATATCACCCCTGTGAATAAGAGACCCCGCGTTCCTGTCTGTCTGCGGCGTCTCTGTGAGCTTGTGTCAGCGTTTGAGTGTGCGTTTCCGTCAGTCGATGTGAATCTGTGTTTGCGTGTATTTGCATGTCTGGTTGTCTGCGTGCAGGCATTTCTGTCAAACTGCTGCGCGTGTTTACGAATCTGTCATTTTTATTTTTATCAGTTTTCATGCGTGTATGTATTTTTGTGAGTATGCGTGTGTGTGCGCATGTGTGTACATACGTGTGTACATGCATGTGCGTACCTACATGTGTGCGTGCACATGCGTACATGGGTGTGTGTGCTCACGTGTGTACATGGGTGTGTGTGCTCACGAGCGTACATACGTGTACATGGGTGTGTGTGCTCGTGAGCGTACATACGTGTACATGGGTGTGTGTGCTCGTGAGCGTACATACGTGTGTACATGGGTGTGTGTGCTCGTACATACGTGTGTACATGGGAGTGTGTGCTCGTGTGCGTACATGCGTGTGTACATGGGTGTGTGTGCTCACGTGCGTACATGGGTGTGTGTGCTCACGTGTGTACATGCGTGTGTACATGGGTGTGTGTGCTCATGTGCGTACATGGGTGTGTGTGCTCGTTTGCGTACATGCGTGTGTACATGGGTGTGTGTGCTCGTTTGCGTACATGCGTGTGTACATGGGTGTGTGTGCTCGTGTGCGTACATACGTGTGTACATGGGTGTGTGTGCTTGTTTGCGTACATGCGTGTGTACATGGGAGTGTGTGCTCACGTGCGTACATGGGTGTGTACATGGGTGTGTGTGCTCACGTGCGTACATGGGTGTGTACATGGGTGTGTGCTCGTGTGCGTACATGCGTGTGTACATGGGTGTGTGTGCTCACGTGTACATGGGTGTGTGTGCTCACGTGCGTACATACGGGTGTACATGGGTGTGTGTGCTCACGTGTGTACATGCGTGTGTACATGGGTGTGTGTGCTCACGTGTGTACATGCGTGTGTACATGGGTGTGTGTGCTCACGTGTACATGGGTGTGTGTGCTCACGTGCGTACATACGGGTGTACATGGGTGTGTGTGCTCACGTGTGTACATGCGTGTGTACATGGGTGTGTGTGCTCACGTGTGTACATGCGTGTGTACATGCATGTCCTCTGTACGGTGAATGTCGGAGGGAGCCTGACTGCGGCTCTGTTCACCACTGTTCAGCACCAGCCACAGTCACAGCGATGCCCAGCGTGTTCAGCACCAGACCCAGTCACAGCGCTGCACAGTGATGCCCAGCGTGTTCAGCGTTAAGTGTTCAGAGATGACTCACTCAGAGGATTACACGGCTTCATTTAGAGATGTGAGTTTCTCTCGCTCTGCCTCTCTGTCTCTCTCCGCCCCTGCATCTGTCTGCCTCTGTCTTTCTCAGTCTCTCTCCCTCTCTCTGTCTCTGTCTCTCCCTCTGTGTGTCTGTCTGACTCTGTCTCTCTCAGTCTCTATTTCTCCATCTCTCCCTCTCTCCCTCTCTCTGTCTCACCCTCTGTGTCTGTCTGTCTCTGTCTCTATCAGTCTCTCTCCCTCTCTCTGTCTCTGTCTCTCCCTCTGCATCTGTCTGCCTCTGTCTCTCAGTCTCTCTCCCTCTGTGTCTGTCTGTCTCTGTCTCTCAGTCTCTATTTCTCCACCTCTCTCTCTCTCTCTCTCCCCCCCCGTTTCTGTCTGTCTCTCCGTCTCTGTCTCTCCCCGCCTCTGCACCTGTCTGCCTCTGTCTTTCTCAGTCTCTCTCTCTCTCTCTGTCTGTCTGTCTGTCTCTGTCTCTGTCTCTCTCGGTCTCTCTCAGCCTCTATTTCTCCATCTCGCTCTCTCTCTGTCCCCCCCCGTGTCTGTCTGTCACTCTCTCTGTCTCTCTCTCTGGAAACCTTATGAAACACCTCTCGCCAAGGCCAAGCGTAACAAACAGAGAGAAGTGACAGCTCCCCGCATCAAAGACACCCTTTATTTACACAGCGGAGGTATTAAAGAGCTACGTCTCCAGATGCTACCGTGCAGCTTTTCTGCTGAAAGAAACGCACCCTTCGTGTCCTAGCACCCGCTTCCTCATATAGCCGCAGTACGTGACCTGTGCTTGGCAGCTCGTCAGCGCTGCCGGAACTTTACTTATACCACACTGCCCTCTGCTGGCGGCTTCCGGTACCGCCAATCACTCCCCCCTCACAAAGGAATGTATTCAAATGTGAAATTGAACATTGGGCGACTTATCTCTATGCTGTAGGAATCCATACTGAAAAGCTCTTAATTCTTCCTAATGACCAATTACACCTTGTATTCTTGACTCGGCCTAATAACAAACCCAGAACACAGAGTGCAGTGAATTACGTCCCTAAATGATGTCAAGACTTATACCTTCAGAATTCCGTTCTTCATTGATTAAAAACAGTCCTAGCCAAGATGCTGACACAGGCAGCTCTATAAATGGTACTTTGGCTTGTTTTGTCTCCTGTTCCAACTTGTTAAACAGTCCAGATTAGAAGGGTGGTAGTTTCCCAATAACAGGTGGCAAGAGTGCAACTGGCTAGATTGCATTTTGGGAATTGGTGGGAAATGGGGAAGTTAAAAGGCAGATGAACAATTCACAGTAAGCTCAAGACTACAACTCCCACTGGCACCTCCAAAACCTGCATGTGGTGTTGTCTACAGAGTTCACCTTGGGCCAGGAGTCTATGACACAAGACACCTACATAAACACACACCTGCTCAGAAACGCACACATCCCCTGGTTCACCAGTAGGGGGCAGCACCTGGGCTCAGCACGAACCTGTACGGCTTCTCGGTGCTGTGGATCCTCTGGTGATTCCGAACTCCGATCCAGGAGGAGCTGGTGTAGTCGCAAACAGCACACCGGTAAACTCTCTGACCCTGAAAAGCTTCTGGAAGACAGAGACAGGGAAACAAGGTTATGTTTGCGGCCTCTGCCACTAAATGTGGAGAACATTCAGAAATGTTGCACAGAAAATGCCTTTTGCAATTACCAAAAGTGTCATTGGAAATTAAACCTATTAAGTGATAATTATGTTCCTTAAGGTGTGTGCCGTTATTTGCAAATGAGGGGCGTGGCCAACATGGTTACCGTAGGAACCTTCTGTAAGGCCTATAGTACTGTATAGTCAGTACTACAGCATATATTCAAGAGTCACATTACTCACCCTTAGCGGCTTTCTTCTCTAGCGAATCGTCTGCGGTCACCATGGTTTCGATGACGGGCACCATTGTTGCCAAGGCTCCCTCATACCCATGCTGGCTGCTCTCATGATTCTGCAGCCGTCTCTGTGTAACATTAGAAAACATCACAAGTGGGAGAGAGACCAGTGGGCAGTATTAATAAAACAATCACACTTGTGTGAGAGACCACTGTGCAGTATTAATAAAACAACCATGAGACCACTGTGCAGTATTAATAAAACAAACAAGTGTGAGAGCCAACTGCAGTATTAATAAAACAATCCCAAGTGAGAGACCACTGTGCAGTATTAATAAAGCAATCACGAGTGAGCGCCAACAGCAATATTAATAAAACAATTCCAAGTGTAAGGCAAATGTGCAGTATTAATAAAACAAACCCAAGTGTGATACAGACAACTGTGCAGTACTAATAAAACAATCGCAAGTGTGAGAGCCAACTGTGCAGTATTAATAAAACAATCACAAGTGTGAGACAGACAACTGTGAAATACTAAACTGCAAGAATGAGAGGCCAGCCTGTGTGTGATGTGAATACAATCATGAGGGAGACATTAGCAGGGAGAATGAGCAGGGACCAAACGCAAACAGAACAGAAATGTGTTTCATAAGCGATTCCCAGAACAGCTGCACAGACGTTCGGCAGGGCCGTCCTCAAGAGGGTTCTGGTATTAATAAAACCACCAATGGGGAGAAAGATGACTAATATTAATAAAACAATTCCAGACAGGCGACTAAGTGGACTCCATCCAACTCTTGTACAACGTCTGAGCAAACTGCCTGGATAACCTTTTCCAACAGAGGATGAAAAAAATTCACAAAAAGAGTAGGAACTCTCAAAATGTCAAGATACAGGCTTTTGAAAAATGTCAGCTTCAAAAGGTGTACATTTTCCTGAAGAATTCAGCGAAGTCGCTATAGACTGACTTCTGCTTCTAAACAGTGTAGAATTAATCTTCGCAAGCAGGTCTCAAAACCCACACTATAATCAATTTATCTCACCTTTATATAATCCATACAGGTTCAGTAACACAAAACAAGTCAAACTAAGAAAAACCTTCGCTGGAATAAACACTCCACTCAGCACTGTGACACATTAATGAGGAGAACAGGATCCCTGGCTAATTCAGAATGCTAACAAAATCAGTCTGATCTCACTATTTTTCACTTTAAAGCTCATAACAAACATGCATGTGCCCTAACTCTTCACCTTACAGCACAGGGCTCTCTGACACTGGTTCTCAAGAGCTGCACGGTGTGTTGGGTTCGACTGTTACCTTGCATTTAACAGAACAGTAAAATCAGCTGATTACAGTTACCTCACCTGAGGTGTTGGGTCTGAACCGGTGGTTGATGATGCTTGGCCTTTTCAAGCTTAGTAAAAGGAGACTTAGGGGGAGATATGATTGAGGCTTTTAAATTTATTAAAGGGATCAACAAAGTGAACTACAGGAAATTATTCAAGTTGAGTTTGGTTAGCAGAACGAGGGGGCATGAATGGAAACTGGCAAAGGGTAAATTTCACACAGACATTAGGAAATATGTGGAATAGCTCGCCTGGACATGTAATGGAGGCAGAAACACTGGGGGTATTCAAGGCCCGGCTTGATAAAGTGTTAGATACGATCTAGCTTTTAGGTAAGCTAAGCATTAAGTACAGTTCAGTGGTAGGAATAGACGAGCAGCGTTGGGCTGAATGGCCTGTTCTTGTCTCACGTTATGTTATCCTATGTTACGTTGTGTTACGTTATGTTATGTTGTGTTATGTTATGTTGTGATATGTCATGTTATGTTGTGTTATGTTATGTTGTGATATGTCATGTTATGTTGTGTTATATTATGTTGTGATATGTCATGTTATGTTGTGTTATGTTATGTTATGTTAGCAGGGAAGCTGCAGGAGCAGGCTGTGGAGCTGTGGTGCTGTGGTGCAGCAGGAGGCCCAGGTGTGCGTAGACCCCTCACCTTACGCCGCTGCTTGCTGCAGTGCACCCTGGTCTTGCAGCGGTGGGTCACATGGTTCTCCGGGTCCTTGCTGTCGCGGGGGGCGTGTTGGCAGGCGGGGCACTGGCAGGGCTGCTGGTGGAGGAGTGCCCACGGCCGCTGCTTGGCACGGCCCTCTGTGGCGTCGCCATAGCAGCGGAGCGGGCACCGGCGGGGCCTCTTGCTGCCGGGACGGGCCTCTGCCAGCTCACCCTCGGGCGGGGCCGCCCCGTCGCCGGGCGAGCTCTGGGCGTTGCCCCGCAGCTCTCTCAGGACGTCCTCGTCCGAGGCGCTCTCATTGGTCCGCTCCCGCAGCTTCTCGATGACGGTCAGCAGGGATTGGCTGATGCCCGCCTGGGCCGGGCTCTTGCCCACGCCCTCCCCAGCGAGGTCTTCGGTGGGGGAGGGGGGTGTCTGTGGGGTATAGGGCATGGCGAACGCCGCAGGGTCCCGTCCCGCCTCTGGGACCCCGGCGTCCCCGGTGCTGGGGTGGGCCGGAGCGGCTGCCGTCATCGGCATGGCAACGAGGGCCTCGGCGGCCAGCGAGTGCAGGAGGAGAGATTCGGACTGCGTCCTCCTGCGGGAGGCGGGCACCTCCTCACCTGCCACCGGGGCCTCGGCGGTGTCCTCCTCTTCTTCATCCTCCTCACTCAGGGGCTTGGTGCCCGTGCCCGGTTCGGTGGTGGGCGTCGCCCCCCGCTCCGGCAGGCGCTGCACCACCACGCTGAGGCGTCCCGCGATGTTCGCCCCCCCGCCGAGGATCAGCTGCGCGGAGGAGAGGAGGCCGTCCGGGCCGGGCAGGCACCCCTCCTCCCCCACGTCCGTCTCCACGGTGACCTGCAGCTCCACCGCCGGCTCCTCGGCGATGAAGAACTCTGGGACGTCCTCAGCGGCCGGCCTCCCCTCGGACTCCGGCCCGCGGGGGCCGACGCCCGGCGGGACCGAGACGGCCCCCTCCTCCGGAGGGGAGAGGGGCGTGGCCTCAGGCCCGTCCTCAAACACGGGGTAGGAGCAGCGCACCAGGCCCGCGTGCTTCCAGGCGTGCGTCTTTAGCGTGCGCTGCTGGCTGCACACGTAGCTGCAGATCAGGCACCTGTAGGCCCCACACTGCTCCCGACTGTACCACTTCTCCTTCACAGGCTCTCCTGCTGCACCCTCAGAGCTGGCTCTTGTGTCCCCGCCCGCCACGCTCTCCTGAATAACAATAATAATCATTTATATTTATTTATGTACTTTGTTTTATTGTATCTTTTTAGATTTTATTTGTATAATACCCACCATTCCTTTCCCAGAATCCTTCTCCTCTTTGGGCTTCTTAACCGTTACAGCCATGGGCCCACAGGGCGCGTGGGGCCTCTTCCCGCCCGACAACGAACCACTGCGCGGAGGCCGTCTCTCCGCGATCGCGCTCAGTTTCTCAATCACCTGAAACAGGGAGTCCACCTCCTGCCTGCCGTCCGCGGAGACCGTTGGCTGTTGAGCGAAGATCGCTTCCTGCTGCCCCCTTGTGGGAGAAACCAAAACTGCGCCTCCACTTGTCTCCTCCATGCGAATATAAAACTGTAAAACAAACCAAAAACAAAGAATTATTTAAAAAAAAAAAAAAGATGGGCAGGTGCCGCAGACAAAGGTGACGGCGGATGGATCGCATTACAACCTCATACAATGGACAGGAAGTTGTGCAATGGCAGGGCGGCATATCACTCAGATGCTCTCTACATTCTGACAGCTGCAAATAATGCAAATACAACGCAAGTGAATACTCGTCCTATTTTGCTTCCTGTTAAAACAAAGGATGATAACGTTACAAAGATATCTACGTGAGTGTATGTTTGTGTACAGTCACCCATTTCTTACATTTAAGTTCAACACTTCAGTAACTCCACATTTCCTTCGCAAATCATTTAAACTGTGGTGCACTTAACTGCCTGCATTTTTTGTAGGGTTATTCAAATTGAAACAGCATGAAAAGGTACAGTCAAAAGGAAATTTAAGTTGACTGACCGAACTTCTGCTATAGTTAAGACCCTGTATTACGCGTGTTTTATTAGTTAAAGGTATGGAAATAATGTTGCAGATTTCTTTGAACTGTTCGGCATTCAAAATCCGCATTTATGAGGAAAACATCAATCCCCTGATATCATAGTCTTGAACACAACCCACGTACACTTAAAAAAATAAACCTTATTTTGTGACTAGAAAATAACTTTAAAATATCTAATAACAAATCCTGGGGTCTTTCTGGGAACACTGTCACACAATTTTCAACTCGTTAAATTGTACAACCTGTCTGAAAGAAATCGCCAGGTCAGACACAAACGGCGCGGTTTTGGCGAAAATAGCACACCACATGGTTGATAATATCAAAAAGTAGCAACATAGAAGTTAGAGCTTAAAAGCTACCCGAGCAACCTTGGTTAACCTTGCTGAACCTGAAACAAACCGAGCGAGTTTAGACTCGCTACCCGGCTGCACAGCCAGCTTGCTAACCATTAGGGAAGATAAGTTACTGATACTGGCGCTACGCGTGGTAGAGCACATGAAACACGATTACGCCAGAAACACACACGCTACGAATCAGTCTCCATGATACGATTAATGTTGAATTGCCGACATGATAGCGAATGTTCTAGCGTTTTCTAGGGTAAAGTTACAATGCACGATTTTAAGGCTAGTTTCTGAGAACACTGGCCCGTTGACACGTACTGTGAAAAAGGGGGCAGGACGAAGTTATCGGCATCTACTCTGAATACCAGCCCCACACGTGTAAAACTTTTACTAACCAGCACACCTCAACTAAGCGATTTACGCTCCTTTCTTTGTGTACTACCCAGCAAGAGTTGTAGTATTTTTAATAATTGGTTTAGTACTTACTGTTCCACCAATTCTGTGCGAATTTGCGACTTCAATACATGAAAGCATTAGTCTTCAAGTTCACACTCCTTCAGCAAGAAAGTTAGCTAACCTCAGCTGGTCCAGTGATCTCGCTCAAAATGGCGAGGATGGAGCACTGATCACGTGACTTACTCATAGATCAGGTGATCATAATGATAACTTTATCAGGACTTGATTTATGGCTGACAAAATATAAAATACAGCAATATAGTCGAGCACTTCTATCTTGTTGTGATGGAATTCTGACTCACTACCTTTTTCCCAATTAAAAACTACTCATGTTATATTTTGGCAGACCACACACATACATCGGTCCTCATACCACAGGTGGTCTTACGGTGTAGTTTTACAGGTGATAGCTCATAAAAATGCTGGTGTGGAGAACTGAGTAAGTGTAATCCAACCAGTCCTCTCTGGTAAACATCCTCTTACCAGCTGGGTTTCCCATCTTTTGAATGACGGTGCGACCTTCCGTAACCCTACAGTAAACCAACTGTAGGCAGATTCGCGTGCTTTTTTCTGACACAATTATCTAAAAAAACACACCTTTTCAGACTGCACCTACATTTTCATCTTCTACCTCTTCTTAATAATAATAATAATAATAATAATAATAATGAATTTATTATTATAAACAAACTTTTCTCTCCCTTTATCTTGCAGATCCCGAGGCCCTGTTGTAGCAGTTCACCATAATAATTAGGCACCAGGGCTTGCAACATCCGGGTTGTTGGTTAAACTTCTAGGTGAGACACTGCCATTGTACCCTCAGTTGAGCAAAGTACGTAACCTGAATTTAATCAGTAAAAGAGCATCCAGTTGTATAAATGGTTTGTGTTTAAGGAATATTAGCTGTGTCAGTTTCTCTGGATATGAGTGTCTACTAAATGTCTTGAATGCATGCTGATAATGGTGCCACTTGGGACTACCTGTCTCAGTTGGTGTTTGCTTTTCATATGAAATGACCTATTGTTTGTCTTGTTGGCTAAAGGTGTTACCCAAATGACTAAACTGAATTGCATAACTATAATGTGGGGTTGAAGATAATACGGTACATAAAAACTGTGAACTGTAAAAAATGTATTTTCTATTTAAAAAAAAAAAACAAGAACATAAAACGATTGGCTTAGCCCAGTTCATCCTGTTATGGCATTCCTCACAGTCAGTATGCATGATGGGTTTCTGATTTATGAAGTTTTCCAAAAATTCCAAACGCTACCTGGCAGCTACCCGGTACTGTATAAGATAAAGTCCAGGCACGGTATATAACTACATGCGTACTGATATATTTCCATTAGGTTTGTCTCTTTCGACCTCCATTCCATTTCCAAATGTCACCTTAGGTTATACCAATGAAGAAAGAAGAAACAAATATCAATGTGGAAATAACAAGTAAAGGACAGAGAAATCTTTTGGAATGGGTTCCATCTCAGACCTACTGGTGTACTCTACTGGATATAGGCCTATATTGATCCATCCATCCATTATCTATATCCGCTTATCCTGGGCAGGGTTGCGGGGGATGCTGGAGCCTATCCCAGTGTGCATTGGGCATGAGGCAGGCTTGTTTGGCTTTTAATCAGAGGCTTGTGCATGCTCAACTTTCCTCTGCATGGCCCAATATATGTGAACACTTGTAAACTATTCAAAGGCAGGTTTGCTCTGTCAAGACAATAATTTGGGTATTATAAAGGCTCATATGGGAAAATCAGTGGTGAGACAAACACGTGTGTGACTCCCAGATGAACACACAGCATACCCTGCACCTTGGACATTGTAGAAATATTCTGAGTTTGGGACTTGGCACACCAAGCAATACAGTATATTGAGCTAGCTTATAACCTGTAGGCGGTGATGTCATTCTCTATAGCAGGTGCTCGTCCACCCACTATTACATTCTGCTGCATGTGCATTTCTACCAGTTTGACTGTAGCTAAAGCTAAAAACAGCGCTAGGGCACAGACTTCAACTATTGAATAAGCAAGTTAATAAACACATCTCTCTCGCTCACGTGATCCAGTGTTCCAAGCGTTGTCTTCTGTCATTCTTACCTCATGGCCATGACCTGGGGACTACATATCCCAGCATGCCCCTGGAGTGGCCTGTTCTTGGCCTAAGGCTTTGGAATGAGTGGCCTGCTGAACTCTAAGGCCTGAGGCCCCATGTTACACATGGCAGGTGGCAAAGTAAGCACAGCAGCACATGCAGCACCTAATTGTGCTTGAAATTAGTGGTTACTTTTTACATGTACAGCTCTCTCTTTCTCCCCCTCTCTCTCTCATGAACACAAACCTGAAACGGGAAGGATATTACATTACGGTGGAAAAACATCAGACTCCTTTTGAAACATATTTGCATAGTATCCATTAGTACAGCTGGATATATGCTGAAGTTATTCAGGTCTCTTGCTCAGAGGTTCAACAGCAATGCTCGATCAGGTTGCCTGCCAAGCTAACTCTTACGCAGTCGCTAAAACGCTGCGTTGCATTGGCCGGGAATCGAACCCGGGCCTCCCGCGTGGCAGGCGAGAATTCTACCACTGAACCACCAATGCTTACATGTACTGCTTGCCTTGCAAGTCTGTGAGTACTATGAGGACTGCATGGTGGCAGCTTCAGTGCATTAGCGAAGCATGGTTAACAACAAAAGTAAAGCGGATTTTCCAGGTCAACCAAAATCATTCAGAAATTATTTGTCTCCCTCAACCTGACACGTGCGTTTGGTCAGAGTGAAGGAGTGCTGTGAGCTTAGGAAGAGCGCAGACATGTTGTAAATCTCTCTCTCTTTTCTCTCTCGCTCTCTCTCCCTCTCTGTCTTTGTGTGTCTATCTCTCTGTGCCTGTTTCTCTGTGTTTCTCTCTCTATGCCATATCACACACACGCACACATATAAATAAATATATACATATATATAGTATTTCATCATATATTTTCCACATTATTCCACATTACTCTATTACCGTTTATACCTACACTACCTATTACTTGGCCTGCTCTTCTTCAGAGGCACAGAAGCGAAGCTCTAATATGATTTGACAGGCAAAGTACTTTTACTCAGCCATTACCCAACAGCCTGGGGCATGGAGCCATCTTGTCTTTTTTTTTTTTTTGGAAATGTTACACTTAGAGCTTTGTTGCTTTGAAGCCAAAATACTTCAGCTGGAGCAATTATTTTTAAATTCTGCGTTGTTCTTTTGTCAAGGGGGTGGGGAGGGGTGTTGGTGTGGAAGATGGGAGATGTGATCGCACCAAAATGCAGCTTGGCACGCTAAGCATGACTGATAATTGGATAGGTTTTTATCTGTGTGTGTGAGTGTGCGTATATGTGTGTGTGTGTGTGTGTGTGTGTGTGTGTGTGTGCGCATGCAGGCCTGCCCCTGGCATTTTGGGGGGCCTAAAACAAACTTCATATGGACCCTTCCTCCTTTTTTCCATGGGGTGCACCATCATTGGGATGGTGGGGGAGGATTTTTGTGGTGAGAGTGGGTTGTAGTAATTGTAAAAAAAAAAAAAAAACACAGCTTGCCAATACTGCTGTCCTCTCTTGGGCTATATCCAGTGACAGGGTCCCTCTGGACCAGATGGTCTAGGTCATGTATTTAAAACAGACACCCTTGAGGATTTCAATACTAGGATTCACATAGCTCTACATCTCTACGTCTCTACACACCACCATTTAAGGATTTTTTTTCCCCACTGGGGAGTTTTTTTTGCTCCGTGCGCTTGCTATTTGGGGGTTTAGGCCTGGTTTTTTCTCTTTCACTGCTACTCTGTGAAACATCTTTGTGACAGTTTTCTCTGAAGAGCGCTTTACAAATAAAATTTATTTGATTAAACTGCAGGAGAAATAGTCGGCCTGCATGGGCCAAATGCCCTTATTAGCATCAAACATTTGCATGTTCTCTGGTTTTCTTTTTCCAGTCGACCAATGGGCAATACACAAGACGGCCAGTGGGTGGCAGTATAAGCCTGTGGTTCTGTTTGTTTTACCCAAGGTAGGGGAGCCTCGAATTTTAATAGTCCAATGAATGTTGACAAGAGCGAGCGTACTCAGCCATTTTTCACTCCACACATATGATAAAAGAGAATTATTATCATTTAGAGTATTGGTTGTCTTCTTCTCTTGAGCAATGTTTGCTGTTGATAAACAGTAGTTCCTGATTTTGAATCGAAACCCGGCCAGGGCCTTTCTGTCTGGAATTTGAATGTTCTCCCCGTGATAGCGTGGGTTTCCTCTGGGTACTCCAGATTCCTCCCACAGTCCAAAGACATGCATGTAGGCTAATTGGAGACTCTATATTGCCCACAGGTATGAGAGAATAATGAGTGAATGGTGTGTGTGCCCTGTGATAAATTGGCAACCTGTCCAGGGTGTGTTTCTGCCTCTCGCCCAATGCACACTGGGATAGGCTCCAGCACCCCCATAGCGCGACCCTGCCCAGGAATAAAGAGGTATAGGTAATGGATGGAAGGATATATACACAGTAAAATATTCAGGGTAACTACAGTAGGGACTTTTATTGTGCATAAGTATAAAATTTACTTGACAAAGTGACGGAACAATATTTTGTATACCTGGGTCTTGTAGCTCCCTTCCCGTTTACCTCTCCAAGGCCACTGTATCTGTTCACTTTGCTCCTGGTTTTTTTTTTCCCAAACACCCTGCAGTCCAGTCAATCAGGGGACAGTAAAGAGTGGAATAATTTACAGCGCGGGATCCAGTCCTATAAACCTATTTATTTATTTCTCCATTCCCAGGCTGCCTTAGCACAAAGTTACCAGGAATTACTGCACTGTTCCCTTTCTACTGCGCCAGCTCGGGGCTTACTGCTTTACCCAGTAAATTACTTATTGATCAGTGACTCGTTAGACAGAATAAACAAATAAATAATTGCACAAAGGGCTGAAGTTCGTGTTTTACTATTAAAGCGAACACCTTCTTCGGCGTTCGTGCTCAACGGCATTTCTTTTTCGGATGTATTAAACAGTGATGAGGCAGGATTAGCGCTGGGTTGTGGTTTTGGCCTAGACCGCGGGTTCAGGCTTAACTTCGACCAGCTCACGGCAGCCTGCGAGACCGCACCGCCGTCCGACTGTTTTTAAAGCAGCCATCGACACTGCATTTACAGCGTGCTATTAATGGAGGGAGGGAGAGAGTCAATACCTTGATTTAAACGGTGGTGTGAAATCTCCGAAGCTTTATTCAGCTGCCACAGGCCGCCGAGCACCCTATGCATTCCGAAAGCGGTTACCTCTTTGCTATTGTCCTCTCTGTGCATTCAGGGTCTTACAGTGACGTATTAAAAGCAGAGCGAGCTGTACACGCGTCTGTTTCACCCACTCGCAATGATTATATTGTATCATTAAAAAAAAAATGTTTATGTTGAATGTAAATGATTGCATAAGGTTATATTTCTTATTTGTGAAGAGAAATATATTACATTTACCCCCCCCCCCCCAAAAAAAAGGCAATCAGAAGATGTAGCATCCACACAATTACACTGGAAAGAACACAATTAATAAATAAGAACTGTAAAGGAGGGTAGATTTTATGCAGCTAAGTGAAGAGAAAACACACAGGCATAACTGTAAACAAATATTATTAGGCATATCAGAGGATTGGTTATCTAATAAACATGTAGTTAAGGGTAAAATTATTTGCTAATGTATCAAATTAACAACACTCAGCAACCTGATATTTGTGCCTGATAGCGATCTTATTTGTAGCATTTACTTAATATATTAGGCCAAAAACATTTTTCATTCTTTCCCGTGAATTATGGTTTATCATAAAACCTGAAAAATTAATGACTCACAGCAAGGCTTTGCATTGATGATTTATAGGTGTAATAAACCATGTTTATTAGACCAGTGAAAATAATTAGAGGATTAACTTAAATGCAATATTCACCCAATTTATAGAGATACTGTGCCCAATTATTTCCTTGTGAAAGCAGAAAATATCCTTCAATTTCATCGTTATATTATATATAACGATGAAATTTATTATATTTGTAACTGTTAATCTTAATTTATCCTGGTTATGGTAAGTGAATTGTTTGTTAAGTTACTTCTGTGTTTAAAAAACAGGAGATAAAAGAGTTTACTAACTGCAATGGAGCCATTTATACGTGTCCTGTATTTCATTTTAAGGCACTGTACTTTTGTAAAACTGTAAAAACATGTAATAGCTGTTCAGAATATCGCTTTGAAAGTTTGGTTCATTGTTGTGCCTCGAATGTTTTATGTTTTATTTTGAGTGATGGCGGACCATGTAATTTAGCAGCTTTAGACATGACGTCAAACAGAATTTCAGTTCAGTTGGTACACACATTAATGACAACAGACCGGAGGCTGGAAGCATTGCTGTGCACTATTGTGATAGAAGGGAAGGTGGACATATGTACACGGCTTAATGTAAAACGCAAAATAATTGGCTTCTGTCTGGCCTGCCATATCCTACAAGACCGTGTTTACCACAGGGAGGTAAGGCCCGTATGCAAATGTTTAACCTGGCCTTCTGAAGTTGGCTCTGCTCCACAGAACATTCACTGTGCTAGGAGGATCCTGATTACAGTCCTGCAGTGCCACGACACCACATTTCCACGTCCAAGCTTTATAAGTGTAGCTCTAATACCGTGGGAGAAGGTAGTCCGTCCGAGTCATTTTCCTCTTGCAGCACAGGGCTGAGAATAGCTACCTGTAATTACAGTCGGGATTCGCAGTAAATAGGCCGCAATTTAGCTCGTGGTTTGAAGTTAATTAGTGTTTAATTACAGCGGGCAAAAAAAAAAACCATTATCTTTTGTTAAAGATTATTAAAGGACTCGGCAATTAGCAATCGGCTTTCGCTGATCTGGAAAAAGGAGTGGGGTAGTGATTCAGTAATGCTCCAATACGAATGCCTAAGGGAAAATGTCCAAGCTTGTCTGTGCAATGCATGATGGGGATTAGTGTTTTCACGAAGGACTGGGTAAATGGGTGAAACTGAGGCTGTGTCCCAAACAGCTTACTCGCCTACTATTGAGTATACAAGTTGTATGCAACTTGTATACACAATAACCTGGGATCACCTGGGGTGTGTGATTTGGGAGTACCTCAGTTCTGTCACCCTGGGGAGCTTAGTGCTCACTGACGTTATGTAAGAATGTAGAGTGCTTCCAAGTCAATTCATATGGTACACAAAAAACATCGACATTTTTTATTGGTGTGTGGTGTATATTCGTGTGTGTTTGTGTGTGTGTGTGTGTGTGTGCATGCATGTGTGTGTCTTTATAAGGAAAGCTGAAGGCTAGTATGTTATCTTGGAAATGCATTTTAAAAAATGATCAATTTCATGGAATATGCCTGCTTCACTGATTAGATTTAGGATTTTTACTGGCAAAACCGAGTATCATGTACTTACTATGAGTAACATAACCTGTTCATGAATTAATTGTGGATTCACTAAATACAATATATTGGGATATTTTGGATATTGGGATATCCACACTGAATAGTACTAACACAATGCTTTGCTGACTGTTAGACATAACAGTTTCTCACTGTTCCTCAGTCTGAATACAAACCATGTTCCACTTCATCAGAACACCAACAGAGGGCGCTATTACCCACAATTGATACACCTTCCCATCATAAACGTGCCGGTGACTTGACGGCTGATTTGTCTTACTTCAGCTGTTTTTATGTGTTATGTGTCACTCACTGACCTATTAAGCTCTTGTGATAATTTAAAAGTCTAAAAAGACATTTTGTCTAGCAGCAGGGAGAAACAAAGCATACCAAAATGATGTATGAAATTATAATGTCAAATGCTTATTTATACACAGAGCGTCCCCGCGAACCCCCCCCAAATAAATGAATAAAATAAAATAAATAATTATCATTCTACCGCTTAGCAAAGGGGGGGGGGGGGGGGGGGGGTCGGAGCAGGAACCACAAACAGGACCCGTATCCCAGTCCCGAAGACAGAACCCTCCCCCATCTGTACACCATTTCACAATTAGTCGCAGTCATTTATGTTTCTGTTTTTCAGAAAACAATTTCCAGAGCTTTGCCTTTCCCTCAGCCCCACTGCTGCTGTTTGCGTAGCGTGTGTGTGTGTGAGTGTGTGTGCGTGCACGTGTGCGTATATGTGTGTGTGTATGTGAGTGTGTGCGTGTGTGTATGTGAGTGAGTGTACGTGCGTGTGTGCGTGTGTCTGTGTGTTTGAATGTGTGTGTGAATGCGTGTGTATGCGTGTGTGTTTTTGTGTTTGTTTGGCACAGAATCAGAGCATCTTTTTGTCATATTTTTTTTTGCATATTTTGTTCGGCTCTGAGGTCCTGGATTTGCTCTCAGTTTTTTTCTCCTTTCATTTTGGTCCCTTTTCATCGAACACATCCGGCCATAAGCCCCACTGACTCAGGCCTCTTTGCCGTATTTATAAAAGCAGCAGGAGAGACCGCGGTCTCGCTCGTTGGCCGCTTTAATTTCATACATATAAATGTACGGCACAAATCATGGGATTCCCCCCCGCCGTCACCTATATTATGTTGTTTGTCAACTAGAGAACCAAACGCGCTCCTAATAAAAGTCGTAAAACGCAATATGTTGTTCATTTGCATGCATACCTGCGAAGCGCTGGTTCTCGGACATGGTTTATGCCACCTTAAGAACGCTTGTCACCCTTAGACAGAACAATATTAATGAGTTTGATTATCCTGTTGTCAAGCAGGTTGCGCATTCCAATTTCCTGTTTTTAATCATTACAGTAAAATATCCTTGCCCAAGGGCATTTTTCACGGTTTTACACTCCGCGAAATGAAAGGGAAAAATAATAATTGTTTTTGCAAGATTTAATAACGTGCAATAAAAACCAGCCAACCACGTTCTCCCCCCTCTGTAGTCAATCTCATTTTTATTGTAAAACATTTTTGTCTTTTTTTTTTTTTTTTTTGATTACTAGCAAACACTAATAAATATTCCAGCTTCCTTAAGGAGGGCTAATTCTGTCATGTTGATGAGGTGTCCCTGACTCACATCATTATTGTTCTGTGGTTGTGATTAGGGGACCGGGATGGATCTTTTTTTAAAGCTTTTTTGGTTTCGCACATTTATCCCGACATGGCCTCATTGAGGGGCACCTGCTTCTGCAGTGGCACCTTTTAAAGTGGATGCCAGTAAGGGAATTCTGTGTCCACTGTTTCCGAAACAACTCCGCAAATCGTAGCTATGATGTAAAGCAGTGCTGTAGTCAGGTCACCTACCTACAAGTCTAAGTCCAGTCTCCAGTCGCCAGTTCCCAAGTCCAAGTCACCTTCCCTCAAATCTGAGTCGAGTTCCAAAAATCTCAAAGACAAAGCTGTTGCTGGCTCTACATTTCTTTGTTACGAACATAAATGAATGGCATTGAATTTTAGGATGAGCAACTGCAAGGGAAGCTAATGTTCGACTATGATCACACAAAAATGTTCGCGCACAATCCCTGTTACTACAATGCAATTATGTTGGTTACATGTCAGAGCAGAGTCTGGGACTTTAGCATCAGTGATACTGTGATGAAATCTTGGAGTGTAACGCCATCCCCACTTAAATGTCATCGATGTGAGAACGCGCAGGAGGAGGTCTCGGAGATTCACCGGATTTTCAGCATGCAACATTCTCACGGTGTCACTACAGCACTGTCTCCCTGTTACTGCACAGATGCAGCGTTACTATGGATACAATTAGAATGTTGATAAACATTGAAGGGCAGGCAATCTGATGCAGCATTCAGTCCGACGCATGCACATCTGGAGGCAATCCTCATTGTGTATGTAAATGAGAGGATGATGGCAAACTGTGTGTGTGTGTGTGTGCGCTTGTGTAGGTGTACGCGCGCGTGTGTGTGTTTCTGTGTGTGTGTGTGTGTGTGTGTGTGTGTGTACATGCATGCATGTGTGTTTGTGTGTGTATGTGTGCCCGTGTGTGTGTGTGTGCGTGCGTGCATGTGTGTGTATGTGTGTGTGTGTACATGCATGCATGTGTGTGTATATGTGTGTATGTGTGCCCACGTGTGTGTGTGTGTGCGTATGTGTTGTCTGTCATTGTGTTAACTTGTCATATTTACATTGTTTCCATTGGGGCCGGTTGATAATTTATGCACTGAGCCCAGATTCGGCACCTTTTCCCAACCATAAAAAACAGAGTGACCTTTAAACAAAGGGCTGGCCTGTTGGGTTAATTAAGAGAGAGGGAAGGAGAGAGGGGACCGTCGTCTGCTTTCTTTATGAAGGAGCGTAGCTCGCACCTCCCTTTCTTTCACCGCCTCCAAACCTTCCAGAAACGGGAGCTTCGCTCTCTCAGCGAACACGCAGCGAATAACGTGAGCCCGTGTGAGCCCCAAAGCTCTGCGCTAGCACGCGTTAGCGTTAGCGTTAGCGCCAGGGAAGGAACGTTCCAAGCACAGCAGCCCTGCGGTTTCACCGGCGTTAATGACCATTGCTGTTTTATTGCACCCACCCCCCCCACCCCCACCCCCAGCCCCCCCTCCCTTTATTGCCCCCCCCCACCCCCTCACACTCCTTACTCATCCCTCCCTCCGGAAGAGCTGTTTTCATAAAAGACAGGCGCTGAAAGGCCCAGCGCTAACAGAACCCGCTATCATCCTCTGTAAAAAGCCCAGGGTAATCAAGCTCATTAATCTACATGTTGTGGAGGAGCGGAGGAAAGAGGAGGGTGGGGGGTTATGAATAGTAATTTAGGAATTAATGTGCCGCACGATAGCCCCTGCACAGCCTTCCCACACACATTTGCTATCATACACTTTTTTTCTGTCCTCCTTTTGGCGGGGGGGGGGGGGCACACACCAATATGTACGAGAGCGTTCAGAAAAGATCACGTCCCCTTCTTATGACATCATAAGACATCATCCCTTCACCCCTCCCACCCCCCCCACCTTCCTCCCATCCCAGGGTAGTGACACATGCACGCCGGTGTGTGATGGCGTGTGTAATCTGTCTCCAGTCTGTCTCCGTGTGCGTCTCCTCGACGCGCTCCCGCGTGCGTAGCGGTCGACGGCAAAGCAGAAACACGGGGGAAGCATCTGGCGGGACGTGCTAAGTGTTAAGTGTTCGCTAATTACTTAACACATCCCGGCTGGGCTCCTTCGGTGTGTTCGGCTCAAATCCTTCCCCCCGGTTCGGTTTCTCGAAAACAATTTGCCGAAGAGGAACGCGCTTTAAATATAAACCACAGATGTCCTATACGCTCGCCAGATATCCAGATCCACATGCACCGCGTTAAAGGTTCTGCCTCTGACACTGGCGCGGGCGCTCTGTGCTGGCTCATGATGTTGCTAGCACAGAACCTGATAGCACTAGAACTCTGGAGCTGAATGTCTGGTTAGCATACAGAATATCCGCCCTGTAAAATTAGGATCAATTTAGTCAGCGGACAGCGGGTACAAGGAGATTTCTTAAAGAGACGACAAGATTCAGATCTAGTCCAGATGAGAAAAAATGTCCAAAAATCACACTCCAAGCCCCCGAGCTTTAGGTTTAACGGCAGGAGGAATTTGTCGGCAGCGAGAGGAATCTGCGAGGGGCCACATTTTCCGAACGATCAGATGGCACAGGTTTTTTTTGTTTTGTTTTTTTTTTCGAGGCGGGTTTGTGTCGCTGCTCTGTTTTTCTCCACGGCCTACGGCATCTCCCTTTGATACCGCCGTGGCTCCACTCAGCCCAACATCCTCTCAGATGAAAGGAGAAGAACTTTAAAAAAAAGAAAAGAACAAAGGGGTTGAGAAAACAAAGGGAATCGGGACGAAATAACAAACACTCCGAAGCGTTTGTATTTCACAGAGCAGTTAAATGTGCTCTTTCCTCTCTCTCTCCCTCTCTCTCTCTCTCACACACTCTCTCACACACACTCTCTCTCTCTCTCTCCCTCTCTCTCTCTCTCAGATATGAGGAGAACAAAGAAGTATGCACTATGAAGACAGTCTAAGAAGTATGATGCATGCATGTTGTTTTGTTATGCTCAGAGAGAGGCTTTGAGTTGTGTGAGAGAAAGTGTGGGAGAAAGTAGTAAGAGACTGAAGCACAACCCATTTGTTTGCGGTGAGCTATCTGTCATTGGGCAGCACCTTGACTGCTCGCTGATAAATGCTCGGATTTTTAGCTTGTGTCTTTTTGCCACAACTCTGTTTTGTGACAGTGCGCAGCAGATGATTATAACTGCGTTATAACTGCCCCGTGTACAAAAACAACACAGACGGTAAAAAGAAATCTGTGCTCTGAAATTATAATCACTTTCAGGATTACAGATTTTGTCGCAAAATAGAAAATCAAGAAGAACGGAAAGGGCTCTCTTCCTCACTCCCCTGCCTGTTTGTGTGTGTGTGTGTGTGTGTGTGTGCGCATACGTGTGTGTCTGTGTGTGTGTGTGTGTGTGTGTGTGTGTGTGTGTGTTCAGGTGTGCGCATACGTGCGTGTGTGTGCATGTGGATACCTGTGTGTATGTGTGTGCATGTGCATACTTGCGTGTGTGTGTGGATACGTGCGTGTGTGCGGGCGTGTGTGTATCTGCTTTACGTAGTAGCTTTTCAACATATTTGCGTTCATGACAGTTCGAGGAAACCAAATTTGTTCTTTAAGAAGTGATCAGCAGTTTACCAGACAGCCAGGATTTAGTGTGCCTGTCTATATGGAGGCTGAAATGAAACCCACATTTCTGGAAGAAAAAAACAAAAACAAATTTGAAATGTACTTCCTGGCAAAGCATTTAGGTTTGACTTAATGATGAGACACAAATGCGATTTATGTCTGAAGGGACTGGGGCCCGTTTTTATGACTAGTTTCTCGCTCAAGAAATCTGGGATTTTGGTCTTCAGCCATTCTTCAGCACCCCACTCACAAACCCCGTAGAGGAACTGTCATAACGAAGCGCAATTTTAAAGCCTTTGTCGATGAGGGTAAGACATTTTACCTGAATGCCAACCACTAACAAAATCCATTCTCACAAATGCCATTTCTCTCTGATGTGTGGGTTGCGTATGTGGGTGTCAGCTCCACGTATCCCAGCATGCAATGCTGACCTGATAGTTACTAGTACTACACGCATCATTAGAATGGCACCCGCTGTGCCTTGATCAGGTGCTAACTTATTCATTTCCGACACATATTCAGGTTTAATCTCACGGAGATTAATCAGATTCTGTCAGATCATTCAGAGAGAATGAATAGGCCTTTGATCTTACAAGTTTTCCAAGAAAAAGACCTCAAAAAATGGGTTAGAGGGGCTCCATTCACCCCTTCTACCCCTTAAACAGTACAGAAAAACAGATACCAGATACAGATAACATCTGGAAATAGAACAGTGATAGAAAAACAAGACTATTCCTCAAAAGTGAACATAAAACCCATACGTTTTTATTTTTTATTTACAAATTAATTTTTAAAAATGTCTTTCTCTGTTTTTACCGCCTCAGATATCCCTATCTGTTTGTTACAAGTAGTCAGAGATCTTTTTCCCAAAGATTTAAATGACTCTGGAGGCTCTGCTTCAGCAACTCAATAAATAGAAACAACCAAAAGTGTTCCCAGACATTTTTACAGTCCCTCAACAATCCAGAAGAGAAGAAGAAGGAGAAGAAGAAGAATGAGTGATTTGTTCTTGCACTTTTGTTTCATATAATGTAAAACTACATCTGATCTCTGGTTTCCACCCAAGAAGATAAAAGGTAAAATAACTCAATGTTTGTGTGTGTGTGTGTGTGTTTTCGTGCATGCCTGTGTGTGTGTGTGTGTGTGTGATGTGTTTGTTTGTGAGTGTGTGTGTGTGTGTGTGTATGTGTTTTCATGCATGCCTGGGTGTGTGTGTGTGTGTGTGTGAGTGGGTTTACATGCATGCCTGTGTGTCTGTGTGTGTGTGCGTGTGTGTGGTGTGTGTATGTGGTGTGTGTGCGTGTGTGCGTGTGTGTGTGTGTGTGTGGTGTGTTTGTGTGTGGTGTGTGTGCGTGTGTGTGTGTGGTGTGTTTTGTGTGTGTGTGTGTGTGGTGTGTGCATGTGTGTGGGGTGTGTGGTGTGTGTGTGTGTGTGTGGTGTGTGTGTGTGGTGTGTGCATGTGTGTGGTGTGTGTGTGGTGTGTTTGTGTGTGTGTGTGTGTGTGTGTGGTGTGTTTGTGTGTGTGTGTGTGTGTGTGTGTGTGTGTGTGTGAACGTGTGTGAGTGAACGTGTGTGAGTGGCAGGTGACATTCTGAACGCTGCAGGGGCTGGATGTTGCATTTGCTCGCTGTTCAGCTCAGACACTGTGTTGCGTGGCTTGGAGGAGTCAGAAGGGAGATAAGAGGGGCCTATAATCCCTCTTCCCTACAGGAGTCGGTGAGCCCTGACAGTCACCTGTCAATCTCTGTGTGTCCATGTACGTCTCCAACCGCACACCAAACCCGCTCTACACCCCTCCCGAAAAGATCCCTGACAGAGCGGAGAGGAAGTTTACGGCTTGCGCAGGAAACCCTTTACAGACTCAAACACTCCGATGGAATGCAGTGGAATTTAGAACTTATTCGAACGTAACTGAAGAGTGATGTTTGACAGAGGAATGCCTTTGATTTAGTGGTCATTACTGTACGTCTGCCTTCACCTGGTCTTCAAAAAGGACAGGAAGCAGCCGTGAAACTAACTTCTAAAATCAATCTTGCTGCCCTGGAGTGATTTTAATGACCCTAAAACAGATAATGACGTATTGGAACTGGATAGATGCAAGCTGGTTTTGAATGACCCAAAAACAGTAAGATGCTCTGGTACTGGCAGTCCACTGAGTACTCTCTCGTACACTTATTGTACTAGGTTGAGGCCTAAACATATCGACTTTCATCCCCTTGATATGGAGTCCTGGTTCTATGATCCGCTCTCTCTGATTAAAACATATTTAACAGACATCTGGAGGAAGCAAATCTTGAGAATAATTTTCAGGAAAAGCCAAACATAAAAAAAAAAAATGGAAAAACTTTTTTCATTTTTTTTTCATTTCTAGAGAAAAAGAGGGCTTATTATCCTCCACCGTTGGCACGGTGATAAAAATGTACTTCTTATTCGTCTTACTAAAGGTGTAATAAATGGTTCCAGCGGCATTATCATCAATTTTCCGCAGGTACAATCTGGGAGGATCACTCACTTCAATCATACTGCAGCTGTCTGCCTTTGAAGGGGCCTCATTTTTCATGCACATAAACTGCTGAAATTAACACAAAAAAAGAGAGGGAGGAAGGAGAAGTACACAAGATGACCTTTGGGTGGAGCCAGTGAGCAACTGTAAACGTATTGAGGCAATCTGTGTTTGAGCATATGTGTGTGTGTTTGTGTGTATGTGTGTGTGTGTGTGTGTGTAGGTGTGTGTGCGTGTGTTTGAGTGTGAGTGTGTGTTTGAGCAAGTGTGAGCACATTTTCGAGAAGGAACCAAATCTAATTTTTTTTGCAAGGATTGGGAAATTAGGTCTGGTGTGTTAAACCAAGAAAAGAAAGCTTACAGACTGTAATGTTAAGAAATGCCCACATTCCAGAAGAAGTAGATAAATATTTGAGGTTAATGATAAAACCTTGCGCTTTATATTTTGGCCTCTGGGCCCGAATTATCAGCAAATAAAAGAGTTAAATTTGAAACACTGCGCAAAATGGCTCCCTTTCCGAGCAGACCTGCTGACTGTGGCGCAGAGTTTATCTCTTATTGCCGCTGTAGTTGCACACACACGGCACCCTTTGTTAAGATTAACTGGGACGTTGGGGGGAAGCCCAGGTGTGAAAATGGATAAGAGAACGCCAGGTTGTTTCGTGTTGAGCACCAACAAACCATAAATCCTGTTTAAACATCTTCCCTCAGCCACAAAATCAAGGGCGGGTTTTGTTTTAAATAGCGCATGATAATGATCTTAATAATTCGTTAAAAATGAATAACGACAAATAAATAAATACGAATAATGGCGCTTCCTCCATTCCCTCCTCATACAGTTATATAAATGTAATGAATTTTAAAAAGCCTGGTTACATAAATGTTTTTTCATAAAAAGGTTAAAGTTTAACAGCCCACACTTTAAAATCTCAAACCTCTTTTAAAAACACAAAAGGCGTTGGATGGTGTGAAATGAACTCATGGTGTTGGCTTCGTGAAATGTGAGTGAGAGGTTTGGATGAGCTCTTGGACTTGATGAGAAGCTGCTAATGGCCTCTGATTATCCAATGCTACACCCACTCACTTGCCTGGTTTGTCTGAGGACAATACTTCTGTACTTATTAACGCTATTTTTATGCCACAAAAATGTACATTACACACACTGAAAATCACATTATTTTCATACCAGACAGAAACTTTTCACAAACGACATTTTATTGGACATGTGAGCTAACTGTATTCAACCGTACAAGCAGCAATGCCCCACTTGGGATTCGAACCAGCAACCTTCTGGAGTGTTACCTAAGCGCTTCAGTCCCGCCACTCTCCCGCCAAATAGCGAAGGTGAAGACATGATACTCTAAAGAATTTTAAGCGGGCTTTGATGCAACGATGAGAAGAAAATACCGCTCGTTTTTTTTTTTTTCCCGTCACGACTCACACACAGTCACCCATAATCCATTTCACTTAATCTGTTTTTTTTTACCTTCTACTTCGTTTTTTTTTTTTTGGGAACGGTTTTGATCGCGTCCTTTCATGGACCTTTCCTGCGTGGGACACAGGAGGGTGTTGGGGGTTGAGGGGGGGGGCTGGGGGTGGGCGGAACCGTGATGGCTCTCATCTCCGCTGCAAAGATGCATTTCATACATATTTATGCCTCTTTCATATTCATCTGCGGAGAGTGATTCCTGGCCACTGTGGTGAGAGCGATGGAAAAAACCGCGTCCTGATACACTTTCCCCGCCAACTTCCTCATGACCAAAGAGACATTCTCTGTGGGACAGATCTCATGCCCCCCCGCCCCCCCCACTTTACAGACTGTGCTCCTGACGCAAACGTAACTTTCATAAATTTAAATTTTTTAAGTTACTTTTTTTTAAAAAAAGGTCTTGAACTAATAAATTATATCCCTGGTAGGATGATATTAAGAAAGAAAATTTCTCAGTAACTTTTTACATTACGTGACCTTGCATTTCTGCCATTTGGTGCACATTCTTATCTAGAGCGACCTGCAGTGAGAAGACAAGAGCATGAACTGGGGGTAAGAGCAACAGCAACCCTAGAAGTTGAAGGTAAAGGCCCAGGCTACGAATGTGAAAATGTAGGATTGACTGTCGACTCATTAATAGTTTAGTTTGGCGTGGGGGGTGGGGGGGAGGGGTGGTGATGTTTGGGGTTGCTGCAGTTCCTCCAGATGTTGCCCTAGGCGATCCCCAATAATATGTCGCCCATCCCAGGAACCGGCCATGAGCATAACTCTGTTACGGAGGACCAGGCGGAGAGGCCCGTGCCATGTTGCTTAGCAGGAGGAAGCGAATCGATCCTCTGTCCGGCGGCCGCGTGCGTGTCGCGCGCTAACGAACCGGTCTCGTTTTCTCACTCACTCGTCTCAGTCAGCGGTTTCCGTGGTTTCCGGTCGGCCCCGCGTCTTCCGCGGTGCTGGATGCGGTCAGATCCACGCAGCAGACGATGATTTGGGAACAGATGCTTCCCCCCTTCCCACTGAGAGTAATTAAGGAGGCTCTCCAGTGCTCACAGAGATACAGGGAGCAGGGAACATTTAAAGAGACACGCACACATTTTTTAACGGGGGCCCAGTTTCTGCAGTGCTGGGCGACAGGTCATCATCGCCAGCAAGTCTGAGACTGAGGAATCACCCGCATTACAGTGTCACACAGTGTACAGCGAGAGAGGAGGAGGAGGAGTGAGGAAGAACTCAGTGAACCACTCCCTCACACTCACACATCTCTCTCTTTCTCTCTCTCTCATACACACACAGACGCATGCACGCACACACACACACACACACCCTCAAACATAAGCATACAAAATGCATCTCTCTCCATCTCTTTCTCTCTCTCTCTCTCTCTCTAACACTCACCCACTCTGTTCCAAACACAAGAAGGGAGATTAAGCACTGCTTAAGTTAACATAAGTGCTCTACACCCTGTAGTTTGTTTATACATGAGGCCAACGCTACATAATTTATACACTCTTAAGACACAATGTACATATTGCTTGCACTATGTGTATAACAGAAGACAAGAACTGTGCACTCTGCATATTCTAAGCTGGTGTGTGTCTGCGTGTGTGTGTGTGTGTGAGAGAGAGAAAGAGAGAAAGAGAGAGAGAGAGAGAGAGAGACTGGGAAAGGGAGAAATTAAAAAAGAGAGAGAGATTGTGTGTGCATGCACACTTCAATTTCCTAAACATACTGTTTGTAAACTAAGCAAACTAGAACTCAGATGACAGCAAGACTTTTACTGTTTGCGTATAACCTCGGAAAAGGGATCCAGAATGTTCCGGAACATTTATTAGCAGCCAACCATTAATAATGGAAAAGTATGCTTTGCCCGTCCCGACTACCGCCGCTCCCTGGACACTCCACTCCGTCTCCCGTTGAGATGCATCGCGGAAGTTAGAGGAAAGACTTCTCGGGACTTTCTCAGGATTCCTCAGTTACTCAGGTGTTAACGGCAGACCGTGTTAAACTCGACTCGAATTGCACGCGGAGCAGATGCGTGTGTCAGGCAACAGAGCTAACTGATTACAGTAATTATTCAGACCCTGCAGAAGGCACCGCCTCTGTTTTCACGGTGGTCCTGCAGACACCATCCAGCTGCGTGCCACACGCAGAACAGCCAACTGTCACTCAGCTGCGTAACCCATGGCAACTTGTGAAGGATGGGACCGAGCTGAAACAGCACTGGCATAACATTACCGCGAGGCAGCAAGAATGCTAGTTGCCGCGACAGTTTATACAGCTGGATATATACTGAAGCAATGCAGGTTAAGTACCTTGCTCAAGGGTACATCAGCAGTGTCCAACCTGGGAATCGAACCTGCAACCTTTTTTCTTTTTTTTTTAAGACCAGCTCCTTAGCCATTATTACGCTACACTGCCTACCTGTGTGCACCAAACCCCAGGCCCTTTGCTTTCTCTTTTTTCATTTTAACATCCGAACAGCCTGCACACAGAGAATGCATAAAAAATTAGAGTGGCATTAGTTTTTTGTGTGACGGGTCCAACAGCTGCCTTGTTATACATCGGAGTAATTAGCTGCGCACGCCCATATTAATTAGCAACGAGTGTTTTCAGTCCATTAATCAACATCGGGGAAACGGAAAGCAGTCCGTGCGCTGTTCGCAGAGCCATTTCTTACGGGCGAAAAAAAACAAAATAAATAAATAAAATATTTTTTAAGAAATCATTCGCGGAACATTTTATGCAAATTATATTTGTTTATAAGTAAATAAACTGAGAGGGTTTCCGAAGCAGGTGGTGTGTTGCGAACAAGCACTTGATGAGGTGATGTAGAAAGAATTAATTAGGACTCCGGAGGTAATTAGACGCAATAATTCGCGTGATTAGCAGGCAGCTTAAGAATTAAGATGCGCGCGCGGGGAGAGCCCGGCGGACACGCGCGCGCGGAGCGGACTGAGACTGGCGGGTTCTGTCTGTCGCTCGTACGCGCGCGTGAGCGTGAGAGAGAGAGAGAGAGAGCTTACTCGTGTGTCTGTTGCTCATACGTGAGCGTGAGAGCGAGAGAGAGAGCTTACTCGTGTGTCTGTTGCTCGTACATGTGCGTGAGCGTGAGAGCGTGAGAGAGAGAGCTTACTGATGTGTCTGTCGCTTGTACATGAGCGTGAGAGAGAGAGAGAGAGAGAGAGAGAGAGCTTACTCGTGTGTCTGTCGCTCGTACGTGAGCGTGAGAGAGAGAGAGAGAGAGAGAGAGAGAGAGCTTACTTGTGTGACTGTCGCTTGTACCTGTGCGTGAGAGAGAGAGAGAGAGAGAGAGAGAGAGAGAGAGCTTACTTGTGTTTATGGGGAAAAGTGTCATATAAAAACGCTGACGTCGCGGGCGCTAATTATAAAATGGCCAGTGGGTAGGGAGAAGAGGGTCGTGGGGGAGGGGGGGGGGTCTTTGCTTTTTTCCCCCACCTTTCTGTCACCCTCCCTCAAAGTGGAAACTTACACACTCAGCACTGCTAAATTTGGCGGAACCTTACTGCACATCATTAAAACAAAAACTTTTTTTTTTTTTTTTTTGCTTATCATTAAGAGTGCAGAACATAATTAATCTGCGGATAGTGTTCGTTTCTCCACTTCACTGTCTTCAGAAAAACACATTAAAAAAAAAAAAAACATGCAAGAATGAAGCTTGTTTCATTCACACACACACCCATGGGCACACACATGCACACACGCTTGTGCACACCCACACACAAGCACACACTTGTGCACACACACACACACGCACTCATACACTCTTCATGAGGAATGACACTACTTCCTCATCATTGTATTTCCAATGACTGTTTGTGTGAGGTGCTGTGAAATATGGGGGACATACAGTACCCTGAACACCTCCCCCCTTTACTTTCTGAGCTGTCAGGCAATATGTCGTTGCAGGGGCTGGAATGAATCCCCGTCTCACAGAAAAAAGCCACCCCAAGAATAAAAGCCTTTTCGTGAGTGGCTCATAGTTCTCTTTCACAAAGATGTTTTTTTTTTTTTTGGTGTGATTGAAATCATAATCCATAATTTCTGGCAAATATCAGAGAGCATATTGCATATTGTGGTGGGGTAGCGTAGAGGTGTTGGGGGGGGGGGGGGGGGGGCTCCGGCATAAACGAAACTCAGTGAAACTGGTTGAGAGGACTCGCCTGACATTTATAAACCTCCCTTTTATGGGGCCATTGACTTTGCTGTGTCAATTGCCCCAAACCGAATCGATACCCCCCCCCCCCCTCCCCCGCCCTCTGTACACCCCTCCCCCCCCCCATCCATCCCCTGGGCTGAGGCCAAGGCAAGGGGGAAGAGGGAAGGCGGTTTGTTTTAAGAATCAAACTGGAATCGAACGGGTCCCGAAGAATCAAAATTGATTTCGAGCTCCGTTGAGACGCACGGGCTGAATGACAGGTGCATTGCAACAGCCCAGCCCCCCGGTGCCGTTTCACTGCATCAAAGGCAGCCGCACCGAGAAACAAAATAAATAAAAACAAACGGACGGATTTGAACGCTTGTTTGCTTCCTGTGCTTCCGCGCCAGCTTGCCGAGATGCGCTGGTGTCAGCACTTTAGAATCTGGTTGCCGAGGAACAGATCGCTCCGAGCGTTCGCTGGCTTTGAAGAGAGAGGAGAGAGAAAGAAAGACAGAGAGAGATAGATAGAGAGAGAGAGAGAGAGAGAGAACCACTCCACACTCACACGCAGCAGTGTAATAAATGAAAATGGAGTATTTTATATTTGTCATTTATCAGACAAAGCTGATCCAAACTCAGCAAGATGAATTCAGGAAGAAAAATTCTGCCCAAGTATTTGATTGTTTGTCAATGTTCAGGACCAATTCTGGTTAAAATCCTGGAGTTTGAAAAAAGTGGACTTAAGTAAGAAACAGCAGAGGCGGAAACTGGTGAGACATATTCCGCTGTCCTCTGCTTGCTCAACCTATCAGGTTGCGGCTTTTTCAAAATTAAGACCTTCAGTGGAAGCCCCCCTGGATCCCTGTACTTTTAGCCAATGAGCAGTCTCAGCTACCTTCCTATCACTGGACTCCCTTTTAGAGAGTGAGATGACAAATATGTGATTTCATTGGTCATAACTGAACATTCTGATGCTGATGTCACAATCACTTCTGGTAACTGAAAGCAATGTAATTCTAGAACACTGATTTAGAATTTTGAAGAAAGAAAAAAAAACTTCCACAAAAACTCTTCAAAGGGTTAAATAATGCAGTAATCTGCACTGTAAGAACTTGTCACTTCTTCAACTTGGGCATAGTTTAAACAAAACTTAAACTATGCCCATTTGCACCCCTGGGTGCCAGGGGGGTGAATGACTCAGATGGGTCATACTTTGGCAGGCATATCGCCGTGTGGGTATGTGTGGGGAAGAAGATGTTTTTAAAGTGGTGCTGTACACAAGAGGGACGCTGACTGTTACCTTTAAAATGTCTTCCTGGAGAGAGAAGCAGCCATTGTGGACTGTCAGGTGACTCATGATGGCACTGACACATTTTGTACTCTGCGCTGACTGTGCAAGAGATGACTCAGCTGCACGTCCACAGTAAACTGTCCAGTGTTATTTCAACTCTACCAGAGTTCATATGTGTCCGGTAGGGACTGCATGTACACTGTAAGAGTTCATTCGACACTGAACGTTTTACTGTGCGGGAGCTAACTTTCTCCTCCGGTGCAGCAGCTCTGTCACTCAACTGATGGTCTTCAGACCATCGACAGCCACCCCGCTGCGCTGACATCGCATGAACCCTCCTGACCTGAAGGGGGGTGTCACAGAGACGGGAGGGGTCGATGCACACAAACACCCGCTCCAAACTGGCAGAAAACCATGCATAAAAAAACCGCATAAAATTGATTAAAAGTGGTAACTCTCAGAAGTTTTTCAGAAATACGTTTCTCTTTCCCTAAATCCTCTGTCCTCTCTCTCCTCTTACCCCTCAGTGCTCTAAGCTCCTGTCAGCTGCTCCTCTACTCTTTATCCCAGACATGAAACACGCTGGTCAATAATATTCCACTGATCTCCCCTAGCGCCTCTCTTTCTTCTGTCTCTCTCTCTTACGCACAGACACACACTCACACACACCAGCACGCACACACACACACACTCACACTCACACACGCCAGCATGCACACACACGTCCACGCACACATGCTCACACACACACACACACACACACACCAGCACATACACACACACACACATACCCGCACGCACACACACCAGCACGCACACACACGTCCACGCACACATGCTCACACACAGAGACACACACACACACACGCACATACACACACACACACACCCATGCACGCACACACACACACACACACCCACCACACAGTAACACACACATGCACACACACACACACACCGCACCATCACACACACACCCACACGCACACACAACACACACACGCACACACACACACACACACACACACACACATGACACACACACCCGCATACCTGCACAACCACACGCACGCATGCACACACACACACACACACACGTACACACACACTCCCGCTCGCACACACGCGCGTACACACACACACACACACACGTACACACACACACACATGCACACACACACACACGCACGTACACACACACACACACACACACACACAAACGGCACGACACCAGGACGCCAGAGGCAGCCACAATGTACAAACCCAGCGCACGTAGCACAAGGCAGAGTACGACACACACCGCACACAATCGCAGGGTACTGGATAGGCATCAAGGAGCTGGCTCATTGAGGCGCCGACAAACGCGTGTCCGTTCAAAGAGACGCAGCACCTGCGCTCCATCACGTCACTGCTCAACGCTGTCTAGCTCCACAACCTTCTCTCTAAAACCCCACCTGCTCCCTCTCTCTCTCTCCTCTCCTGTCTCTCCCCTCTCTCTCTTCCTCTCTCTCTCTCTCCCCTCTCTCTCTCTCCTGCCATCACTCTCATCGTCGTGATTGGCCTGTCAGACCCTGAACAGCTGGGGAGGAGATTTATAAACTGACGGACGGGGTGGGGGTGGGGGGTGGGGGGGGGGTAGGGGGTCTTCGGAAAGTTTGGCGGGGTTTGATGGCGGCAGGCCACGGATTCGAGTCCCCTCCAGCCGCGGCTGGAGTAAGCAGCCGCTAAGGATTCTCCCCTTTAATTAACCCGCGCTCATCTTTCGCTGCGTTCCCGCTGACACAGAAGAAGTGCATTCTGGGTACGAGGGGGCGTCATCCTCTGGCTGGACTCGCTAGACAGGCGGCTGTCACAATTATGGCGGTTATTACCCGTGTTATTACAGCTTTGACGAGATGAGAAAATGTAGTAATAAAAATGTTATTACCTGCCAGTTACAAAGACAGCGCACTTTTAAAGTGCCAGTCTCCTACGCCATACATTTTCTGAGCTTTGAGCTTTATAAAAATCAGAAAATAATCATATTTTCTGAAGAGCCACGTCCCTCAGATGCCTCACTTTTTCAGTGCTCAGTGTGTCGGTCGAACCAGGACATTCCACAGTGCTTTCGCGGTGAAATTTCCACGCTCAGTGCAGCGAAAGAACGCTTCCCCACCTCAACTGCTAAAACAATTTTGAATCTACCCTCAAGATTCCAGAAGGATCTTTCTTTCAACTGCCATTGGTTCAAAAAAAATATATATATATATATAGCTGCAAGCAGCAATGCGGGGCCCTACGAACATGGATGAATCATGGTCATTCTTTCTGGCATAATTACTCATGGACTCTAGTTTCGATCTGGTAATTTATATCATTTATGGTGAAGGACTTTTTGAGTTATTTGACCATTTCCAGGAAAAGAATAATAAAAATAATAATAATACTAACAAAAACAATAGGGTTCCTACTTCGTAGGACCCCGAATAATAATACTAACAAAAACAATAGGGTTCCTACTTTGTAGGACCCCTAATAATAATAATACTAACAAAAACAATAATAAAAATAAAAATGTGATGTGTGTTCAGGGCCTGACTGCCAGCTGTTAAAACAATAACCAGATCTCCACAGCACACACATACACACACCAAGGTGAATACAAGGGGAAACTATGCGATGGTAATGGTGTCTTGCCGGTAAATTGTAACATATTTTGGGCCAGCAAAAACACCTGATGGAGTCGCGTTTGCTGCCAGGAGAAGTGAGCGGTGAGTTATGCGCAGAAACACACCGCTGAGGTCAGCGCATTGGCCGCTTCTCATCCCAGGGGTGTGTGGGATTAACAGACGGAATTGATGGAAGAAGGCTGGTCAGCTTTCACTTACTCATGGGGCGACATAGCTCAGGAGGTAAGAGCGGTTGTCTGGCAGTTGGAGGGGTTGCCGGTTTGATCCCCCGCCCTGGTCGTGTCGAAGTGTCCCTGAGCACCTAACTCCTAATTGCTCCCAACAGGCTGATTGGTGCCTTGCATGGCAGCCTTTCGCCGTTGGTGTGTGAGTATTTGTGAATGAGAGGCATCGATTGTAAAGCGCTATATATAAATGCAATCCGTTTACCATTCATCACGACATCCTGCGGATCGCTCCCGGATCACAGCGCTAGGAGAGACGTCATGGGAAAGAGGGCGGAGCCAAGAGGCGCCAGGTACCGTCACTCGCGGTCTTGTGACCAATCGGAGAGGGCTGAACGATAAGGCAGACTTCAAAGTCGTGAGAGTGAACCCCTTTTTGTGCATAAGAATGAGGCTTCCCGAATGACTGTCTGGCTTGCCCGAGAAGATAATATTCCTCATTGATTTCTCCTCAATATCTGCCGGACGAAGTGCATTAAAAACCCTTCTGAGAAAACTGCATTTTTAACGAGAATGATTCTTGAGCTGTGTCAGTCCTGTCAACCTACTCTGTATAAAAGGTTAATAAATAAATAAATAAATAAATAAATACACAAACTCAGATACTGTGTGAACACAGTGATTGCTTTAATTCAGTTGTAACAGATGTCGGCCCTGGTTGGGAAATTGCATAAAAGACATTCACTGGAAGATGATATTTTCCATACTGTACATGTTTCATACTGTATTTGCCTGAAATAAAACAACAAAGGCTAAACAGAGAAAAAGAAAGTAAAATTAGTCATAGAAGTTTCCTCCAGTATTCTTAATTTGGCATCTGGGAGAGCTTTCCCCAAAACAATGGCTTTAAAAAAGTAGGTATCTGTTTCTACTTGCACTCAGTGGTTTTTTTTTTTTTGGATGGGTTTGTCCCCTGTGTACCTGAGGTAAGCATTTAGGTTACCTAACGCACTTCGCAGTGTTAAGGGCATATCCTATTTCTATCAGCAACCCCTATGAGATATGGACCTGACGCCACGGAACAGAGCCGTTGCAACACAAACGTCCCTCCGCCTTTCTAAAAAGTCAGAGGAGACTCTTTTAGCGTGCCCAGATTAATGAGACTGCGCTGGCATTGTTCACACAGTCAAAGAAAATCACACACACAAAAGAAGAGAGTGACACAAGCTCGCGGTTTGAAAAACAGTCTCGGAATAGCAAAATGTCTCTGGCTAGCGCCGATGGCTTGTGATTCATCCTCTCCAGAACACATCCTCTTTCTCTTTTTGGAAATTATCGGCAATAACAAACGACCTCGCTTACCGCTCCCATGATGTGTGGGACCATCAATTACGAACCAATACAATGCAACGCCTGACAAAGAAAGATGATCTCAATCATCTCAGTTTTCTTCAGCATTATACGGTTTTGCTAAAAACGTGGGCTACGGTGTACTAGAGTTCCAGAATAGGTTCTGAGTAAAAAGGGATGTAAACATTGCCAATAACTGTCTTCTAATGTACAACACATAGATGCCTGAGGTATTCACAGAGACTTTTGAAGGCACGCCAGCTGAAAACATCAAGCTCAGTGGCACCTATTGCCATTACTTCAATGATTGATTCTAACTGAATCAATGACTGATTCTAACTGAATCGATGACAGGTTCTAACTGAATCAATGACCGATTCTAACTGAATCAATGACAGATTCTAACTGAATCAATGACAGGTTCTAACTGAATCAATGACCGATTCTAACTGAATCAATGACAGATTCTAACTGAATCAATGACTGATTCTAACTGAATCGGTGACAGATTCTAACCGAATCAATGTCCGATTCTAACTGAATCAATGACCGATTCTAACTGAATCAATGACAGATTCTAACTGAATCAATGTCCGATTCTAACTGAATCAATGACCGATTATAACTGAATCAATAACCGATTCTAAAAGAATCAATGACCGATTCTAACTGAATCAATGACCGATTCTGATTGAGTCAACATGTCTGATTCACTTACTGATAGTATGTCCCTTGTCCATGGATATGTAAAAGGCTGTGGAGGTTTCAGACAAACATTTTTTTCTGTCTGCTTTAAAAAAAAAAACGGATTCAAAAGGTTGTTTTTTTTCCATAGTAATTTATATCCAACTGAATGTTTTCTTTTGTTTTGACTGGTGCTCGGCGAAACAACCCAGCTGTTGCCACGGCAACACGTCGTCAGTGTGCCATTCCCCTGGCACCTGCAAGGAACCCACAACAGTAGCCCCTGCGGGCGAGCCCTAGCCCGCGGGTTACCACCGCCGCGCGGTGACTGATCGCCAAGGTTACGGCGCCGGGGCCGCTGAAGCCCGCCGATCCGTCCAATGACGGGCCTGGATCGTCCCGCGCGTAATTAGCGGGCTGCCGGCCCCCTCGAGCGATTCTCAGAGCTGACGGCTGATTGGCCGAGCCCCGGGGGCACAGCTGAATAAGCCCCCTGATAATTTCATTAATTGGACATTTTTAAAAAAGTGGAGTGGGAGACTGAAAAAATGGCTGGTGGAGGGAAACTGAGAGCGGCCAGCCAGAGGAGGACAGAGGCCTGCTTCCCTTCAGCCTTTTATTCCCACACCCATCCATGCGACAAACGGACACATGCCACACACGGACAGACGAATCAGACACCTGCTCCACACAACAAACCACGGACAACATGCTGCATCAGGCAGCACACTATTGTCACACACCTGTGGCCACACACACACACACACACGGACACAGCATGCCGCATGCACATCAGCACACACACACACATGCACGCACACACACATGCACACACACGCACGCATGCAAGCACACACACACACACACACATACACCAAAATACACATAGACAAACACCCACATGCATGCTCACACACACATATACACACACACAACCACACAAACAGTGCCCACACATTTTCTTTTAATTAAGGTTGTTTCAAACTTTTAAAAAAATAATTGATAAAATTGTGGAATGGACAGAAAGGTTGTAATTGCCACTGTATAAACTATTATTTTCAGATTCTCTGTAATCACACGGTGAAGCAGCATATTCCTGTTTTCCTTCTTTCAAACTGTGTTTTTGCTTGGTTTTCATTCTGTGATGTGTGAGTGTGTCATTATACACTCCGCAGTCTATTTCTGTCTGACTGGGGGGGGGGGGGCAGAGCATTATGGGAGAGATCAAAGGTTCCGTCGGTAGATGAGGTGGTTCGGATCAGTGTCTAACTGATATAATTCATAAGCAGAGTAATGCGGGAAGAGCATGATGGACAGGTCCGCGGGCACCATGCTGGGCCCTTCACTGTAGTTTATCTCAACTGAGGACGACTTGAAAGCTTATTTTGAAATTTATTTGCTTTAAAATGAAATCCACCTGCGCAACCTGGTGGGAAATCTGCTGTCATGTCAATAAGCATAAAACATCAGGATTCTTCAGTGTGTTCATGAGAGAGTGGAAATGGCATCGTTTTTATTTACGGGGAAAATATATTGAATGATACGTTGTGGATTTTGGAACAAACGCAATGTGGCATTTCCAGACAATGCAAATTCAAAAACAGACCATAAATCATATACATGAATCTCAATTAACATTACACTTAAATAAATAAATAAAGAAATAAATAAATAAATAAAAATCCATTGCCATCTCCTTTATACACACCCTATATCAAAATATGAAATCATATTTATTCACACTTTAAAATTAAGAGGATTAATTACATGCACAATGGAAAATTAAGGGAGCGCATAATTAATGTTTGCTCATTCAATGCTCTTTCCAAGGAAATTCTCCCCCCTCAAAAAAAAATCCAAATCTTAAATGAATTGCTCAAAAAATACCTTGGACTCAATTGCCATTGCCAGCCTTGATCTCATACAAGTTTTTATCCATAAATCCTCAGGTTTTTTTTGCAAAATGAAATAACCACTGGGTGCTGACATGTCTGTTATATCGCTCGATGATTTTTATTCCATTTCTTCATTTATTTTTTTTAAAACAGATTGTGTGATTTAACGGATGCGAACTCGACATTTCTCCTGATTCATTTCCCTTTAAAAAAGGACTGTGAGATTTCCCAGAGGAACTCCCTCCGCTCAAAGGGTTTGGAAGAAGACCGATGTCAGTCTGAAACACCTCCGCACTTAAATGATTTCAACAGGTTTGTGCATACACTGAGCGTTGGGGGGGGGGGGGGTGAGGGGGGTGGGGGTGGGGGTTGGGGTGGGGCTGGGGAGATTGTTTGGCAGCACGTTCACGGGATGAACAAGCAGTTCACTCAGAGGAATTTGAAAGAGCAATTTGTCGGTACACTACGGTGGGGCTCAGACATCATCCATCCAAAAAACTTGTTGTATGTCGCTCTGGATAAGAGCGTCTGCTAAATGCCTATAATGTAATGTAATGTAATGTAATAAAAAGAAAAGTTGTGAAATATTTCCAAAATGTCCCTGAATGAGAATGAAGCATGCAGCCTAACATAATCTTCATCGTAGCTGCAATCTGCATTTACATTAGTATATTTGTTTTTTTTTTTTTAGGTACAGTATAAACAGTCTATTCCCTTCAAACATAACTTCTCTGCTGATCTGGCACTACGTTCCACAGTGCAGCTTTTGAAGACTATATAAAGGACATATCGCTGAACACTTTGCAGATACATGGAATCAGGGCCTAAGTGCAGGAACAGCATCTGGGAAGGCCCTGTTTCATGGGTACTTTCAGCCGCAGAGCATTTAAAAACCATTAGAAAAAGGGGAAGCGCCCGCTAAACTTTAGATTTTCCCGTTAAATCAGAGCAAAGGAGAAGAAGCACGTGGAGATCACAGGCACGCGAGTTCATCTCTCAGATCTCCTGAGACTGTGGAACAGGACACAGTGAACCCAGCTCAATAGGAGCACAGGTAAGCCTCTGTTTTAATTAAGGATAGCATGTGATACCACACACACATGCACACACACACACATGCGCATGCACACACACACACACACACAGAATCCCCCACACACACACTGATATCCTCAACCTTTCAGATACGCTGACACGCCCAGATAAACCCCGGACAGACACTCACATTGGGAGCGGGGGGGACAGAGAGGCGCCGGTGTAATGGCGGATTATCTATAGGATTTTAAATGGACGGAGTGTGGCACAGTGGGTAAGGAACTGGGCTTGTAACCGAAAGGTCGCAGGTTCGATTCCCGGGTAAGGACACTGCCGTTGTACCCTTGAGCAAGGTACTTAACCTGCATTGCTTCAGTATATATCCAGCTGTATAAATGGATACAATGTAAAATGCTATGTAAAAAGTTGTGTAAGTCGCTCTGGATAAGACCGTCTGCTAAATGCCTGTAATGTAAATGCTTTGGTTTGGTGAGCAGCCCCTGGGAGTCCGACACTAAATCAAGGCCTGCGAGTGGCTGCTCCAGCGACAGTTTGATCTTTTTCCAGGCCATTTTTTTTTTTTCCCGCTTGCATTTTTGGCTTCGCTCTAAATAGGAAAACAGGGAGAGAGTAATGGTGCAGCGGGTCAGTGTGTGTGTTGCACTGACTCTAATGACTGCGTCCATCAGCCTCACAGGCGATGGCAGGGGTGGCGTGGGGAACGTGAGAGAGAGAGAGAGGGCGGGAGAGATAAAGAGAGAGAGAGAGAGAGAGAGAGATGTCGTAAAACTCTCTCTCTCTCTCCCTCCCTCTCTCTCTCTCTCTCTCTCTCTCAAGCTCACAGCACACCTTCACCTGGACCAAACACACGTGTCAGGGTGAGGGAGACTTATATAATTTCTGAATCCTATTTACTTTCGTTGTTAACCATGATTCATTAATGTATTGAAACTGCTTCCATGCAGTCCTCAGTTCACTGTACTCAGACACTAGCGCAGCCAATACAGCATGTGTAAGCATTGGTGGTTCAGTGGTAGAATTCTCGCCTGCCACGCGGGAGGCCCGGGTTCGATTCCCGGCCAATGCAGCGCAACCTTTTAGTGACTGTGTAAGAGTGAGATGGGCATGTAACGTGCTAGGGCACTGCTGCTGTACCATTGAGCAAGAGACTTAATGTGAATCACTGCAGCATACGTCCAGCTGCATAAATGGATACTGAGTGGAAATGCAGGAGCTCTGCAAGTGGCTATGGTTAAGAATGTCAGCTAAATGCATGTAATGTGATTTAATATCCTTCTCATTTCAGGTTTGGGTTCATGATAGCGAGAAAGGGACGGAGAGAGAAGTACGACGTAAAAAAATAACCACTAATTTCAAGCTGTTCCAGAGAGAGTTTGGTCTTTCTCTGCCTGTGATGTAATGTAATATCCATCACGTTTCATGGTTTGTATTCATGAAAGGGAGGGAGGGATAAAGAGAGTGAGAGGGGAGGGAGATAGAGTGTAAAAGATAACCAGAGATTTCAAGCACAATTAGGTGCTGCATGCAGTGCTGTGCTTACTTTGCCATCTGCCATGTGTAACATGGGGCCACAGGCCTTAGAGTTCAGCAGGCCACTCATTCCAAAGTCTCTAAGAAGTCTACGGCCAGGCACAGGCCAGTCCATGGGGCATGCTGGGATATGTAGTCCCCAGGTCATGGCCATGAGGTAGGAATGACAGAAGACAAAGTGCGGGATATCGGACCGTATGAATACCGCTGTCAGTCGAGAATGAATGGAACCAGCTCTGTGACCAAGCTGAGAAAAAAAATCAATGCTTCATAATGGGAGGTTTCAGGGGTTAGCCCTGCATGTTCGTGTTAACAAGACTATTGACTGACTTAATGCTCCAAAGTTGGGGTCTCCTGCTACAAGAGGAAGGCCACTGTGACTCGTGCAGTTAAGCTCATATCAAACAAGCTATGTCTGGTATTCACCTCTGGGCAAATGGCAGTCAGGTTAAAGAAGCAACACAGACTCCATAGTTTAATCCTCTTACTGTTATTGTACTTGTCATTGTGATGTCACAGCCAATCAACTGAAAAAATGTTTAGGCTATGGTTAAGAATGTCAGCTAAATGCCTGTAATGTGATTTAATATCCTTCTCATTTCAGGTTTGAAATGCTTATAATGTCATAATGCTTAGGTTACCTCAGCACGTTTATAAATGTGTTATTGCACAGTCGTTGCGTACTTATGCCAGTTGTCAGACCTTTAAACATAAAGTACTCTGGGAAAGAAAACATGTCACCTAAATAAAATTAAACTCTGTGAAAATTATTTTTGTTGAGTGTTATATAAAATAACATTAAATTAGCTTCATTTGGATACATAAAGATAAATGTTCTCTGTAGATTTAATCTTCATTGCTCAGTGAAACCAGATGATTATGTTACAAGTCTACTTTCACAACAATGGATAATAGATCAGTGAGTAATGCGCTTACTGCTTGTCACTGTTTCCATTCAAAGATGGATTATATGGGTTTGTTCTTCTTCTTTAATATTTATTACATTCGGTATTATGAGTATGATGTGCTACTGAATTCAAGATGCTGTTTTTCTATTTTAAAGTAATCAAACAAATGTTTCATCAGGAAGAGAAAACCCGCATTCAAAACGGCCTGCAACCATGAATAATTGATAGGATTCTAACTGCATTTTAAAGTCAAGCTGCTCAATTCACAGAGATCTGGGAATCTTCTTGAACAACGACACTGTCATAGACACACATGCTTGCCACTCAATATTGTAACTAATACTAATTTCATATTTAATTTATTATAATTTACAGGAGGCCCTTAGAGCCAATTAATCGTTCAAATCTACAACACTACATAAAGACAAAAGACCAATTAGAGGAGGTTCATTTCAAAGAGTTCCAGAATCTGGAACCAACAGCCATAGTAACGGATTTTATTAGAGACTAATAAGACTGTAATGTAATGTAATGTAACTACAACTCCTAGCATTCCCTCCATCCTCCAGTTATCTTAACAACAAGAGTTTCCTGTTAGTAACAGGGCTTCTGAAAATCCATTGAAACCGCACCGGACTTGGTCGCCGATCCGAACAGATTTTCTGGAAGTCCGTCAGATTAGAACGTGTCAGCGTCAACAGAAGGGAGACGGAACTGTCACATTTCAGAATATGGAGCTGGCCATCTGGGTGGCCCATAATCACATCCGTGGCAGTGCCAGCACAGAGCGCCGTAGTCAGTTGGTTCTCTCATGCGATGCGCCATTTGTGGTTTTTTTTTTTTCCTTATGTCTGAAGGTCACCCAGTCACTTATTCACCTGGCAGAAATCCCCGCTTCCTGCTAGCGTAACTCGTGCCTCCGCAGCGTCTGATTTAAGTTTTGTTACTCCTAAGTGTCTCTTTTCCCGCCTACCTCCACCCCCCGCAATTGATTCCTCCCCCCCCCCCCCGCTACCCCGGCACAGCGAGCGTGGCACACGGAGAGAACCAGCCCAGCTCCGGCTAACCCGCTGCAATCAGACGCGGAGGCAGTGCAGATGTCATTTGTTTTTGTTTTTTTTCTCGATGGCCGTTTCAAAAGAATAATTGCAGCAACACGGACGCGGTCGATACGATGGATTTTTTTTTTTTTGCTCTCGGGTGCAGCGTGTGCGTGCGCCCCGCCTAAAGGGGGGGGGAGGGGGGGTTGGGGGGGTTGGCGTGGCCCGAAAGCTGATGGAAAAGGATGCCGTTCTGGGGATGTCAGCTAGGGGGACGGCCCCGCGTCATTGGTTGGATTTCTGACTCCCCGGCCCCCCATTGGCCACGGGCTCGGGGTGAATGCGCAGCCAGGTTTTGGTCTGTTCCTCTCCCCTTGGTGTTCCTTTGAGGGGGGGGGAAATGAGTCACTGCACTCGAGTCAACTCATTTAAGGTGAAAGAGAGAGAGAGAGAGAGAGAGAGAGAGAGAGAGAGAGAGAGAGAGAGAAAATGGTGTCAGTTTCTCCGCAGACTGAATGACTGAAACAGTGAGAGAGTTTAAATATGGGCTTGGTTATTTTATCCAACACGCTTCAGAGAGTATATTTGTAAGTCAGTGCATGTGTGTACGCATATGCAAATGCTTGCGTGCATGCATGTGTGTGAGCATTGTGTGTGTGTGTGTGCGTACACGTGTGTGCATGAGCATTGTTTGTATGTGTGTGTGTGTGTGCGTGTGTGCACATCAGCACAACAGAGCGGTCAGTGTTGCAACAGAACATATTACAGAGCCATTATCTTTTTTATTACGGACAGTGTCATCATTGCCTCAGCATTAACTTATTCTGGGTAAAGAAGGGTCCAGGAGAGAGGCATGGCGCTGGCTTTCCTATGATGGATCTGTGCTCCTGTGAATTAAATGGCAGAAACGCTCACAGAGAGGGTTAATCACAGAGAATAACTCCTTCCTCTCAGGCTTTTTGTACCTAATTTGCAGCCTCTATAAGTCCAGTAACGCCCACTTCCCAGCTTTTGATCCTCAAAAGAATGTTCCTGAAAAGTTAGGGTAAGTGTTCCTAACATGTAAATATTGTCCGGCTTCTTGGATGTGCTTTCATATTTCATAAGTCGTAAGTCACAAAGAACATTGCAGGAGATTTGTTATTCCACTTTGAAAAGATCAAAGAATCTGTTCCCGAGTGTTCAGTTGATGTCCTTGAACTCCTCTTGTTTGAGTTTCCTTTTACTGTGTCATCTTTATTGTTCCTCTTGGGAAATATATATCTTAGATATTTTATATCTGGATGGTCATTTACGTTGTGTCCGTCACTATGTTCAATGAATCTGCCATTTCTGCCGTTTTTGGGGCATTGTTTCAGTAGAATGCTATTGACAGGCGTCCTCCGTGTTGTCTTTTCACGACTGAATGATAACCATCAGGGGTTGTTGGCAGAAAGAGGCAGTTTCTGCTCAGAATCAAAATAAACACGGTGCTTCATGCGTGGCGGCCATTTTGCACGTTTCACTGAAACGACAGCCATTTTAACGGACCCGCAAAAACCGAGGCAGAAAAGCAGAAGGAAATTAAACAAATTAATATCACTCATCAAGGATGATAGGAAAACCTCAGCTAGTATTTCAAAGGCCAAACTGAAATGATTATTTCTTCTGGTCTATTCGACATTATCTTTTGCAGCCGGGAACACGGAATAAAAATGACACAGTTGTGAAGCATAAGGACAGGAAACAAACTAGAACTAATCATCAAAGCCGTTTCAAAACATGCTATGTAATGACAGTAAAATGCTCTCATTAATGCCAAGCTGGTTACATGAGGGGAAGGGTGGTTGATTTCCAAAGACAGTTTTATGAGCCACACATGGACACATCTCACAAAAAACATAAAATTATGCTCCCCTCTGGACAGTACGGCAAAAATTCACAGAAATTCTGCTTTTCAGCCACCAAGCAGTACGCGACCATGTGTGGCAGGAGTTAAGCAGGGAAAAGTGAAACTCCTCTTTTTCTTGCATCACTTCTCTTTCCCTCTGTTTTTTTTTTTTTGGTTATGAAATCCAGTGATTGTCCCCAGGGTGGTTGGCAGCGTCGGTGGCTCCAGATGGGGGTCATTTTTCAGACATGCTCAGGCCCCTCTGCCTCACCGCCAGTCCCCTCACCCCCCCCCCCAAGCTCTCCCCTAAATGGCCTCTTTATGCAGAGGGATAATGGCCAGTTTGTGCTTCGCCTAATCGCACCCTGCTTTAGGAGATTTGTTGATGCATTTTGGGGGTTAGGAGGGTGTAGGGGGGTGTGAGGGGAGGGGGGTGGGGGTGAAACATCTTGTAATCAGTCAGAGGATGGGGCGGGCACAGAGGGCAAAAAAAACCAGAGGGGAGGGGGGCATCATTTATCTTTTGGTCTCCTGCTTGGGTTCCAGCATCGCCTGACCTCGTCCACCTTGAAAGCGGGGAAAGTTTTCTTTTTAAAGGTACAACAACGTCGTTCGATTTACGGACAATTAAGGGAGGGAGAGAACTTAACCTCTCTTTTCAAAAATCTACCCAGGTAATGTGCTCACTGCTGCTCCTCACTGTTTCTCATTCAAACAGTCACGGCTGATGGCCTTCTTCTATCTCATTGTAGGTGAGAAAGCGAATGGGGGTGGTGTGGGTTTTTTTTTGGGGGGGGAGACATTTGACTCTCGATGGTCATTTCTCCCCTTCAGGGCGTGCTGTTGATATTACACTGACACTGGAATGTTGCAGCTGTACTGTGTCCTTCACTGTCACTACACCAGCATGATTCCATCCTAATTCATTCATCCTGGTTTATTGTGCCCTTAACACTATATACCATGCCTGCTGAAGCAAAAGGGTTCACACGGAAAAAAAACCAAGTTGCTCTTTACCTTCCACATTTGACAGATAAGAAGATGCTGCTCACTCTGACTGTGGCCCGGGAGAGCTGGAGGCCCGGCGGGTTACCTGAGCACAGGTGGAGCTCGGCTTCTTACTGGACTTCTGGGTAAAAACACAAGACAGGCAGCTTCTCTCTGCACGGGTCTTTGGTGAATTTCATCCAAACAGAACAGTTCTCAACCCTGCTGTAAAACCCAAAACCTTTATAATTCCTGGTCACTGAATTACAATTTGAGGTTGTGCAACAATATAATAATAGTAATAATAATAATAATGACATTTCAGTGATCACCCCAAACGCAATTCTGGCCTTCCACTGCAAAAGCCAAACTACGTAGATGCTTCCAACCTTGAGTCCTGTGTGTGTGTCTTTAACAGGTCTGTAAAATCTTGCTGATCTTGTAAAACAGACCTAAAGCTGTTATAAACCAGTCTGCAGCCACAGTAGATCATCATTAATGTAGGAAAGAGAGAGAAAGAGACAAAGAGGAGAAGGACAGACAGAGAGAGGGAGCAGGGAAGAGCAGACATGCTCCTTGGTGGAGGCCTGTAAATCCTGATATTGTCCAGCATGTATGTACACAGCACATATCTTGTGGAGGGGGGCAGATTTTTTGAAGGGGGGGGGGGGGGGGTAGTAAAAACTGTTTATCTAAAGAAAAGATTTATCTATCTTTTTTTTTAACTGAATGCTCTTCATGCTTTGCCAAGGTGCACCCCATCCCCCCAGCCCCTCATTCCAACAACCATTTGTTCAGGACTGAAACTATCATGTGTCGACGAGAGAGAAGGCACAGGCCTCATTTCTCTTCTGAGCCGAATAAGAGGACGCGAGGATTCAAAAACAAAACAAGCCCACAGCAGGAGTGGGAACACCTGTGACAGTGGAGTTAGCTCCACCGGGACCGCAGCGGTGTGATAAACAGACAGGAACACTGCAATCTCGTGCTAACACTTACCACAGTGTTGCGCTGAACATACGCGCTACGTGCTTGAGCTAGCCTGGATGTACCGCACGTACCTGTGTGTGTGTGTGTGTGTGTGCGCGTGTGAGGGAGCTGAACGCTACCGACGCTAACGGAACAGGACTTTTTTTTAAAGCGCTATGTGACATTTAATTTGTGTGTAAATGTTGTTTTTGTTTTGTTTTGTTGTTTTGTGTGTGGGTAGAGTGTCATTCTCAGGGACGTGTTTTGACACGTCCTCTTTGGTTCGGAGTCATTCCCTCCCTCCTGGGACCACTAGAAGCATCAGGGGACCAGTCGTTATTCACCGCAGACAAACAGAATGGCACGATCGCACCGACGCCTGGCTCTCCTCTTTATAACGAGGGGGCAGCGTCCTTATGATGTCATCACTTAAGGACAACCAGAACCTCCCCGAGCCGTACGTGCGATAGTCATTCGATAAACCCTTTGATAAATTCGACGAGCTGTGCATTCAATTCAGCCAAAAAACTTCACTCTCTCACACTGGAGGGCAGAATTTCATTGAACGGCTGTTGCCTTCCCAGCTCACGCAGGTTAATTATTTCAATTTCTCCGGCCTTTTGCTTTCGGGGACATCCTAATAATTAATGTCCCGTTTAAAGGAAGTTGATGCTCTCTGGTTCTTTCCTCTAGTTTCTCCACAGAGACAGCATCTCCACCTTTAACAGTCCTTCAGGCCCTATGGGGGGGGGGGGGTTGGGGGGGTTCCCAAAAAAAAAAAAGTATTTCACAAGAGGGTACTTTAGGGTTTATGGCTACAAATGGCACTTCATCCTGACATCTGGATTTCATCTTTCTCCAGGGTTTATGTGTGTCCTGCCCTGTTACCAGTGCCTTACACCAGAGCTCGAAGCTTCAAGTTCAGCTCCGGAGTTGATATATGTAAACTGTAAAAGAATTTTATGGAGGACACTGTCTGTAACCCCCTGATGGATTTCCATGCAGCAAAATTTGCTAGGTTAAGTGCTTGAAAATAACTAATTTCTCATAAAAACCTTTCTCACTGTGTCTGCCAGTGGTACGGACGCAGCACATTGAAGATACTTTGCACCAAAAACACTGCATACAGTTTCAAACTCTTCAAAACATAACCAGTTTCTTTCAGTGTGTGCCTGTGATTCGTTGTACATTTGTTGAACATTTATCATAATCTTCTTTGATTCATAAGTGAGTGTGTGTATGGGTGTGTGTGTGTGTGTGAGTGCGAGAGAGAGGGAGAGAGAGAGAGAAAGAGAGAGAGAACCATGTTTGTCATGAACAGGGAGAGCTAATGGGAAAACCAGACTGTTAAAGAATCATGTCTGCTGGTGACAGGAGCTGCTGATTGAGTACCCATGATCCTTCATTCTCCTCCACAAAACATGAAGAATGGGCCCCTCTCCGAACGGAAAAACCAAACACTCAAACTTTTTTGGGGTGGGGGTTTTTAACAGCTTTTTATGGATTGCTGTGACAAACCACATCTACGCTAAATCTGACACTACTACACCCTCAAACCCGCTTTAAATTTAAAGCACTACATTCTCAATTAGCCTCCTACATGTCCCATGGTACATAATGCTTTACATTGCAGGTCTGAATATCAGTTGCCAGCCCTGGATGTGAAGCTGTGGTGACTCGCCTGAAGGTCAACGTGAAACACTTTTGTTAGCCAAGCCGCTCCGGATGAACACGCCTGCTAACTGCTTGAATGCAACGCGGTGGGTCCAGATGGAAAATAAAAGGGTGAATATATCACCTTTCTTATTTTTGTCCTCCTCCTCACTGTCCGCCTCTCCTCCAGAGTGTCGTTCTTCATCTGTAGGAGGTGAACGAAGGATCAGAGTGAACCTTTTAACTTTTTGTAAAGATTCGATACTCTTTTAATAATTGTTTAGAACTGTGTTCTTTCTTGTCACACTTTAGACAAAAGTATTTCATTGGGAAAGCATGTGAGGTATGAAATAATTAATCCTAGAAAGAGAGACATCGACCCTGAATTAACAGGAGCAGACAGAAAGATTTGCCGGGAATGGTTTTCAGACTGTCATATCCTCGGGGTATTTTCATTACAATCCATAAGGCAGTCTTAGCATATGTACTGTAATCACGAGAACTTAAAAGCACGTAGCTTGTATCTTATATCTTTCAATCCTTAGAAATGATCATTCACATTTTCATTCTCTTTATCATAGCATGTAAATGTTGGCTCTTATAAACTACTCATAAACTCTTATAAACTCCTTATAAACTTATTAAAAACAACTTATTGGTGTTTTTAAAGTCTCTGCATATCTGTCATAATGCACTAAAGAGTTCGATGGGTTGCACTGCGGTAATCAGATTTCAATAAAATCCTGCTCTTTCAATAAAATCATGCTCTTTCAATAAAAACCTGCTCTTTCAGTGCGACTCCACATGTCCTCGTAAGGTCTTGTTTTTGTTGGCGCTGTGAAATAGTGAGTAATAGCGCTACGGAAATGGCATTTGAGAGAGCCATAAATCCCATTTCAAAATGTAGCGTACGGCCTGATTTATGCACATCTTTCTCCCCTATTGGAAGTTGGCGTGTTTTTCTCTTCAAATGCACGAAATGAAAGCGATTGTCTGAATCGGTCTTCCTTAATTCCGGATAATTAAAAAAGCAAAGCGATACAATATTGTGACAGCAGTGACTAAATTATCAAAGTAGCGTTAATTAAAAAATAAAAAAACAGTGCTATTCCAGTGTGGGTTTGTGCTTGACAAGTGCAATTTTTGTACTTTTAAATTTTTTCTCAGCAGGGAGTCTCTTTAAAAGTATTCGTCAGCGGGAACGATTACGTGGAAACATATTTGTAAAATGGCGCGAGCTGAAATTACGTATACATAACTCCGAACATGATATGAAAAACTAAACGTGATAATCAGCCTCCTAAGACAGTTCAGCGCTGTCACCGAGGATTCATCTTCTTTATGCTGTTTGCTCAGAAAGTTGTGAGTCAGATCAGCATTGTGCAGAGACAGCTTTCCTGCTGTTTCTCTGCTCTGAGAGAGAGAGAGAGAGAGAGAGAGGGGAGAGAGAAAGAGAGCGAGAGTGAGTCAGAGAGAGAGAGAGAGAGAGAGAGAGACTTCTCCTTAAATTCCACTCCTTTCGTTCTTTCTCCCTTATCTCCTCTCCACCCCATTCTTTCTGCCTGTACACACCTCCCTGTCTTTCCCTTTCACATTCTTCCCTTTTTCATTCACACTCTTTTTCCTGTTTGTCCATTTTTATTACAGTAATAACATATAAAGGTGTAAGTTACTACTCTGGAAGAACCACAAAATCAGTTTTGTGTGGTTATGCAGTATTTCTCTAAGTATTAACCTTTTACTCTTTAAATGTATGCTGTTCGTTTTGTCTTCTTCTTTGTTTTTTCAACCTTTGCTCTTATCTTTTTATCTCTCTCTCTCTCTCTCTCTCTCTCCCTCTCTCTCTAATAGTCTGTTATGCTGAGTTGAGCACATTTTTTTAGGTAAACAACTGCATATTTCCATTATGTAAATTTTTTTATAATAATATGCTTGAATGAATTATCTTTATTTAAACCGACTCCCAGGTAACAACACAATATGTCAGCGAGCATTTGTCTAACTGGTGTTTTCTCAAGTGCGACGGCCATTTTTTTAGACAGGGACATTAATGTAAAATTATGTGGTATTTCCGTGAATCCCCTTCTGCGATTCAAAAAGGCCTCTTTTAATTATAGCACACGTCTCCCAAAAGCACTCAGTCATTCAGTTGCGCGATACAAAAAGAACAAAAAAAAAAAAAAGACTTCCCAAAAGATGAGGCCAAAATGAAGAAACAGAGAAATCAAAAACAGTGAAAGGCGTGTGAACCATGCCTGGGGGGTATGTCTGAATCATGCCTGGGGGGTACGTGTGAATTATGCCTGGGGCGTACGTTGAATCATGCCTGGGGGTTCGTCTGAATCATGCCTGGGGCGTACGTCTGAATCATGCCTGGGGCGTACGTGTGATGGAGTGTGCGGTGAGGTACAGGTGCTGTTAATGTCATTAAGGCAGAAGCCACATTTCACTTTGCACCTCCCTGGTCTCTTACGCAGACTATATCCACAGATTACATCAGCGTAAGACACGTGACTGTACCGGCAGTGTTGAATAATGGGTAAGGTGCCGGTCTCGTAACCTAAAGGTTGTTTTTGAAGTCGTTGTTTTCGATTCCCATGCAGGACACTGCCGTTGTACCCTTGAGCAAGGTACTCAACCTGCATTTCTTCAGTATATGTCCAGCTGTATAAATGGATGTGACGCTATGTAAAAGTCACGTGAGACACTCTGGATAAGAGTGTCTGATAAATGCCTGTAATGTAATATATTGCAGGGATACATTTTAAAGAAGAAGCGCTGCTGAGCAGCTCAGTCGGTTCAGGCGCTTACCACAAGAGCAGGACGGGTGCCCAATCGCATCCGAAAAGTGGATCCGGTGTGGATTCAATTTTTGTTTTTGTTTTATCCCAGCACTGAGACACCCGATTCTACTTATCTAGGTCTTCTTGACTGAAGATCCATGGTTAGTTAATTAGTTGAATCGGGTGTCTTAGTCCTGGGCTAAAACAAAAACCTGTACCCCGCACCGGCCCTTCTCAGATAAGATTGGACACCCCGGCTCTACAGACTACAGGCGATACCGTTAGCCTGTTGACTCTATGGTACAGAGGTCAAAGAGACTTCATCTGGCCAGGGAAGGAAGGGACTCAACTGGCCAGAGTTCCTTGGGTCACTGTGCCATCAGCGCCCCCTAGCTGCCCCCAAAGCACCTACAGGTTAACAGTTCCCGGCAAGAGACCCCTCTACATTTACATCTAGGCATTAAGCAGATGCTCTTATCCAGAGTGACTTGTTTAAGTGCAAACATAAAGGCACTAAGCAAAGCTGATGCAAAGTAATTGCTGTAAAAAACGTAATGGTAATATATTATACAACAAGACATTATTCGCAAAGACCAAATAAATAATGTATGAAAAGGGATTTATAAATCAAGCTCATGGAACCAGTTTATATTCAGTTTACTAACTTTATGGTAGGACAGGATGCATTGTGGGACAGTGAGGCGGGAGGGAGTCTCTTTTACATGACAGCGTTAATATCTGTCAAAAAATGGAAATAATCCAGTGGAGCGCTTAGATAATACTAGCAAAGAATATATGCGGGACATATTTTCATCAAAATTAAACAACTGCAATATTGACATTTTTGGAAAATAAGGTTTAAATTATTAGCAAAGAATACACAGTACTTTAAATACTTTGCTTCAGTTCAGGTGCCAGATGGTAAGTAGGAAGTAGAAATATGGGTTAATATTATAGGATTTTTGTTAAGAAGTAACTGAACTATATTATCAACTAAATATGAATGTGAGAGCACCACATCCAAAGCTTTTTGCATTATGATAGAGCTTCTCATTCACTGGAAACATACAAAAAATTCAAGTACGATCCTAAACTATAACTTAGCAATGTGTCTTTTAACTTATTTTCTGCACACTAATTTACCAGTTAACTATAATGCTTATAAATAATATGGAAGATTACAGTGTTGAGTAGTTAACGCACAGTGCAAATAAAGCATCAAAATAAAGCTTGAGCTATCGATGTGGAAACACTTATTCAAACCAGTCCAAACCGGAGCAGTACCGCATGTGAGGTCTAGTGGGCAGCACTGAGTATCGTTTCTGAGAAAGGCTATTCTTGAAAGTGGCCATATTTGGCAGTGTGCGAAAGAGAGGGGAAAAAAATGACTTATGCGGACGTGATGTCACAACATTACAGCGTCTGGCTGCAGAAGTACTGATTGGTTGCAAGGAGAGGACCAATTATTTGTTTGTTTTTTTTTTTCTTCCTTATTTTGTTTTATGTTTCACTTCAAGTCAACGGGCGATTTGTCACCCTCATTACAGCATTGTACGCATAATTTATTCAGACGGTGCTCAAGGTCTGATGGGACGTATGAAACATTTTAAAAAGTATTATCCCTGCTATTTATCCTGACTTTGGCCATTAGTAATCCGCAGTGTTATTATGGATGCGCACGGCGCGGCATTCCAAGACGATAACGATTTTTTCTTTTTTTAAATCACTGCATAGGGACTTTAATTCCTGTGACCGAATAAGCATTTCTCAGAGAAATGTCTCCTTTCCTGCCCATCCTGGCACATTTTGATAAAGCGATGAGCAGGCCTTTGCTTTCCTCAACTTTATATGCCAGCGGACGAACCTCGATGCCAATTAATTTCCTTTTTTTTCCCACCAACACCAGCTCACGGACCTCATTGCAGACAGGGTTCTCATTATAATGGAATGAAAAATAACACCGGTCTGTTTCAGAGTGCACTTTGCAGACAACAGCACACCATTTTTTATTTCATACAACAAAACAAGCCGTAATATTTCGGTTCCATTTTCTTTCATTTTTTTGTATTCTTAAGGTTGTAACAATGGAGTGGCTCTTTGATGAATTATAGTTATTAATAATAATCCATATGATTATATGGAACTTTAAACATATTTCCAAATAAAAAGTTCATAAAAAATAATATTCCAACAAAATATGTGTTCACAGATGTTTCTTAGGGTTAAATTTTAATATTTGAATGTGGGTTATTGAAAATTACATTTATCCCACTCGATATCAGCCTTTCTGGTGAATCTTAAAGTGATAGCAAACTGAGAACAATATACAGACTATTTCTGTATTTGTGTGTGCGTGTGTGCATGGGTGCATGTGTGTGTGCCTGCATGCGTGTGTGTGCATGTGTGTACATGCGCATGCGTGAATGAGCGCGTCAGTGTCTGCGTGTGCGTGTATGTGCGTGCCTACGTGCATGTGCGTGCGTGTCCGCTGGCAACGCTGGTAACCTTCATCAGGAAAACCGCAGTGTATTCTGGGTAAAGAGGATGACAAACTTTTAGGCTCGTATAACAATCAACTGCAGCCCGAATTTAACACGGTTATCTCCCCCCCCCCACAGTCAATGCTGTGGTGACAGAGCCCCGCAGTTTTTGCTGTAAATGCGAAGCCTGACCACGAAGAAAGACGGTGAGACAACGCGCTGCTGACAGAGTGAGGCGCCGTCTACGCCATCGCCGCTCGCAATTCGATACCGCCACGATTCCGCCGTTATTGTTTTCCCCTCCTATTTAAGAGCGGAATCAATATCTGGCTTCGTTTATCAAAACGAGGTTGAGAGCGGGACGCGGTATATCGCGTTTTTATTTTTACGTCTCCTTTACAAAGGGGAGGCGTTAAGATGCGATATACGGGGCGATGCATGGAGAGGCTTTCGGGGCCCCTTGACAGGAGAGGAGAGGGCTTCAACGGCGTAAAACCAGTTTGAAAAATGACTGCGCCACCGAGTCATCTCGGCGTCTCGTGTGCAAATATCCATCACAGGCCATCGCCTTTCTGATGCGCAATTATGAAGACGCTCTCTCTCCGAAAGATTCATCTGTTTAAACTTCTGTTTGTCTGTGTGCGTGTGTGTGTCTGTGTGTGTGTTTGTGTATGTGTGTACGTGCGAGTGTGTGTGAGTGTTTAAAAGTGCGATGAAATGTAGTGATGAAAACTTCAACAAGGCAATAAGTGAGTCCCCAAAGGCCTATCTGAAGAAAAACTTTAGAGCAGTGTGACAATTGACATATCAAGTGTCATCCAGCGTTTGTACTTTCCATTTTTTCCGTATTTATGCAGGTCTATAAATGAAGCTGTTAACAGAATGTCTCTATTTATGCCTTTGCCTCTTTAACATGGAACACCACATTTTGGGCTGGGTGCCTCAGAATGGTACTCATAACTGTTATAACACCCCTATTCTCCCACCCACCCACAGAAACTCACACACACACATACTCACATATACATACATATATACACACACACAGAAACAATCACAAGAGCACACACACACACAGCACAGCATGCACCATACACACACACACACACACACACACACCTCATGTGGGTGCCTGCTTCCAGCTCTGTCCTCTTTCCTGGCACCTGCGCATTTGCAGGACGTTCTGTGCGCTTTTATACCCAGTGTCAAAAGGGGAATCTGTCAAACATTGAGCCAAGATGGACGGACACAGGAAACGCACCCACAATCTGCCAGGGAGACGCAGAGCTCCGGCTGCTTCTCTCCAACCCCTGGAGCTCCGTGCAATTAAACGTGTGAAGCTAAGGCAGAGGTGTATATGGTGTGGCTCGGGAATCATAATGAGCCCGAATGCGAGTTGCGTTTCTTTGAACGTTTTCTTTTTTTTTTGCAATTAAAGCGGGGATATCGGACACGGTGGGTGTTGCACATCTCTTCTGTGCATTTCCCAAAGCTCTGTTTAGCATTAGGCTTAAGCTTTATTACGTGCTATAATTAGCTCCACCGTGCGTAGACCTCTGTGGCAGGCCCAGTTTATATTCATTTATGTGTGACTTAATTTCATGTTTATAAGGTTAATGTTAAATAATTTCCAAATAAATATGATGTTGTATAGGAATAAATGAGTAAATGAAATCAAATTAGAAACGGAAATTGTCCTCCTTATTCCATTTTCCAGATTTACATATATATAGCTTTTCTTGGTTTGAATTCTACAGTACTACTTCAAGCAAACTTTCTTTTTGTGTATAGTACTAGCACAAATGATGGAAACACTGCACTTCAAGAAGAAGTTTAGTACTCTTAAAACTTTTTATCTGTGCCCTTGTTGCTCTTCTTGCAGACATTTTCATCTATAAAAATGTATTCAAAACAGTTCACTATCACATTTCTTGGGCCTGGCGATAAAGAAGTGCTTACAAAAGACTCCAACAACAACATACGTAAACAACACACAACATAAAAACTGTACTTAAGGAAAAATGAAGCATAAGTACAGTTGGGCTTTCACAGTTACCAGGCCATTATAGAAATGAGTCATCAAAAAACAAACAAACTTCTTTTCTTATAGTAGATTGTAAACTCAGTCAAAAAGATGGGAGGGTCAACAGGCGGCTCAGCGAATTTCCCTCACAATCACAACTTTTTTTTTTGCCTATTCTACCATTTTATTGCATGTTATTTTCCTTTGCATTATTTGAATTGGTAATTAAAGCTATGTTAATATAAGCCTCATCAAGGCGAGCAGATATATCGAAGTGGCCCCAAATGCGTATTGATGTTTTGAATCAAAGCGGTGATTACCTGTTCACATTCATGGGTTTTCTTTTGCTCTTAATTGCCTCTGCGACGATCCAAAAGATTAAAAGCGGGAGGTTTTATCCCGGCTGGGATGAGCTGACTAGAAACACGTAAAAACACCCCAGATTCACATAATTGGATGTATATTGTGTGGGGGAGAGACTACATTGAAGGAGGATTATTATTTCCGCTGTTAGCATGCTATTATTATTTTTACATATGTGCTTGTCTGTGCAAACTGATAGAACCAAAGCAGAATGATCTCTCACTTGTGGGGCGTACATCTGAGAAGCCACATGAATGTTTTCAGGCTGTTAAAATAATGAGGCACTTGAACACAAGAGGATGACAAAACTGCGGCATAGCTATCGAAACCTGTTAATCGGTAAAATATTACAGCAAATTCATAACAATTCTCAAAAGTTAATTGGTCCTGCTTTTAATTTAAAAATCTCCTTTTTTGTAATTAGACTTAGAAAAACCATAGTCTGGTTATAAACTCGCATGAACATTTTTTTGTGTCTCGTGCATAATTTTTTTGTCATTTATTTAATTATTTATTAATTCTGTGGTTATTACAGCAGTGACGTGCCTTCTGACGCGCCGCCATTAGCTCTCCTCGCTTCTTTCCAGGTCACTAATTTCTCAGTAATGAGGTCACTCCGCTCAGACTGACGGGCTGTCGGTTTAATGAGGTTATTGTTGGGTTATTACCTGGCCCATCGCGCTATTCCCTTTCTGCAAGAGACATAATAGATGTAAAACAATGAATCTCAACCTTCGCCTCCGTTAAAAAAAATTAGCATTTCAATAAAAATATAAAAAGATTTTTAAAAAAACTCATCACACACAACCCCGTCTGTGATCATGAACGGGAAGTCCGGGTGGAAAATAAGGGATAAATGTGAAACAATGGCAACAATGTAAAAGTGTGTGCTTGAATTCAGAAGGAATGTGTATTGCGTGGACACAATGGTGAATAAGCAGAACCATGTCACTGCATACCGTGGCACCAGCTAAGCTAAGTGGCTAAAGAGTGTCTCGCTACCTGACCTGTGGGGCTACTAAAGTAAGCTAAGTGGCTAAAGAGTGTCTCGCTACCTGACCTGTGGAGCTACTAAAGTAAGCTATGTGGCTAAAGAGTGTCTCGCTACCTGACCTGTGGGGCTACTAAAGTAAGCTAAGTGGCTAAAGAGTGTCTCGCTACCTGACCTGTGGAGCTACTAAAGAGCTACGTGGCTAAAGAGTCTCGCTACCTGACCTGTGGGCTACTAAAGGGTGGTCTCGCTACCTGACCTGTGGGGCTACTAAAGTAAGCTACGTGGCTAAAGGGAGTCTCGCTACCTGACCTGTGGAGCTACTAAAGCTAAGCTACGTGGCTAAAGAGTGTCTCGCTACCTGACCTGTGGAGCTACTAAAGCTAAGCTACGTGGCTAAAGAGTGTCTCGCTACCTGACCCGTGGAGCTACTAAAGCTAAGCTACGTGGCTAAAGACAGTCTTGCTACCTGACCTGTGGGGCTACTAAAGCTAAGCTACGTGGCTAAAGACAGTCTTGCTACCTGACCTGTGGGGCTAGCCCTGCTGCTGGGCCGTTTCCATGGCAGACCACGGGCTCCGTCTCCATGGCAGCGGGTCCCCCTCGGGCCAGTGGGCAGCAGACAGCCACGGGCATCATGGGAACGGGTCCCTGGGGCGGGGGATGCGGGGGGTGTGACAGACGTGAGTACGTGACCGATGGCCACACGAGTCACTGCCTTTACTGATTCAATCCTGTCTGACCCCAACTCCTACAGAAAAAAGGGGGAAATACACAACAAAATGTCCAGTGTTAATTCAACACTACCTGTTGGGAACCAAATATTACCTGTTAGTGTTGAATATTGTGTTAAATATTATGAGTGAATGAATAAATGAACATATGAATGAATGAATAAATAAATGAGTGAATGAACAAGTAGATACACATTTCATCTGTGCCAGCTGTTCAGATTTCACAGATGGCTTATAAACAGAGAGGCGTTTGAGCAGCAACGATAACTGTTGTTTCCTAATGAAAGAAAGCTGAGCAAAAATTCAAGGAGGAAACAGCATTTTATTAATTAATAAGATGACATTACCGAAATGTGAAAAGACAGTAAAAAAAAAAAAAAAAACATTCACCAACATTAAATTGGTATGAGATAATTCCACGATCTCTATCTCTACCCTCTCGGATTGAGCCATTATAATTAGGTTCTTAAGTGGTGTCAGTTCTCTGCTAGTTTATAGGCCATTCAGCTCTGCTTGTCTTGATTAACAGTTTGCGGGGGAGGTTTGAAATTATAATGAAGGACTATATGGTCCAATTACGGATAAAAGCTGCCAAGTGAAATGGTGTAATTAGGAGCTCCTGCCTCTTATTTCAAAATGGCACGTCCAAGGAAACAGAAAACTGCCTTTTTTTTCTTTTTTTGCAACTTAAGCCGAATGGTTATTGTTTAAACTTTTTAGACATTTTAATCAAAATTTGAAATTGTAACAAGACGGCCAGTGCACATGCAATATCACTGAGGTGCCGGCTAACTGAAGAAATCAAGAGCACAATAATGCAGGCAGGTGTTCCTTCCCTTTAACGCAGAGAATTTTAAATACATATTTTGGTATATTAATACGCAAGCAAGATATTTACAACAGCTACAATAATATTAATTAATATAATTTAATTTAGCATAACCAGAACTATTTCCACATACCATTCACATACCACCCTGTAGCCGGGCTGGGTTTGTGGGGGAGGTTCAGGGCAATCTGAGGACCACGCCTACCGGTTAAGCAGGCACACGCACCTGGAGTGCATCACTAATTAGTCCAGGTTTTTAAAGTGTGCTCTCTCCCCAGCAGGTGTCTGTGAGACCGGAGTATCCCCCAAACCCAGAGAGAGAGTGGAAGTGGTCGGCAAGGAAAAGCTGAATGGCTGTTGTTGCAATTTTGTTTATTTTATTTTGTTATTTTTGTTTGTTGTGTTAGTTTTTTTTATTTATTTATTTTTTTACCTGCATCCCGTGAGGATGAAAGGCGAAGCCGTTTTATTTATTTTTGTAATGATCGCGCACTCTCTCTATTTCTCTAGTGCAATATAAAACAAATGCCGGAATATTCCGGAATCTTCCTGCGTCAACCACTATTCTCTCCACCGAAGGTAAAAGTATTCACTGGATATTTATTGGAGCAAGCGCCTTTCCGAGGGGCACAAGTGTCATGCCCCGATCTGGGAATGAAACCAGCAACCTCCGGCTTGCAAGCCAAGTTTCCTAAACGCTGCGCCGTGCTGCTGGCCCGCGCTCGGCCACGGAAGGACCTCGCCGTTTCCCGCCGATTCTGAGCCCGAGCGCCCGATGACGAGGAAGCACGCCCGCGTGTCCTGGGCCTGATGAGTCAGCCGCTAATTATTTCAGGGCGCGGCGGCGGCTCTCTCTCTCTCTTGCTCTCTCCCTCTCTCTCTCTCTCTCTCCCTCTCTCGCCCGAGCCGCGGTTCACCCACCACGGCGCTTAGGAGGCCGGCGGCTAATTAAACCGTGAGATTACCCAGGAGCCCTCGCTCTCTCTCATGACACCATCAAGGTGTGATGCCACGCTTCGAAAAGCCAGGAAGAGCCCTGACCCTGGGAAGAGCAAATTAAACATCGTAGCCTGGCTGGGGGGAGGAAAAGGGAGAGGGAGGGGGATTTGGGGGATGCGGGTGGGGTGGGGGTGGGGGGGGGGGTCTTGGGGGAACTGAATTAATTTGGCTGTACTCACAAGGTCCACAATCGAAAGTAAAATTGCTGACCCTTGAGAAACTTCAGAAACCGTGACAAGAGTTTGAGCTCAAAATGAAATTCCCCCTGCGGAAGTGTTCAATGATGAATGATCAGAAGATAATCAAATCTGAAGCTTCTCTCTCAGCAAGCCCAGTAATATGGTATAGAAGTGATTTAAAAAAAAAAAAAAAAGAATTTTGAGGAAGTTGAAACGTGTTTTTGTATACCAAAAGGTAGTCATACCTGCGCATTAAAATTCACATTGCAAATTCAACTCTAATAGGAGGCCACAGGGGATACAAGTATACTCTACTAGAGAACAGTGAACTCTGTCAGAGTAAAACATGCATAATATACCTGACAGTGGACATCAGAGGTGGGACTGCAGTTTGCTGGTTTGTGAGAGACTACAATATAACAATTAGAGGTGGGAGCTTGTAGCTCAAAGTGTGTGGGTTTAATTCCCAGCAGGAGTGCTTCTCCTGCACCTCGGGGCAAGAGGGAATACTAAACCCGACTTGCTTCAGTAAAACATCCAGCTGCCTAAACGGATTGTATGTAAAAATGTAATCTCTGACATAGTCGCAAATTCTTTGTTTAACACAAACAAGCAGATCCTGTCTTCAGAACGGGGATAAGAGACCATATGCTAGGCCCTGTCACTGCCTTGTCCAGAATAAAAAGTATGTGTTTTTCTTTGTTTTTTTTTTCTTTCCTGGACCACAGCAACTAATTTTCTTCACAATTTTTACATTTTACACTGAGTCAATGTTGCCGATGACTCTCCTGTTGGCCCCCTCTCATCGTCAGTGTGAGGTAGCTGTTCGGGTTTGGACCGGGATGGGTTCCGTTTTGAGCCAGGGCTACACCACAGAACCACTGCACCATTAAAAAACGGCGGAGTGGAGAGGAGAGGGGAGGAGGGATGGAGGGAGGGAGAGAGAGAGAGAGAGAGATGAATAAGAGAGAGGTGAATAAGCAGGCCGGTACGGTAAGTTATAGTGATATACAAGCGCTTGACACCTAATGACGAATCCATATTTGATCTTAGCGATGCACAATCTGAAAGGACCCCAACCTCCGCTGGGCCGGTCCTGTTTGGCAGATGCCCAGGAGAGCTGGGAGCACATTATTTTCCGCACTTTCGCAAAGACGGACGACGGATTAAAGGGAGAGGGAGTGATTTATTAGCTGTTGCTGTCACGCTATTTAGATGGATTGCTGCACACACCCTATGGACTCGACACGGAGAGGGAGAGAGAGAGAGAGAGAGAGTGCTCTGCTGTGTCTGTGGGCAGGATGTGAGGACCCGAGGGGAGGGTGGGGGTTTTGGGGGTGGGGTGGGGCGGGGGGGGGTAACGGCAGGTCAGTGTACCCGCAGGCCAGCTGCGATCCAGTGACAGGACGCGTCGGGGTGATCAATGGCTTCCCGAAAACGGGGCTAATCAAGGGGCGGGACGTCCGGAGCGTAGGTGACTGACCCCGGCTCTCACGGTACCCCCCGAAACCAGAGGGGAGAGAGCCGCTGCCGGCCCGCGTGTTCTGCGCCCCTCAAATGGGTGTCACAGTCACAGCGGGCGCAGCTCAGGCCAGCTAAAGGTGCAAACGATGGCGCCCGCCGAATTCACGGGACAGGTCAAAGTGCTGATGCATTCTGGGAGTGTGACTGTGAGTCCACTTTTTCCTCCTGGGAAGGTGTGGGTGGGGAGAGCCTTTGGGAACTCCCTGCATTCCCCCAACCCCCCCCCCCCCTTTTTATTTTTTTAAATCGGTAATTCTGGCAATGGGTCTAACAGACCATAATTTAGATTTTGATTTATGTTCTTCTGAAGCTCAAATCAGAGGTTCCATCTGGCCCTGCTCGATGGCGGCCTGAGATGATGTATGGCGTGGTCTCTCTCGGCTAAACAAAGTCTCCGTGTCTTTGCCCCGAAATTTAATCGCAGGATCGGCCTGGTCATTGCTCTGGATTCAACAGCAAAAAAAAAAACTCCTCTTTTTCTCTTTCCCTCTCTCTTCCCCCACACTCCCCCCCCTCCTCTACACTTCTCCTCAAAGTCGTAAGGAGTTGGCTGATTTGAAAGAAATTGAATTTGGTTCGCAGTAACTTGCTGTTCAATCATTTATGACTATCGGGAGCCTGTATTCTGTGAGAGGTAACTAATGCCTGCTGTAATGTACTAATCTTTGAAGTGTAAATTTAGCATGTATATTTGATTTATGGATATAATATTTTTGAAGTGGATCGCAAGACGGGGATATTATTTCATTTCTTTGGAAAATAAATATATAGAAAGACATTTTAGGTGCTCTGGTACGCAAACTATACATTTGTGCAATTTCAGTGCAATATTCCATAATTACAGAACAAAACAGGCAGCAAATATGGTGCCTCTGAGTTTCATTTCATACCAATCGAATAATAAATAAATTTAAATACACAGCATTTGACAGAACCCCCATTTCCTATTATGCGAACAACCCTGAAAGGTGTTGTAAGGCAGAAAAAGATTATTCTTTTTCCTTTAAAGGAAATAATAGCCTAACAACTAGCAAATATGTAAATAAAATCAACAGGCCTCATATGTAGGAGTCATAAAAGGGAGTTTGTTTTGATTACATTGTTTTCCTGCTCTTCTCACTAAAATCAATGATGCAAATGAGAAAAAAAACATGTTTTTATGGGCCTGCAGACCGGGTGTGAATTTGTAATAATTTTTAATAAAGCATGATTGCTGTTTGTAGCACTGAATAATTTAGTCTGATGGAGATGAAGAAATCATTTATCAAAATCCCCTACTTTGCTCCATGTTTGAGTGTGTGTGTGTGTGTGAGAGAGAGAGAGACAGCATGTGTGAGTGAGTGTGTGTTTGTATGTGTAAGCAAGCACATGTGCCTGAGAGCATATGTATGTGTTTCGTTATTCGTATGTGTACTGTATGTGTGTGAAGACGTGTGTATGCGTGTGTCTGCGCGTAGGCATGTTTCAAGCATGTGTGTGTCTGTATATGTGTGTCTGTGTGTCAGCATTTGTGCACATGCGTATGTGTACATTTTACCACATCATATCTGCAATTCCATTTCCTAATACCTGCAAGCACATTGTTTTAGATGATAGCTTCCCCTAAAACCACAAATATATATATATATATATATATATATATATATGAAAGAGCAAAGGAAGCTGCCCTTGGCAGTTATTTATAACAATGACAGAGGAGAATAGGTTCTTCAGATGAGCTATTTGGGTAGCCGAACCAACCATCTATCCAAATGATGAATACAGATGATATTCATAATAACAAATATCAGCCTTACAGCCCTCTATGCCTTGTGGGGTTCCATGGGGGGTGGGGGCTGGGTGGTGGGCGGGGGGTTTGTGAGGGGAGGGGAGAGAGATGTCGACTAGCCGTACTAAATTTCGCGAGGTGGAACACCGCGCGCACTCGTCCGTCTCAAAGAACAGGAGAGACGAGATAAGACAAGATAAACTACACCCCCCCCCCCCACCCCCTCCCTCGGGGGGGAAATTTGTCACAAACATTTAAGTGCCACTCGCGGGGGAAATTCAGATGCACAAAAAAACTAAACAAATAAAGGCAACACGAACCCTAACTCGCAAACACACCTGGCAAACACATCACATAACGCATATAAGGAAAGCATACAAGGCATTGAGCCGGGAGTTACTAAACTATCAGCATTGCTAGCTACCACGTTTATTTATTACTGAGGCACTACATCGATATGCGGATGAAAGACCTGTTTGATCTTTTTCATATCCCTCTCATTTGAATTGTAGTACTTGCGCAGTAAAAACATCCAGTGTTAATGCAACTCCAAGAGTGTTAATTGAACAGATTGCATATGAACTGTAGAACCAAATGTTATCTGTTGAGTGTTGAATTAACACTGGACATTTTACTGTGTGGGACTGGCATCCTGCTGGACTGCTTTTAAGGTCTGCGTTTGCCACATGTGATGGGTGTGACTTTTTTGTTTGTTTGTGTGATTGTCACTTGTAGAGAACTAGAGCCACACTGTTGTGCTACACACAATAAAATGTCTAGTTTTAGTTAGTACATATTGGAATCATATATACTAACAGAGCACATATGAGTTCAACAGGCACCATATGTACGAGCCTCACTGCATCTCTGGGCCCCACCATGAGCCTCATCACATCTCTGGGCCCCACCACAAGCCTCATCGCATCTCTGGGCCCCACCATGAGCCTCATCACATCTCTGGGCCCCACCACAAGCCTCATCACATCTCTGGGCCCCACCACAAGCCTCATCGGGCCCCACAAGCCTCATCCATCTCTGGGCCCACACAGCTCATCACATCTTGGCCCTCACAGCCTCACATCTCTGGGCCCCACCACAAGCCTCATCACATCTCTGGGCCCCACCACAAGCCTCATCGCATCTCTGGGCCCCACCACAAGCCTCATCACATCTCTGGGCCCCACCACAAGCCTCATCGCATCTCTGGGCCCCACCACAAGCCTCATCACATCTCCCGGGTGTCACATCTCTCATCTCTATTTTCTTCCCACTGGTACACAGCCATGATGCCCGTGTGTGTGTGGTGCACTGGATCATTTTCCTCCTGTAATTGTACCCCCTCCATCCTCATGGTGCCTCCCCCCCTCACACACACACACACCCAGACATGCACACACACGTACGCGCACACACACACACACACACACACATACCAGCCTCTGACATCAACCCCCTGCCCCCTCCCGCATTCCCCCCCCACACACACGCACATATACACACACACAAACACACACACACACAAACACCAGCAGTCCCAACAGCCAGGGCAGGGCGTTCCTTCCCAAATAATGCATGCGGCACCCCGAGCTGAGACACGCAGTGCACGGCCCCCACAGAGCAGGATGAAGAAAAGGGCCTCGGTCTCAGAGAATCACCATAAAAAGGCACTTTATTCAGGGGGGAGAAACGGGCTGGGGTGTCAGCCGCTGATAAAGTTTACGTCGCCCCGCCATTCTTTAAAAGGTAAACACGCCGTACGCCGCCGCTGACATCACTAAGTAGGTTAAGTGTAGCCACGGGCAACCATCCGTCATCGCCCGGGCAACGCTCCGCGCCGCACTCCGCTCCGCTCCCCCGCTCTTTCCGGAAGAAAAAAAAAAGAGGTAAAAGTTTTTCAGCGGCGCCCGAGGAAACGCCCCGCTTCATTTTTCATACCTCGTCTCGCTCGTCCCCCGGAATGAATTTTGGCAGGACCTGACGCAATTTAGCAGCCTGGCAGTTTAAAATTGGGCGATGCATCACGGCCCGTTTCCATGGTTAGGGAGGCGGACTACATAATATTTCCCGCGCGTGTCAGGAGAGTGAGAGGTACCGAGTCCATGGACAGCATATTTCTCCACCCCCCCCCCCCCCCCACCCTCCTCCCTCTCCATCACACCTCCTCCTTATCCTTTGTCTCTCCGTGGCAATGCACACCATCCCCCCTGCTCTCTCTCTCTCTCTCTCTAACCTGTGAAAGGTTACGCATTCACACCTGCACGGGCAGACGGAACTAATCAAATCATTAGATTCCCCCCCCCCCGCTTTCACACCTAATATGTATTTACGCATGTTTATCTCTCCATAAATTAGTTGAGTTCTCACATTTTCTCTGATTTGCAGTGTTCATAACATTCTGGGGTTTGGGGGTGGGGGGGGGCAATGTTTAACTGAAAAACAAACAAACAAACAAACAAACATATAACTGTCAAACACATTTGTCTTGGCAAGAGCACGTTTTTAGGTTCAATCACAGCAAGGGACCCACAATGCTCTGTACCTGGGGATTGAACCTCTCTTGCTTCAGTAAATGCTCACCTCATTGAAGCTACACGCATTACCCTACATTATGTTTCTGCAGTCCTTCCGTGATGTCATAATGAATGATGCCATTCTGGAACAGGCACAACAGAGGAGTTAAAATGCCACTGGGCATGCTCAGTTTAGCTCTGCACCCCCAATCAAGTAAGATGGCATGAAATGAACAAAGAATAGATTGACACTTCCACGGTACATTACCCAAAGAGGTAATATGGCTTTGCATCACAGGCCTGAATGAGGAACCCAGAATTAATATCTGTGTGTCATGGCAGTTTAAATTTGTCTTAGACATTTTTAAATAGCATTTTTGCATGTGGAAAAGCCAATGATGAATCTGTGCATTTCCTGTATAGGCAAAAGGTTTCACCCTCTCATGACCTCTCTCTCTTTATAGTCACATTCACTCACTCTCTCACGCACACATGCACACACACACATGCACACACACACACACACACACACACACACACACACAGCCACTCAGCTCACACATACCAGCATACCTGCTGCAGCAGATCATAGCCAAAGTATAAATCACACCTGTGCTTAATTATCCTGGAACAGCATAATTCTAAGAACAAGAGCGTGCGCCTTAACCTGGTCACATACTGGTGCCTCTCACATACAGGTATGGTACGGTACAGACAGTGATTTCCAACACAAAGCACACTTTCTTTTTCCAGGGTCTGCCCTCTCCGCAAGTCCTTCTGAAGCAGCATTGCACCACAACGTGAATTATTCAGCATTTAGCACTCCTGGCTTCCCCAGAACACTCTTATTGCTAAGACACCAGTTTGTTGGGCTGTCGGTGGACTAAATGCATTTGCCTGAATTAATAATTACTAGCAGTAATTGGGAAAATCATTCCTATTCCAAATGTATGTGTTGGAACGTAATAAAAAGAATAAAAAATAAAAAAAACACGAAGAGAAATTAATCAGACCCGTAGGATATTTTACTGTATGCACAGGGTATGGAAGTATGAATGTGTTACTGTCAACTTAACAGACAAAATAAATCAAATTTATTTGTGAACCGTCTCTCCTGATTAATTTGGGAGTAGCTCTCTATGGCAGTCCATTAAAGCCGAAGCAATGTGCTTGTCTTGAATCATTAATGCAATGTGAACAAACAGCTTCCAGCACCTTCTGCGTAGACGTTCAGCAGAATAGAAAGCATTCAATATACCGCGTGAAGCACACGGACCACGAAAGATAGACAATACATTAATCAGAGGACAAACACATCACCAACAGACCAAGCAAAACAAAGAATAAAACAAGAACGTGTGCATTTTAAAATTCCACCAAGTACAAGCGAATTGCATTAATATGGCAAAACCCAACATACAACATAACATTACAACAAAAACAAAGATAAGGAGACACATAAATTTCATTGCACACAAACATTTCAGCACTGGTGCAATCATCCAAGCCTCAAAAACATTCAAACTTTCTTCATTCCTTCTTTATCCCTGGTTCTCCTGACACCACTGTTCTTTTGGTCGAGAACCAAACTACTCAGCGCTGTGGGAAGGTGGGGGTGGGTTTGAGTCATCACTCTCAGAGCCTGTAAACCCTGACCTAGGTGCCCGAGAGGGTCCTAACAGTGTGATCAATTTATTAAGAGAGTAAGAGCTCGTGCAGGTAATAGCCAGAGTAGGTTTTTCTGGAATGTTTTTTTCCCCCTCAAAAAAAATCCAAGTCAGTGTTCTAGAACTCCATGGCTTACAACTGCCAGTAGCGATTGTTACATCAGCATTAGAATGTTCTGCTGAGAACATTCTAATCACACATTTATAATCTTAGCCTTCAAAAGGTTAAAGGTTAAGCAAATATATTTTCTGAAGTGAGGACAGTGTAGTGTCTCGCTGCCCTTGCTCTGCTTTTGTTTCGCATAAAAAAGAGATCCAGCTCTCTTTCCGGCTGGCCAGCCCCCGCGGCGTGACGAACGGTGGGAAAGAGGGGCACGATAGCGTTACCGCCGTAACTCCCGAAGATGTCAGCGCTCATGACTCACTTACTCTCGCCTAACGTGCCAGTCACCGACCGCGCCCCGCGTTCGCTGTCAGGCCGTGTCAGGGCAGTCTTCCCGGGAACAGGGGAGTTCGGTGATTCCCCCCCCCGGCCCAAACTCACGCCCCGCACACTTCCGATTCGCGGAATCGCGCTACGCTAATGAGACGGCGGACGCGAGCGGCGCGGCGTGGGACGGCCGCAGACAAGCCGCTTGTCAAATCCACTCAAACGCGGCAGTTTGAGGGGAGAGAGAGAGAGGGGAAGTGTGTGTGTGTGAGAGAGAGAGAGGGAGAGAGACAGAGAGAGGGAGAGGGAGAAAAAGACAGGGAGGGAGAGAGAGAGAGAGAGAGATAGCACTCCACAAGGCTCTGCAGAGAACAGGATGGGGATGGACATCCCACTTCTTGCAGGTCAAACAATCGAAAAGATCGAGCTGCCCCACCTCCTGATGCCTCACTCTAAATAATCCTCCCCTCAAAATAATCCTTGTTTTTGGCCTATTTTCAGTTTTTCTGTGTCTGAATTAATATGCCATAGAATTGTCAGATTTATAAATGGTCACACACTCATGCATATGCGCGCACACACAAACACACACACACACACACGTACACACACACACAGCATACCTGTGACAGGTATGACAAATGTCGCGTTTCCTCCTTGCTGCTTTTCTTTGACAGGTGAAGAATGAAGTCTTGCATTAACAGTGCGCTGGTGGTCTAGGAGGTGAAAATATATGCACCACAAAGGCCTAATTAAACGCTCACAGATCTGACTGCGATGTCCATTTTTAAACCACGGCTAAATTAAACCTGCCTTCTCCCCTTCAGTTGATGAGCAGTGAGTCATGACATCTCCATTCTTATGAACACATTTGTATATTTTGAAATTTCTTTACATCTCTACAACTCTCTCTTATAATTTCCATGTTTTTATTTTTTTGGTTGTGTCAATCAAAGTGCGTTGTGATGTTTTTCCCGTATTAGTAAACTCACATTTTTAATTCAGATTTTTTTCAGCTTTGACTGAATAGTCTCTACGCTGTTTATAGCAACCTGTGAATTGCGAGCCAGTAGACCCTCCGTACACGCCATTACTCAACCTCTACCTGATGACTGAAGGTTAGCAGGTGTGGAAGACGGCGGTACTGGGCAAACAGGGGACATCCCTCTAAATCAGTGTTTCTTAAACTATGGGTTGGGACCCAAAATACAGACAGTAACAAAGCTCATATTCAGTGTGTCCCCCCTACCCCCCACCCCAAACCCACCTCCTCCTGCCTGCTCTTATCTCATGGAACGGCTATTTTAATAACCTTGAATTTGATTTCAATTATTTATGTCCTATAAAGGACCAATTCGGCATTGGCCTTCTGGCTAAATGCCACTAAGACATTTACGTGCACATCTGGGTGATGAATTTGTCAGACACGGTTTTGTAATAAAATAAAAAAGGACGCTGGTCCTGATCCACACTTAAAACCAAATGTTACCTTTGCAAGCAGATGTAAACTCAAAGTGGACTCAAAGCACTGTAAAGCAGCGCTGCCGCGTCATCACTGTCAAAGAGGTTGAAATCACTCCTTTAATATGTTTTTATGAACATTGACAACAAGGCAATATACCGCAAGGGTCAACGCTATCTTCATTGGGGGGCAAAAAAATCCAAGTGATGTTGTTGGTTTACCGCTTGCAAATGCCAAAATAAACAAATAAAGTGCAAAGTTTATTGTACTAATTTTTACATTTACATTTTTACCATTTAAGCTGAGACTTCGCTTCCATTTGATTTTTTAAAATGTACTTTTATTTGGCTTATTGTTTTATGATGTTTATTGTGGCACTATGAACTTGTCGCTGAAAAGTACTTGACAAATTATGTTGATTATTATAATGATGATGATATTATTATTATTATTTTAAATATTTAAAATAATCTAATTTTTTATTATTTTAATAATGTGCACAGTCAGGTTCGTGTTTTTAAAGGGATGCAATATTGGAGGATGAGTGTGCCAATATTTCTCTAGAGAGAAATGCACTATAAGATGGAGCAGCATGGTATGAAATTCAATGTAGTTTTATTCTTGCGTTCAGTGCTGCCACGATAGTGTGTTGCCAGATTGAGTTCTTCTGTGCTGCTCATTTTGGTGAAATGAGGCCTCGGTGCTTCAAGCATGTCTACACTCCTGCTGTTATACGACCCGGAACATTTGTCACTTCCTGTCTAATCTCCAAGGTTAAATATGCAGTGAATACAGGGAGTCAAAGTACTGTGTGTGTGTGTGTGCGTGTGCGTGTGTGTGTCTGCATGTGCACGTGCATGCTTGTGAGCTTTGAACACCCGGTATGAGTGTTATTATTATTATTATTATTATACAAAGTAGAGCATCTTTGTCTTTCAAAGATGCTCGACTGTATTCCCCCCCCCCCCCCGACCCCCATCCCCCACCCAACCCCACCGCATCGGATTCTTCCGGGTCGATTCCGAGTCTTTTCTTAAACCAGCGGAGCTGAAGGAGACCTTGACGAGGGTCTCTTCTCTTCCCGTGAGCGAAGGGGAACGGGAACGTGAACGCGACGGGGTGCAGCAGTAGAACCCCACACACCCCGGGGGGCCGCTCGCCAAAAAAAAAACAAAAAAAAAAAAACATGTGGCTCTTTAAACAATACGTTCACATCGCCCACGGCAACTGTCATCCCTCTCTCCGCTCACAGCCAGAGGAGGCAGAAAACTCTTTGTAACGGTAATTGATCTCTTCTTAATAAGACGCTTTTTTCTCTCACTGCCGGCTAAACATCTAGGGGACGTGTAGTCAAATCGGTTTACTTCGCTAAGGCCTATAAAACGATCCCACTACCACAGAAGTTCAAAAACAACCGGGAAAAAAAGAAAAGATAAGAAAAGATGACTGTGCCCTAAAAGAGAGGATGAAAGAGAAAAGATGTGTGCACGAAGTGCGTTAGATGTGAGAATAACTGGTATTTCAAAGGAGAAGTTGAACAATTAGCAGCTCGCTTGCTCGCAGTCAGACACAAGTTCCCTATCTGTGGGATTATTCCGTCTTCTTGAGCGGCTTTCCGGCAGCCCTTTGAAGCTTGACACCTTGTTACCTGTTGTAGTCTGTATTTCCCGGTCACTTGTCTCCCCAGTACTGTCTCTGTGTCTGTGTTCTCTGAGCTGCTTCACTCCCCTGTACTTGTGTGATTTCACTATTCGGGTGGTTCCGGGTTTTCGTGGTTTCCCCCTTCTTTCCAGTCTCGCTTTACTTTCTTCCTGCTGATTTCTAGTTTTACTAATTTCTACTAATCCCTACTAATTTATAGATTGTAAAGTACTAACCTCGCTAATATACTAACATGTGAATATTACTAATGGACTAACACACACTAGTTTTGGGTTTTTGATAGTTTAGATCACTATACTAATACATTAACCAGTCTCCCCTTTTCCATGCTGCGCTGTAGCTCCGCCCCTTTTCTTTCTAGCCTGCTCTAACGCTGAGTTCTGCAATTGCCTGCACCTGTCTCTTGCTCTAACTGCACCTCTCTCTCTCTGCACGTGTTTTACCTGCTAAACCCAGGCCGTCTGTTATCATTGTTGTCTATGTGATTCCAGTCCGCGTTTTGTCAGTCCCCTGTCATTTAATTAGTTATCCTAATGTTCTTCACCTGGATGTTGTTTGTTACTCCGCCCTCACTCACGTAACCCCTCCTTGATTGTTACCTTCCCCAGTGTATAAATGTCAGTCTTTTCCACCATGTCCCTGTCAGAACGTTGATCATATTCATTGTGCCGATTATTTGTAAGCCTTTGTTTATTGAGATTCTTGCGACACCCCTTTGCCCGACTTCGAGTTTGCCTGCCCCTTTTGGTTTTGTTTGATCTGGTTCGACCTTCGCTTTTCTTTGACTTCTCTTTTGCCTGCCCCTTTGTACCTTCGCTATTTCTGATCTCCTGGTTTTTGACTTTTTGCCTGTCTTTTTACTTTTCTTTTGGAAACTCGATTCTGTACCGCACTCTCTCTGATCACCTGGCTTCGAACTTCGCACGGAATAAAGACAACGTTTTCTTGGATTTCCCTGGTCTGCGTGTGGGTCCTTACTCTGAACGTAACAGTTACCGATTGCCCGTGTTGTGGTGAAGCTCTTCCGTTACGTTTTTGTTTCCACGCATGTGCTAGCACGTTAGCATGTTAGCACGTTAATAACACAACTAGCACCTGTCTGAATGCGTTGCGGTGCCTGATTTTAAATCCCAGAACAAGGAAAAAAGCTCGACAGGAAGCGCTTTGCCTGGCTTTTTCCTGCTGAACAATGACGCAAAGGTTAACAAATTCATTTGCAATTCACGATTCCTGGAATTCATACATTGGGATCCATAAGATAAGAATGTCCATGATGACTTTCCTTCAGTTCTCTCTAATTACCATTCAGGCATCTTATCTCTATTTAAGGGATTGTGCATGCAAATTATTTAGAGAATGAGACCATAGGCCTACACCACTTTCTATATTACATAATAGCTTACGATGACATTAAAGGTTCACCAACAGCGCTGATAAGGTTTTAAACCTCATTAATACCGTAACTGGTTTTCAGCTGGGTCTGGTGTTAATTTGGTCCTCTGGGGATAACACACCTCGGTCAGGGGTAAAATGGGCAGTTTCCCTCCTGCAATATAAACCTTTCACCCATACACAGGAAGGCCCAGTTAGGACTTGCAATGTGCTAGGGTCACAGCTAGCTCTCTCAGTTTGCCTTGACACACTCTCTTATACTTCTCCCAGGATGTGGGATAGGATGTATGCGGGGGCGACATAGCTCAGGAGGTAAGACCGATTGTCTGGCAGTCGGAGGGTTGCCGGTTCAAACCCCGCCCTGGGCATGTCGAAGTGTCCTTGAGCAAGACACCTAAGCCCTAACCCCTAACTGCTCTGGCGAATGAGAGGCATCAATTGTAAAGTGCTTTGGATAAAAGCGCTATATAAATGCAGTCCATTTACCATGTAAAACTTTTTTTTTTAAAAGCATTGACACTCATAAATGTTTCACACATTGGTTCCATTTAAACTTTGGGAGAGACACACTGCTGGACTACCTAGTCTCGTGTAGTCTAACATCAAGGCTCACAAGAATACTGGCTAGTCTAGCGATTAATTCATGTGAAAGTATTAGCAGGTGACACGTCTCCCTGTCTCACCCCAAACCCAGGGTGTTTAGAGGCGACGCAGCATTCCCAGCTGGACCATGACTGTTATACCCTTCAGCAAGGTCCTTAGCCTGAATTGCCTCAGTAATGGATGGATTGCATATAACTAAAAAAATGTAAATTCAGTAAGTGTCTTTGGATAAGGACATCACCTAATGTTAATGTAACTTTATTTTTTTTTAATGACAAAGGGGATGTTGAGAATTTACATGCTCAACATCCACACTCTCTCTCTCTCTCTCTCTAACACAGGGTCTCGACTGCATGGAGAAATGTACAGGATGCGAGAAAAGAGAGCCAAACAAAACACTCAGCATCACTTAAAAAAGAACATGCACATTGTGATATGGATGAATATGAAATTCGATGGGGGCAGGATGGGGGGAGGGGCTCACTGGAGAGGGACTGGGTTAGAGTGTCGGATCTTAATTACAAGACCCGTTGCATCATGGGTTTCTGCTGGATAGAATTGCCAGACACACAGCTTCTTCCCACACTCACAGTCAGTATTATGAGGTCATCAGTGTGTATCCAGTGTGTGCCTTTAGGTCATTAGCCTATAGCATCACACAGCCAGGAATGCGCTTGCGATGGGGGGGGGGTCCAATGCCAGAGGCCCCCACGACGCATCTGTTCTTCTGTGCACAAAAACCCAGGACAAAGAGTGAGAGAGAGAGGCCAGCGTTTATCAGCAAGCCTTCCGCAGTCCAGTCAGCTGACAGCTGGCATCAACAGGGCCAATGCCACATGATGACTGACAGCTGTCGGGGGAACGCACGACAAAATTCAGCCACTTTATCATGCGTCTGGGAGACATGATGTTTTATTCAATAAATCATAAAAAAACAAGCCTTCAAATATGCCGTCTGAAGGCTGTCTACTGACTGCAGACAATTTATTACCGCTGTCAGGTCACTATACGCTCGATAACCACTCCCTAACATCTGTCAGCATCTGCATCGGTGCCCAGGTTGGCATATCTTTTTTTTTCTTTTCTTTTTTTACCCAGAATGCCTTTCCTGAGAAAGCTCCTCAGTTTCCCACAGAACGCATACGTCCGGACAGGATTCCCAGCCTTGGGATCACAGAGAGGAATGAAGCCGGCTTTCGATTCGCGAGGACGTCGGCGAATCCGCTTGGGGATTCTCCTTCTGCTTTGACGGGGGGGGGGGGCTGTCAGCTCGACGCACCGTGATGTAATATGAAATCATATTGGACAAGATTTGAGCACGGCATTAAATTGTTAGCAGGGGTTTTAGATCTGACAGAATCCAGTTTATTTCTTTAATCCCAAGGTCTTTCGACTCACTTTGATGCAAATTGAGTCTGAGTTTTTTTTTTAGTGAGGGGTCGCAGGTGAGGGGGGAATCCTTTCCCCCCTCTCTTTATCTCTCTCTCCCCTCCCCCCCCCCCCCATCTTTACCTGCCTAAAACGGCTTTCTTCAAATTTATGGTCCTGCATCAACGTCTATATCTGACTGACAGACACAAGATGGGTCTATTAGCAGGAGGAAAGGCAAGGCCAGACTCAGTAGAGATTATGAAAACGTCAGTCACCACGGGAGAAATTACACATGACAGCCGTGCTATTGCCAAGCAAAACATTAACTGGAAATCAAATGATCAAACGATCAACATCTATTTTCTATTTTTTTTTCTCTTTAAAAAATGTGCTTCCAAAGCTATTGTTAGCACCGTCCTGCTTTTAAAATAAGAAGGAAGCCATGGTTCAAGACAGAGTAACTGCAGATAACCTGTCATCTGTCATGTGTGCTCTGTTTCAGCATTCTGTTATGCGTTCCAAGTTTTCTGAAGAGGATGGTTTTTTGGTGAAGTGTCAGGGATGCCACTGATCTGGTCTCCTCGGGCCCAGATGAACAACCAATGAGCACTGAGGATGAAGAGGGCTTAACCAATACCAGCCCAGAGTTTGCTTCCACTACGGAACCTGCTACGCCATTACATGCATTAATGACTTCTGAGTATAAAACAACTTCCACACTTATAAGCTATCAGTGCTTATCTGTTTAGCAACTGTGCATTTATTTAGTCTATGTTTACTTGAACTCTTTGGGATTAATGGTCTTGTTTTGCTGACGGAACTCGATTTGAAATAGCTTCTGTTATGGCCACTTTATTAATCCCTTTTCAAAATGCAAAAAGCTTTAATTAAATCCACAAGTGCCTTCTCCTCGAGGGAGGCATCAGTTCTTAAAAGGACTTGATGGATTTGATTCGACCCAAGAATTGCTTTACTGCAATTTGTGCAGAGGTGGATCCAACATTTCCTTGGGGGGGTGGGGGGGTGGGGGGGGGGCATGACTAAGCTATCATAAGCTATCATTTCCAAGCATAAACTCACCTCTCACCTGTTGTTTTTTCAGCAACAGTGTTTGCAGCTGTAACTTTTAGAAGTATGTGCACTGAACAATATTAATTTTTTTGGAGGAAAAAAATGCATATTTTGGTCAATATGCAAAATATACATACGTACATATTCTTAAGGTCTTCGGGAAGCATGTATGATGCCTATATTACCATGTAATAACATCTTTAGAAATCATTTGTAAGCCTGTTTGTAGACATTTTTTGTCGGTTTGCATTTGTTATGTCAAATTTGAATGTGATTTGACAGGTTTTGTCATGTTTCATAAAGCATCTTGTTTGCCAATGAATACAGATGTTATGCCGTATTAATGATGCACAGTTAAGTGTTCCATGTTAAATCAACTTACGGAGTAAATATGGTCCCTGTTGGACTCTTAGAGTTGAATTAACTCTGGATATTTTTCTGTGAGGTTTTCAAAACACACTCACTTTTTACATTAAACAAAGTTAAAATTCCGGATTTTATTTTTGTTCTCGTTGCTGCCGAAAATGTTTTATAAAAGGGTGTGTAAATTTCACTTGGGAGAACCAATATTGTGTACTGTGTCAGTGATGCATCGAGAAGGCGCGCGGCATATTAAAATGTGATGTCACTTATTGTGTTAGCGAGAGCCGTGTTTATCTTGTACTTGTTCAGAGGCGCACTCTGTCTGAACACAATTAACTTGTTTCTCCGAGCATTATTACCATTCATCATCGCCAGGCGCTGTGTGACAGCCCGGCAGAGATGGAGGTCAGGGCCACTTTCGCGTTCATCCTTCAAATTCCCTCGCTCTCCATCTACCCGCTAGCCCGAACGAGATCTTATTCCAGAATCATTACCCGTCGTCTTCACGGCTTAAAATGCTCCCTCGTTCCCATTAGTCTCTGGTTAATTCTGAGATGAGTCCAAAAAAAAAGAGGAGGCTTTTACAAATGAAATATATGCGGGGAAAATTCAATCCGTATAAGCAACGTGTTTTGTCATGTATGGTTTGCGCTTTGATTTAAATGGAGTTTTAATGAAAAACAAAACAAAACAAAAAAACTGCCGTAAAATGTTCAGTTTTGAATGAACTCTGATAGAGTACATTGTAGTTTCGAATTTTTACATTATTACAAGTTAGGGGGCGATCCATCAAAGTGCTTCCTCAGCGTTTCAACAGCCATGGGAGACAACAGCACCCTTTCAGACGACTTCCCTCATTTTGTAAATATTTTCTCTTAAATTCTATGATCACCCGTATTACCTCCGGGATTTACAAATGTTTCACGTTCGCAAATTTATTCAGGAAATGAAAACAAGATGGCGAAAATACCACCTGCTCCTTTGTGGTCGAATGCAGGCACTTATCACCGCTATTCATTACCGCGTGAATAAATCTGAAAATGTGTACGTTTGTGCGGTGGGATTGAAGGGTGGTGTTGGCAGACTGCAGTCTGCTTCTGATACAGAATCACTCTGCGTATGAATATATATATATACACGCACAAGAGTGTGTATTTCTGGGGAGGCATTATGACACTACATGTCTAATTTGTCACTGGTAATTACATTGCTATGGAGGATGTGTGGAAAAAAAAAATTCTGATTGTTCCAGTCATCCATTTTGTGTAATGCTGCTTTGCCTGTTAGTGGTCGACATGGCTACCGTAGTTTTACCTGATGCTGCTCCTGTAAAATAATTTGTTCTATGTTTGAGGATTCTCCGTCGCTCCCGCTAGAATCTATTGTGCCAACTTGAGCAAGGTACTTAACCTGCATTGCTTCAGTATATATCTAGCTGTATAACTGAATGCAATGTAAATGTATATGTAAAAGTTGTAAAAAGTTGTGTAACTTGCTCTGGATAAGAGTGTCTGCTAAATGCCTGTACTGTAATAGTGGCAGCCAATGTGTCATACGTCCTGTATGCAACTATCAAACATGCTAAATTCATAGGTTTTCGTTGTCGGAACATGTGGATACTTGCATTGGTTTCAGAGATACAAATATGCAACCTGTTCTTTTTAATAGCCTAGATTGTCTCCAAAAGAGGACATTTTAATATGACAAGCTGAACACAAATATCTGGTGATTATGGCTGGATTTTTGGCACTGGGAAAGAGGTGGTGATGCATGAACTGGGGTAACTTCCACTGGCTTAATGGGTGCGTTCCTCTAACCTTCGAGTCAAAGAGTCAAGATATGCGCAAGATGTCCAATACAAAACTCCTACATCATCCCTCTCTCTCTTCATCTGTCTTCATCACTCCATCTGAACTTTGACCCCTTGGCTGACCCAGGGGGATGTCCATCTATGGAAACCCAGGTGACTGTAAAACCGGTTTCTTGTCACGGTGTGTAGCTCTCTGGTGCGCGTATCCTTCTTTTTCACTTTTATACATTATATATTCTGAATGAAAGCTTTTTCGTATTCCTTCATGTGTACGTACTCCATGTCAGCCGGAGAGGCTAAAATATGATACTGTACGTTTAGAAAGGGTTACAAAAACAACAGAAATGAGTTACCCCGTAAAATAGAAGGTCATTTTAATCCGACCCACACCCACCGAATTACCATTATTTGAATTATATACAACTTCCTGTTCCTGTACACTTCCTGTACACAATCTTCATATCTGGGCAACCAAAGGGTTTGGATTTGCTCCAGCTAGTGGGAGCCAGATTTCAGACATGGTTCAGCCGGTTGCTGTACAATGTGTTCATATGAACATCCTGTTCTTTAAGTAAAGCTTCCCCTATCAAACCGTGTCTCTCATAAATAATGTGACTGCAGTTTCGAGATTCTTGCCCAATGCACACTGGGTTCGCCTCCAGCACCCCCTGTGACCCTGCCCAGGAATAAGCGGGTATATATAATGGATGGATGGATAAATAAATAAATAAATAAATAAATGCATATGTAGGCCAAAATATACACGTAATATATGCATGGACATAGAAACTGTACATTTTTACATGTACTCAGAAAGAAAGGAAATTTTAATTTTATTTCACTGTCATTCTCTCCCATTGCTCGTCCACAGGTCTGCTGCAGTTTACCTGAAGTCAGCTAACTGGATTACGAGCAGGTGACTCTGCTCTAAACAGCTTTTGCCGTCTGTATTTGCAGAGTTTTGACAAAGACGCTGAATGCTCTGGTTCGATGATTAAAGATATTTCCAAAATTCCAATCAGTGGAAGCCTGCTGGTGCTTTTTGATTGGCCCTTAGACTTTTCATGTGCTCTTATGGTACACTGAATGCCACTTCATACCCCCCCCCCCACAGAGGAGTTGAGAAGAAAAACTTGTCATGAGCCATCTCTGTTATCAGTGGAAAAAGAGAGCACCAGACCAGGCAGAGACCATGGGTATAAATTATTTTTAAATTCCTTAACAGGACAATGTCCTAATTAAAACTAGTATGTCTTGCAGCGCCAAAGGCAAAAATTAATTATTCATTTTGTTTTAATTAATATTCACAAGTGCTGCACTGGGAATATCTTGAAATGATTCTTCTTTGGTTACAACTGGTGGAGCAGGCTTGCGGTTGTTACGAATGAGCAGAGATTGTGTTTGAGGCGAGTGCATCTGGATGAAAACACAACGGAAGACCAAAGAGAAAATGGTTGTTAAATAGTCTTATTGCCGTAGGCTTCTTGAAACCTTGAAAGAGAGAGAGAGAGAGAGAGAAAAATAACAGAATATTAACCTTGGTGCTGTTTTCTTTCATTCTCCAAATTTATAGGACAATTGTAAAGAAAATAAATAAATAAAATAAAAAGTACTTTGCATTTGTTTGTTTACACTTCTATTCAATCTTCAGCCTTTTGATAGATTGACAGACAGGCCTCGATTCAATCAACGTTTGGACTTTACCTTCGATATAATTTACCTTGTCAATAAGCAGCACTGATATCGTTATGGTCACGTCTTTTTTTTCATTACTGTTTTTTATTATGAACTCCCTAACACACACAACATAACTTTGAATTATGTGTATCCAGGTTTTTTATTTAAAAATGTTTTTTTAAATGATACCACTGACTATTTCACAGACTATTTTCCTTTCTTTTTAAAAAATGGTATTTTAGTACTTTTAATAAGCTTCTTGAATACAATCAAGTTGTTTTCCTTTGTTCCTATCTCAAGATTAATTAGCCTGCATTGGAAAAGACTCATAATGGCCTGACTGACTGCATGTTTTTTTTTTTTTTTTGCACAGCAGTCATAATAAGCATGAGGCAATCCTCTTTTTGCAAGCTGGAAGATCTTAACAGCCTTTTAATAAAACAAGTCATTTTGCCAAAGGGACAGAAAAACCTCTCTACCATCTCACTTTCTCAAAAATAAGTAAATGTTTTCCTTCTCACTCTTCTTTCTATCAAATTCAAATTAGTGAACATGGGTGTCACCAAAGCATATTCAAAAATGCATTCAAATAGCAATGGAACAGTATGTTAATTTCTTCACGTTGGAAAAGTGTTGACCATGCCCTGAATGTGCTATGCACTATTCTCTCTTTCTTTCTAGTGAGCTCCCCTGCTTGTAAACTATATTAGGACGTGGAATTGGACTATTCTGCAGTCAGTGCAAAGTAAACAATTAGGGGCCAACAACATCATAATATATTCTTCGAATTTCATTATATTGCTTCTGAGATACAACGTTATCCCAGCATTTAGATTTAGGTGCAATAATAATGGAGCAAAAAATAAATATTGAAGTAACTATCAGGAACGTGTAGTAAAATGCAATATGGAATAACATTTCCAACGTGATGCTGCACTGGGAGGTGCTGTTCATTTTTCTAAAGGGTGAAATTTATGGCAAACACAAACACAGGAGAATAAAAAATCTATTGTGGACCCCACTACATGTATTCTACTGCAATTTATTTTCATTCTTTTAGCAATTGATTTATACTGTGTTAAAATTGCCTATGTGTTTAAAAATAAGGTGCTAAAAATAATGTATTGTCAATAGATTCATGGGCCAGCTCCTTTTCAAAGGTACTGACAGTTAAACATAAACTGGCGTGAGTGTGTGTGTGTGAGAGAGAGAAAGAGAGATAGATAGATAGTTAGATAGATAGAGCAAGAGAGAAAGAGATAGCGTGCAAGTGGGAGTTTTCCAATTTTATCTGAAGATGTTTTTCCTTATAGTGAGGCAACAACGGAACACAAACTGAAACAGATGTCACTCAAATTTCAAACAGGACTAATTTCACGTGCAGATTTTTTGACGGCACTTGGACAGCACGTCCCTGTTTATACTCAAATCGTTCTTTTGTAATACCCCATGTGTTTTGTGCGATGGCGTGCCGTCCAAATGAAAGCATCGAAAACAAAGCATCCACAGTATCCGTGATGTACTGCAGCGCAGTCTCAACATGGTCCAGCTCAGAATACCCGGTGAAATGTGCATTAATGGAGCACATCTGTCCTCTCACGAATGTATTGGGTTTGGGGGAAAAAAAGGCCTCCTTTTGCATGCAGGAGTGAGGGAAGGAATTTGTACGAAAGCGTGCAATTCAATCCCCTTGCAGTGTGTTACCGTGACGTGAAAATGACAAACAACCACATGATAATGTATTGATATGCGAAGGGCTTTGCCCCAAGGAACGGCAATAAAAGCGCATGTAGTCAGTCTGGACATATGCCCCGAGAACAATACATTGCGGTGTCATGTTTTATGGCTTTTTGCCGGTAGCGACATTTTAGACCTATTGGATGATATTTGTAGCACAGGCCATAACATCAGTAAATTCAAACATAATGGGACTTTTATGAAATCATGCGGATTCATAAAATCGCTGCAAAACCTCAAGCATGAAAAGGTTCATTCTGTGGTTTTGCAAAAGCGCTGGTGGACTGCAAATCCTTTAGTGTAAAAATGTGCTCTAAAAGAGAACTTTGAAGTCTAATACAGTCCATATTGGACTCAATCACAGTTGATCTAACACAGATAGAGTTGATTTAACACTAGCGATTTTACTGTGTATATATACTACGCATGCACCATATGGTACGTATCGTAGATAAAATGTGTTAACGAAGCTTTTGTCCGCTGTTTCATTTGACCTGATTGCTATTGCATGGTTTTTGTGTGTTTGGGATATTGTCATTTCAGCTAGCTTGAACCTGACACTACAGAGAAAAAAAATATATATTTCAATAATTTTTACCTTGAGCAATACCGCATGACAAATGATGTATATGCCTGTGTGTTCATCCTACAATAAGGACAAAGAATCATTTTAAAATTGAATATGGGTAAAATTCTTATTGTGCCTGAAGTTGAAGCGAGTCTGATTATTTTTGCACGAACGTCGCTGAACAGAAGTGCTCCCGCTCTCATTCACACGAGAGTTCGGGGAGTTCAGCAGTATCTTCAGCATCGCTGAAAAATGGCATTTGTACCGAGGCTGACTTTATTTAAAGCCCAGAGCCAATGATTCTGATTGAATCCAGGTGTATCGCATGAAAAAAAAAGAAAGAAAAACCCAGCATAATTTGCCTTTGCAATGGGCTCAAGGACATTTGGATTTATTAGATTAATATGAAGCAAGTGATGGCAGAATAAATTATACGCTTTAAGATATCTGTAAAAAGTGTGCAGAGTACAGCAGTGAAAAGCATATTACTCATTTACCAGATGCTGTTATTCAGAGTTACAATCTTTTTTTTTTTTTTTACATACAATCCATTTATACAGCTGGATAAGTACCTTCCACAAACCAACTGTTGCCTAGCCATTGCAAACCCAGCACCCTAGCCACTATGCTACACTGCTGCCCATAGCTGAACATCATTGTTGAAAATGACATCAAACTGCAGACATCATAAGACAATCATAAGCTGTTGCATGCTTCAGAAATTCACAGAATCTGTCTCCCGTCTGTCGACATGCAGGTTTTATGTACAAAAGATTCTGTGTGTCATGCTCCTTAAGAAATATCAGCAATGAAATGAAGAAGAGTTTGCCCTTAATGGAGCTTCTGTGGGGGGGGAGGCCAGGCCCCTCCCCTGAATACCACGGTAACCATCAACATGTCGTCAAGGTGATGCATGAAGCAATGATGAGGCTGCATTTACAAACATGGAGGCACACGCTTTTGTTTTTTGCATCTGTACTCTTTTTTATACAAATATTTCTTTTCTCTCTTTTTCATATGGTACAAACCCTCAGTGGTGTTGGAGGTGCTGAAATCAAAACCATTATAACTCTCCCTGGCTTTTGTTTGTTCTTGGTGTATTCACGTTTTTGTTTTTTTTCTCTAAATGTGATTGGATGCTGTTCCGCACAGAAAACTTTTGGGCTTACGGTGAGACAAGTGGTGCAGTCTGTGAAACCAGCCGAGCCCCCCCCCCCATGTGGACTTGGGTTCAATCCCCAACACGGCACTCGAGCTGCGATCCTTTCTCCACGTGCCGCCCTCTCTGCTTCCTACCTGTCTGAGAAACGCAAAGCAACATGACGGGAGGCTTCAGTCTCTGCTCTCCATTACAACAAAAAAAAAAAAAGTATATGGATTTACAAGCTGTGCCGTCGGTACTTCTGCATGTCGAACAGTAAGCTCTCTCCTCAGTCTCTGGAGATATCGTTGAAAAGATGAAGGGTTCCTTGGGGGCGGGGCGAGAGCAGGGAGAATGAACCGCAGAAGCGTAGAGGAATGAGGTACGTTAAGCGATCGGCCCTGACCTCTCCAGCGTGTCATCGCAAGGCAACGGGGGTCATGTTCGCTCGCCATCGCCGATTATGACAGTGACGTCCGCAGAGAACACTGCGCTCCCGACCCCAGGGGCATGCTGGGAAGAGGCCCTGTCCGTCAAACTCTGACTCTCCTGCGTGTTTTACCCGCCCAGACCTTCCCCTACACGACGGCCGCGGGGCCAGACATGGGGCTGCTGGGAGAATAAATGAGCTTTGTATATATTAGGAATGTGCACAGACTATGTACAAAGAAATACATTAAAGAACACTTTCATTGGATGACAAATTGCCTTTTTTCATTTCTAACTAATGAACACTTCTTCCTTGAATCTCATCTTCTGAGCATCTTCCCAATTGCATTAGTCAACATCAGGAAGACAAAATATTTGCTTACAACACATTTATTTGTGCATTTCTGAACATGGTATGTGAATATTGGTATTTATGGTATTCTCATCTGCATTGAACAAACTCAAACTTTGTGCTTTGAATTACTTCTTTTTCCTAATAAGATCAAACTGAGGTGACATCCTTGATTTCAGAAGGGTGATTTGAAAAAAGCCTTAAACACACATGCACACACACATTAACAGCCAAGAAAGTGTTTATTTTGTGGAAAAAAGCACTTAGGTTATGGTTCGGTTTTCAGGTACAAAGGTCCTTGCGCTGTGTGAATTACATCCATTGTGAGGAAGGGATGGAGCGAGAGAAAAAGAGAGAGAGAGAGAGAGAGACAGGGAGAGGTATGACACTTTTATTAAGCTCCTCTGACTGCCTACCTGCTTGCCCCATTTCTCAATTTATTCCTTTATTCTTGAAGGAGGCTAATTAGCCGCTACTGCACACCCCCCCCCCACCCCCCCCATGGCCTTAAATGGCTTAATTGCTTTCTTCGCTGAGGCTGTCAGGAAATTAAAACATCACGTCGTGACAGCTGCTCATTTTCTCCTTCCTGTTTGTCCTGTGGAACGGCTGCAGGTTCGTCAGGGGCGCGTACCAAAGCTAATGGCCTTCGGTCAGCACCCTCTCTCACGTGCACACCGCACTTCTGTGTCACTATTCTCCTGCTTTCCTGTTAACCACTATACGTGTGTGTGTTTGTGTGTGTGTGTGAGTATGTGAATGTGTGTGTTTGTGAGTGCATGGGTATGTGTGTGTGTGTGTGTGTTTGTGTGTGTGTGTGAGTGTGTATGTGTGTGCTTGTGTGTGTCTGTGTGTGTGCATGAGTATGCGTGTGTGTGTGTGTGTTTGTGTGTGTGTGTGTGTGAGTATGTGAATGTGTGTGTTTGTGAGTGCATGGGTATGTGTGGGCATGTATTACTTTCTTTGTGAGAACCAAATGTCCCCACAAGGATAGAAAGATGAGGAGAATTACTCAAGGTGGGGACCTTTTGCTGGTCCCCACAAGCTCAAGAGGCTGTTTTAGGGTTAGGACTTAGGGTTAGGGTTACAATTAGATTAAGGTTAGGGTTAAGGTTAGTGGTTGGGGTTAGGGTTAGGGTTAGGGTTAGAGGTTACGGAATGAATATAAGTCAGTGGGAAGTCCTCACAAGTATTGCAATACGAACATGTGTGTGTGTGTGTGTGTGTGTGTGTGTGTATGTATGAGTGCGTGTGTGGACTCTAGGACTCAGTGGACAATTCCCGATAAGGGGAAATCTCTTAAACGGGGAAAGTGAAGCTTTGAGGTGAGATCTTCCTCAAACCGTAGTGAGGTCACTGTGACACGCCGGGGGGCAGCCGCTGATAACCAGAGAGGGCTCCTCCTTATTCGGGAGGAATGTGATGAAGGAGCGCGTTAAGATTCGGCGTGCGCGGGCGTGGGCGGGCATGCGCGGGCGTGGGCGGGCCCCGCCCTGCTCTGGGGAGCGTTTGTGTGACTGTGTCTGGGCTGGGTGGGCGTGTCTGAACCCAGCGTGATCTTAAACAGTCAGCGCTTTCAAGGACAAAGTGGAGAGCTAAACAGCTGTTTTACAGAGATCTAACCACAGTGCCCCCCCCCCCCCCCCAGGGTATTGTTTATATAAATGTCTATGGAGTTGTATTATTTGTACCCTGTCTACGTAATAATAATAAATGATAATAAAATGTATTTATATAGCGCTTTTCCAAGTGCTCAATGATGCCTTATGACAAAAGTTAAATAGGCAAGTATAAAAAAGTACAAAATCAAGGGGCCAGATTATTGAGGTCTTTATGGGTGATGAGGAGTAATTAGAGCAGAATTCCTTGCTGAATGGGGAACCGGTGTGGAGGTTTTGACGGACAGGAGTGATGTGGTCTCTTGACCAGAGAGTGGGTGAGAAAACGAGCAACTGCGTTCTGGACATATTACTATCCTTTTTTTTTTAGAGTTTTGGAGGAAGTGTCATAAAGGATGCCACCGCAATACCGTCGGGTATTGAGGTGATAAAGGCACGAGTGAGGGTTTCGGCAGCTGAGACAGGGAGCGATGGACGTAGGCGGGCCATGTTTTTAAGGTGAGAAAAATGGCTGTTTTAGTTAGATTAATGTTGGCTTCAAAAGAAAGGGTGAGATCAAAAATGACAGCAAGGTTGTGGATGTGGGGTGGACTGTGGACCTGTCTGTGTGAAGTGGGACATTTTTAGAGAGGTGGGTGTAGGATTTGGGATCACTGATGTGTGTGTGTGCGCGTGTGTGTGTCTATGTGTGTGTGTGTGTGTGAGCATGCCTTTGCTTTGCACCAGACAGATAATTTTTCAATGAATGTTTATCCAGCCATACAGGTATCCTGTCGCGTTTATAAGGTTTTAATAGTGATAATCCACCCATAAAGCACACCCTAGAAGCTAACCAGCAGCAACCAACCCATAAACAAAACCACAAAATTCTAAACGAACCTCAAAGATAAAAATTCACTATTTCTTTCATTTATAAATAGATCATATAATTAGGGTATATTTTATACTATCTTTATTCATTATTTCATCAGATCAAATGCAGATCATTTTTCCAGATCAAATGCACAGTGCCTCAAGAGACAGCCTCATCAGTTGGTTATCACGTTCTTTTACTGATATGATTATGCATTTCAACAAAAATAAACAAAGGCTTATTTTAACCGTTCTTTAAGGATATGCAAACGATTGAACTGAAGTGCAATTATTGGGTCACCCTTTTATGTCTCTGAATACAAATAAAAAGTAATTGGGAAAAATATATTTTGCTGTAAACTTCCAGAACCACAAAGTTCTCTGTCCTGATTCACTCAGCAATAAATGAACACTAGTGCTAATGTTTTTTAATTCCTATGCACATGAGTTAATTGGTCGCTAAAGTTAATGTAAAATATTAGGACACCTGCTATCGCTCACTTTAATGTGATACTCACATTTAATGACAAAACTCACTGCTGTGCAGCATTGCATTGGTACCACAAATGCATTGCAGACAGGAAATATGTTCCATTAAGAATGAATGATTAATTAATACTCATATTAAATGGTTCTGCATAGAACTGAAAGGCTGTCCTGTTGAGTGGAATACAGAACCAAAATATCACCCAGGGTCACATAACTTCCCAGAATCCTTTGCAGGCCGGCTCTCATTATTTTGAATGAGCCCTTTCATAATGCTATCAGTCCCTGTACTGCTCAACAGCGCTGCAGTCTAAGAGACTCTGTCCCTTTGCTATCATGGGCTGAAATATCTGTATAGAGTGTGGATGAAAAGCTCCCTGGATTATGTACCACTCAAGCCTGACAACTCCATCTGAAGCTCAATTCCTGATTAAGGCTTTTATTTTTTAACCAGTAAGAAAGTTCTTGTAGACTTTACAGCCTTGCTGTAAGTCATCAGGCACTTAAGTAAGTCTAAAAAGCCTGAGGCCAAACATAATTATCAATGGAGTGAGTAAAAATAGCAGGAATATGAAGGAAAAATAGTAAATAAATATATAAATAAAAATAAATTTTTTTGCTCCAAATTGATGAGCAAAACATGATGAAAAAATGTGTCCAGCCTGTGGTCATGAGGTCCTTAGCAGTTTGTCAGGACTGTCCCAGCTGGGCTGATTATACTCCCCCTTTGGCCTGCGGGGGTGAATTTTAAAACACAGCAGAATATGTACAGTTGGATTTCTAAAAACCAAAAAAAAAAAAAAAAAAAAAAATCCATCCTTCCCACAATGCATTTCTTCTCTTGGCAGATGGCGGACAGAAGATCATCACATGATTTATCACGCTGACCGTTTCCTGCCTCTCCCAGGCTAGCGATACGGAGCACCACAGTCATTGATTTGTATGAATAGAGCAGCCTTGTCATCCATCATAATTTGATGTAAGAGTTAGTAATGTGGGGGTGGTCATGGGAAGGGAGGGGGGGCAGGCGGGGGGTGGGGGGGGGGGCAGCTAATGGAGGACTGACAACCCAGGAGCTCTATTCATGAGTAATTTTCTGTTTCTTAAATGTTTAATATTATTTAAATTGCCCGCAAAAATACTGCTCTAGGTTACAATATCATATAATTGCGTATAAAAACCAACGGATCCTCTGCTCATTTCTGTTTTTTTATTCAAATGATTATAATTCGACACAGTATTTATTTGCTAAGAGGACAACTCTAGTGAAACTTACATACACAGCAAAATATTCAGTGTTAAATCCAATCTAATAGAGTCATTTAAACTTGAATAGAGAGTGTGTGTTCCATTTAGACTCAAATAAACTGCTAGAGTTGATTTAGCGCTGATGAATTTTGCTGTGTGGACGTTTTGCATAATTTCCCTTTATGCACCTGTGTGTTTTATTTGAGGCAATACAAATCAAGGACTTTGTTCGTGAGGACAATGGCAGAATCACTGCTAATTGTGCTTTTTTCATTAGCTCCGATACAGCTGCACCTAAAATGAGTTTCAAACTGCCACTATTTCACACTCTCGCTCATTGCCGAGCGTGTTTGAAAGAGCTGTTTAATCAACAAAAAGTTTGCCGTAATGGAAGTCCTCTGAATTTCCTCACAGAAAATCCAATTAGCTTACCTGCATGTCTTTGGATGGGGGGGGAACTGTGGTACCCGGAGGAGACCCACATGGACACGGAGAGAACACATAAACTCCACACAGAAAGGCCATGGTTGGGGTTCAAACCCAAGATCTTCTTGCTTTTAAATACATATGTGCATTTTCTTTTTATTTTTGGTTAACATGAATGTTTTATTTTAGTGATTTTGTGAACTTGCCTCACTGTGTAATGAATTTAAATCTAACCATTTTGAAGATCAGAGATTAAAGATCAATGTTGATTCTGTCCAGGCCTTTATCTGAAAATGACAGGGATATTTATTCTTAAAGTTTAAAAGCTGTGTTCCCTGTGAATTTGCCGCAGTTCCACTCTTTCATTCTTCATCCCTCGTTCCCTCCCCTGTCCTCATTATTATCCAATTCTCTTCAGAGAGGAGGAAAAAAGAATAAAGAATAAAGTAACTCGTAGGCCTGGATTCGATCAATATTTACCCCGAAATTTGACTTGACTTCCATTTTTTTTCTTCTTCGCCGAGTTTGTTGTGCTCTGAAAATCACCAAATTAACTTGTGTTTATAAATTTTTAAAAAAAAAATTCCTTTGTCATTTAATTACATTCTGAGGTGATTAGAGGGTCATTTCAGATTATTATTAATTAACTGCAAGTTATGAGCCCGGCTTTAATCATGCTTAAAAAATTGCAGTTCCACACAAACATAAAAATGTGAGCACACATCTGCTTCCCCTAAGGTTTCAGAACATCTGTGCTGAACTACAATATAAATAATATATATATATATATATATATATATATATATAATATAAAAAACCCTTAGTAGTCTTCTTGCTGGCGTTCCAGCTGTCTAAACAAGTATTGATGGCCATCATTAAGCAGGGCCACTCCCTGTAAATCCGTTTGAATGCTAATATCTCTCTTTTAATGCCCTTCATCCTCTTCTGACACCACGGCTGAGTAAATTAATGTCACCCGCGGTGATTACAATGGCACTGCTGTGGCAAGCCGTCCCGCGCAGGCCCCCCCTGAATATTTCATTTGTCGATAAAACGAAAGTAGATTTATGGTGCCGTGTGGAGCCTGTCTCCTGGAGGAGCGCTCGAACGTCCCGACTCCGGGGGGGCCGAGAGAGAGAGAGAGAGAGAGAGTCTGAGCGAGAGAGAGAGAGAGAGAGAGAGTCTGAGAGAGAGAGAGGAGGAGCGCTGAAGATGAGCATCTGACCCTTCAAGGAGTGAGATCACAAATATGCGATTAGGACGTTCTCTTTGCTGAGCGTTCTGTTGCTGATGTCACAATCACTGCTGGTAACTGAAAGCGATGGAGTTCTGGAACACTGGCTTGGAATAAATAAAAAAAGACACATTCCAAAAAAAAGGAAAAGAAAAACTACTCTTCAAAGGGTTAAAGGAGGCATATATAGTATACACTGTTGTAAACTGTATGACAGGTCTGTCCAAGTCATGCAGTTATATATATATATATATATATTTGTACATGACAGTAAATATAATAAATATTTCTTAATATTTGTCCATAATTTATATTGTTGCAAAATAATATATTTCATTTCAACATATTTTCAGTAGGTTCCGTCTTTTATAGGGAACATCCTTCTCTGTCAGGAAATTCATGACAATGTAATCTGCAGGACTTTATATGCAGTCCAGGGCTGGATTCCGGCGCATCATATGGTGACTTTCCTGTTTGTTAATTAAAACCCCAGCTTGCCTTTCAAAGCAGTAACAGTAAACACACGTTTTCCGATGTTGCCGTTTTCATTCCCGAGCAGCTGTAGCGCGCTGTTTCTCCGAGCGATTATTTTCTCACCTGACGGAGACAGTAATGAAACTGACACGTACAGCCGAGCAGTGTTTGACACGAAGGAAAATGAACAACCAATAAAGCCAGCTCTTGGTAATTACACATGCACAAAGCCGTTCGGAGGTTACGCACCCAGAGCGGGCTCATAATACGAGTAATTAAAGTCAGTGGAATTAAACAGCGACTTCGTACAATGCAACGCAAAATGATCACATGGATAATAACATCGGTAAACAACCATAATGGATCATTATAGTACATTCTCTTTTCCAACCTTTGTCTCAGTCATTCTAAACCATTTCAATGTAGAAATAAAAGAAATATGAAATGGCTTTAGGATTTTCAGGATGCAAGCAATCTGTGTTTAATATGAAGGATATTTGTGCTCTGGAGTTTCAGAAACATTTGTTCCTCAGTGACAAACAGAAACGGCTAGTTTGGAATGGCAAGACGGTAGTGTAGCTTACATGTAATGGAACCACCCGCTGGCTTCACTCTGATCAATTTGCTGATTGGCACAGAGGACAGCAGTCCAGGTTGATAACATGACCAACTTAAAAAGTGGCGGTTTTGTGTCAGAAAGTAGAAAAACAAAACAAACTGTGCCTGACTGTTAAAAGTCAGTGTGTGGCTGTGTAAAGTCTAACTTTATTGTGGAAATAAGTGAGTTTGACATTTTGCTTTTTTGGTAGGTAGGTACAGGAACATTACATATGAGGTAAAATTCTTCAAAATTAAAAAAACAAAGCAACTGTTGCCCCGTGCTTCACACATCTAGTTTGAGGCCTGATTGTCATTCATGGTCCCTAGAATGCAAGACCCGCCAAGTTCTGAACAAGGAGATCCGTGTATTTGAGCTCCTCATAGCCTGGAATTGATTCTACATTAAAAATAGAAACATGACTTATTCCCTCCCACCCCTGCCGCCCCCCCCACCCCCCTCAGCCTGGATGAGGCGCCATTTAAGAAATTCGTCATAATGAAGATACTCGCCTGACGTGTAATCTGAGCACTTTCTCGGCCGTTTTGATAGCAGCGCTAGCGGAGGCAGTGCTAGCGCCCTGTGATCAATACCGGGGAGCGTCTCCACGCCATTGGCTGGTTTTCCCGATAGCGATCGGGCCTTAGCCCCCCACATAGGTTCTCAGGATTGATCGTAGGTCTGTGCGCGAAGGATCTCGCATGGCCTTTCCCAAAACTTCCAAATGAAAGAGGATCTCCAAGGATGGAGAGTATCATTAAGGGGGGGGGGGCTCCATCCCACTTTCGAAGGGGAGAGGGAGATGGACAGCATATTTAGTCCCTGATTTCTGTTTTTCTTCATTCTTTTTTTTTTTTTTTTTTACTTTTTGCCAATTCAAAATATTAGATGTGAACAAAATCTTAATGCATTTTCTTCAGGACAAAATAGATCTGAAAGTAATGTAAATTCAGAAGAAAAGAGTCTCCAGTATTGTCATTATTCAGTAAAGACGGAACCGGGTCTTGCTGTATTATAAAGAAAATGATAATGATTCGTAAATGAATTAACTTCCTTATATAGTCTTCGCTGTGATAGATTGGTGGCCTGTCCAGGATATATTCCTGCCTCTCGCCCAATGCACCCTCGTATGGGCTCCGGCACCCCCAGCAGCACTGCCCAGGATAAGTGGGTATACATAATGGATGGACGGATGGATCTTCATTTAGGAGAATTTGTTTGTTTTATGTTGTTTGCAGTGTGAGCTTCTTTCGTTTGGAATCCAAAAATGCCACACCCACAGGCCAACCCTAACCCTAACCCTTACCCCAACCCACAGCTGCATATAGACTGTTTATCTCAAAAAAGGTTACCATGTTTCATGGAAATTATTCAGGTACTAGCACCATGGGAGCACTTGTAAAAAAAAAACACTTCTTTACCTTTTTTTGGCGATTCGCTGGACGAATCATAAAATTCACGACGGCGGTATGCGGTAAGCCCGGCCTGCGTTCGGCATAACTCTCAACCTCCATTAAACCTGCGTCGCTACGCTAGAGATCGCCCAGCGTTCCTGGCGTTATGTGCCGTTTGGGGAAAACAAACCGACCCCAGATTGATTTCCATTTGCTCAGGATTCATCTCACTTGTTGGGGGGGGGGCGAGGGGGGGCCCATCCCGGGCGTTTCAGTCAAATGAGGCCAGAGATCTGCAGGCTGAGGATTAATCTGTGGTAGCGGGAAAAAAAAATTCCTGTCAGGTGCCTTAACTCTGTCAAGAGCAGCGCGACCCGGCGGGGGAAGCGTGTTTGTTTTGGTGCTTCCCCGCGGGGGCACCCGCTTAATACATTTCCTTTCTGCCGGATCTGCGAATACATAATTAATCACCAGCAAACAAACAACTATTTCTCAGTTGAACTTGCCAAAAAGCAATAAAATAAAATAAAATAAAATAAAATAAAATAAAATAAAATAAAATAAAATAACACTTATTATTTTCTCTTAGTTCCACATGCAGGTTATAACCTAAATTTGGGATATATTTCAACATGTTCAATATGTTTTTTTTTAATTTATTATCCACTAGTTCCCAGTGCGTTTAAGTCAAATGTCATTGAAAACAAGTATGGACCTATTATTTTGAAAAATGCATTTCATTTAAATTATTGTCACTGAATGACTCTAAGATTACGAATTGTTAACCCATTCACCAGCTTATTTTTAATATTGATTGATATATCAAACTATGTAAATAAAACAATTACTTGTAATTTGCAACTTAGGTATTTTGGTTATTCATTTTTTATTTCATTATTTATCTATCGGTCAATAATTGTACGTCAATATTTTAATTTACGGGTGAAAATGTTAAATTCACATGTGACATTGTGATTTTCACAAGTGAAAAGACTCCTATTTTCATCTGATTTATTTATAAGAGCAGAGTTTCAGATATGTACACAGAAAATTTTTTTAATTTTTAATTTTTTTAATTTAACCTTTATTTACCCAGGGTAGGTTCACTGAGCACGGATGCTCTTTTGCAGGAATGCCCTGCTGCACACATACACATTCACACCTGGGAGCTGCCCAGTACAACCACAATCCTCTATTGTTGGCCACTGAGCATAAAAACAACAACAGAAATAGTTACATTTCAGGGTTTCTATGTCACATACACCTAGGATTGTATTGTATTCAACACACATCCTCTGATGAGTATTTTGACTGATTTCATTGTTAGCGGTTATCTGGCGCATACCAGGACGTTTAGTGGGAATATTGGACGATGTGGTGCATCGCTGCAAAACCCCAATGGAAAGACAATCTAATTTTTCAACCTTTTATTTTCCGCGGGTCAGAAATGTGAAGAGGGCAGCCCTTCAGGGAGAGATTCATGCTCATTTCTTGGAAGCTCCCCATGGCTTTCTCATCAACTATTAATAACCGGTTTGAAAATTTTCAGACATTTCTGTCAGCACTGAGTCAGATGTCTATTCAGCCTCTATTCAGTTTTTTTTTCTTCTTCTCAATCAACACTGTCCTTCTGGTAATGTCTATTGATCAGAGCTACGTAGCCACATGAAACATGGGCACATCCTACAGCTGGAAATACATGCATTCAGATCTTAAAATGGTAGCTAGGATCGTCCGTCCATCCATCCATCACCTATACCCAGTTATTCTGGTCAGGGTCGCAGGTGGTGTTAGAACCTATCCCAGCATGCATTGGGCGAGAGGCAGGAACACACCCTGGACAGGCCGCCAATCTATCACAGGGCACACACATCATAATGGATGGATGACGCAAAATGGGAACGCTAGGTGTCACATGACTGATGATGCTTACTTTGACATTTTCATTTTATCACTTAGCAGCAGTGCCAATTTTCAAAAAAAAGCACTTCAGTAGTTCCAACTGAAACAAAATCACCCCCCCCCCCTGCAATAAACAGAGAAAGCACAGTGAAACCAAGATCTCCTTTTCCCAATCATATTTACTTTTCACTGTGGTTCAATCCGTTTTTTTTTTTTTTTTTTTTGAGAACTCGCCTCATTTCCTCTACTCCTTCCTCTTTTTTAAAAAAAACATGCCCGCGGTTTTCGTAAAAAAAGAGAGAGAGATCGCTGGTGCTAATTAAGACGGTGCCGATTGTAATTTTCCGGGGACATTTTCACACGCCGAAAGGTTACGGGGCCCTTTTTCCGCCGTCAGGATTTACCGCCGCCGTCCGCGAATGTCAGCGCGCCTAATGAAGACACGTCCTCCGTCTCTGAGCTTCAAAAAAAAAAAAAGATAGAAAGTAGAAAGGGATGAGGGAGAGAGAGAGAGAGAAAAGAAAAATAGCTCAATATGAGGAATATACAGGGTATCTGCATCAGCTCAGGGCTTGGGACTCACAGACTCTGCCTAACTAGGGGTCTTAGTCCCGCACTATGACACCCGATTTAACTGATTAACTAATCATGGTCTACAATCAAGAGGAATAAGTAAATATAATTGGGCGTCTTAATACAGAAACCTGATCATTTTAAAGAAACGACACACCGTTCAGCTAGGGATAAGATTCCATCCACCTGCGCAGCAGGTGAAGTCTGGAGTAAAGCACAGCTTTCAACAGGGGGTGTTGAGTTTTTGGACTTAATGAATGTCACACAGTACTCACAAAATCTCCATAATGACCAGGCAGAGGATTGGTGTTTGAGAAATTATTTTATACCGTCAAGGTCAATGAAAAAACATTAAATCATAAATGTACTGCTTTTGTGTTACCTTGGCATTGATGGGACAGCCTGCTTACCAGGTGGCTGCCCCAGGTATACGAGCACCAATCAGTTGACTCTTCGCGACCACACCCCTTTGCTGTCCTCTGATGGAGGGATGACTTTTTCCTCCATTGGGAATTAAGACAGATCCATCATATGTGCAGTAAATACAGTATACAGTATGTACACATACACACATGTATGTATACAACTATACATACACGCAAACACTGTAATTATAAGTGTCTAATGGCGATTGACAATGCATCTAAAGCAAGTGTGCATGTTTGTGTATGTGTGTGTGTGTGTGTGTGCGTGGTAGTCGCGGTATATGGGGGGAGAAGATATTTCTTGTACCCATAATGTTTCCTGTCGGTGCAACTGAGATGCAAATGTCTAACCTGCATTTTTTTTTTGCTTTATCCCCACTGGTGTGCTTTCTGCTACTCAACTGAAGGACATCAGACAGCAACTGAAATACATTTGGGCCCTTATGATGTATTTTATAAACGTGGACCTAAATAAAGAATTAAAATGTGCGTGCGTGTAAAATGTATTTATGTTGTACACAGATACGGTCCGATCCAGATTATTAGCATCATTGACTGCGGTGCGATAATAAGACTGACGGGCAGGATCGCTCATTTCCTCAGCTTCCTGCGTCAAAACGCGACTCAAAGTGAAAACAGGAAGTCTGCGATTCTCCCCCCCCGAGGGGCTCAATCCAGCCGGCTTCCTTAATTAGGCCCGTCTGAGGTGCTAACGATGGCCCGATCCAGATCTGACAGCCATCTGCTCCGCTGCCTGAGAGGAAGAGGCAGGGGTGTTGGCAGGGGCGCGTCACTTCCATTTCGAAAATTCTAATTGGCGTTCCTTAAACAAACGAACGGTCGTTGCTATTTTTTTTTTAAGGCTGATCAATTCCGGTCTTGATAAACACATCAAACACATCTGGGACCGGGGGCTCGAAACCCTGACTGCTAGTAAACGCCGGTGCTTTAAAACATCAACTGTCAACTTTTCAAAATATCAAAGCTTGTAAAGTGTGTCATAAGACACTGTTACGGAGTAAACAGTGATAGCGATAGAGAAAGATTTCGAATAAAAAAAATACCATTTTGAAAATATTAATTACCACGTCCTCTTATGGAGAGTTGCGTGCTTTTCCGTTTTCTTTGTGTCCATGGCAACAACAAACTCAGCCCAGAAGGAGTTACCTCATTGCTCACGCTCGCTCGTCCCGTGACTGTTGCTCCTTCAGATTTGTTACCAAATACGTACGATTTAATGACGCCCCTGACAAGCCAAGCCTGCGGGGGGTGGTGGGGGGGATGGGGGGGGGCTTCCTTGGATGTAAATCCGGAGATGGAGGATTGGAAAGAAGTGTCTGATGAATTAAGTGCAGCATATAAATTCTTAAGAGCGTTTTTTAATGCCGGTCATTATTAAACACGTTTCCCCCCCCCCCACCCGCCCCCCCCTCTTCTTCAGAGGAGGACGGAATGAACAGAGACAGGTAATTAGATGGGAACAGTGAAGGGGTCAGCGTTAATGGTTTCCTCTGGCACTTCGCCTCACGGGTGCAGAAGAGGGGTGCAGCAACAAGGGGTGCACGCACCCGACCGTAAGCAGAGGGAGGGTTAATTTTTTGGGGGGGGGGGGGGGGGAGGACGGGTGGCAGTCCGGCCTCAATGTTCTGTCGATGGGGTAAGGTTGGTGGGGAGGACGAGGTGGAGGCCTAGTCAGTGTCCCTGCCCCCCCCCCCCCACCCCCCCACGCTATGACACCAGTGTTTCCCAAAGCCTTCATAAATCCAAACTCATAGGGGATATCATTAGTGTGCAGCAAGCGCTATTAAATCGAAAAGGGAAATTTACGAATGACAAATCTGCAACAATTAATCGGGGGGGTTTTGATTAATACAGCTGGTTTGTTATTCTCCTGAAACCTCAGTGGCTGCGAGGGTTGTTGGAGGCATCATTTTAGCCATTATTTTTGATGAATGCGCACAGAATCTCTGACTCTGGAAGAGAGGTGGTGGTGGAGGTGGTGGGGGGAGGGTGGGGGTGATGGGGGGGGGGGGCGGTATGGAAAAATGTATCCTCTATGCGAAATCATAAATAGTGGATGAAGCTGTGTACAGTTAACCTTGGTCATGGAAAAGAGATTTCATGGGAGAAATGCGCGCATTCAGCATACAAACGACTGCAGGGATTTACAAAAAAAATAAAAATAAATAAATAAATAAAAAAATAAAAAAAACAAATTAGGGGTGTCTGATGAACATCCCCTCTCCAGCCCCGCTCGCCTCACCCGATGCCTGTGATTAATTAGTCTGTTTAGATACTCAATTAGCCCAGCGAAGCAGAGAGGGGGGGAGCGAGAGGACCTCGGACTCCGATAAGGACGAAGGAGGAAAACAAACGCGGGCCCTTCCTTCCTGTATCGGCTCTCCTCCCTTCCTCCTTCCACCTCTCTCTCCTCTCCCCTCCTCCCTCTCTCCCTCTCTTTCTCTCTCTCTCTCTCTCTCTGTCTCTCTCTCTTTCGCTTCTCCATTCTGTGCCTGCTCTCTGAGATGCTGTCCGCTGTCTGCTTCTGGCGTCGCCCTTCGGAAAGAGACACCGCGAGCGGGAACGTGCGTAACTTAGCAACCGTGGACCCCCAACTGAGTGAGACAGAGAGCCGGACCCACCAATGAACAATCCTGTCGCAATTACTATTATTATGAACATTACGTTACACTAGTAGATCAACAATGTTGTTATTAATGGCATTAATATTACAGTACATTTCTGCGGATAAACTAAAGAGCAGCTATGGAATATGATTTATGGTTTCATTAGCACGTTTACTCCTAATGTTATACCAGTTACGTCAACAACATTATGAAATATCACCACAGAGCTGGGAGCAAATTTAGGTTATTCCATGACAGTTTTTCCTCTAGTAAAGTCCTGAAGCCACTGACCGTTTTTACGTGAGCACTGCACTCTGGGTAATGCCTTTGATCCTGGGGCCTGTATGAGTTAGCTGGATAACTGTACTAAGTAAAACCCGGAAGTGTCCTAAATCGGGAACACGGACTAAAAGTCAATTCTGGGATTTACTTGGTGCAGTTATCCAGCTGTCTCAGTAAAAATCTATTATTTATTGGTTGGCAGCCATCTCTGTCACTCTCTGGGCCAGGAATCTTATGTTTTCTGCCCTGAAGACTTTTATTTGCCTTTACCTTACTTTAAAACTTCCCACTACAAAAAACAAAAAGCCTATTTATATGTGGTCTCATCCATTATGATGTCAGAGGAGGGGGGGAAAATCATATCATCATGTTGTTTATACCGACAGTGTTGCTCACTCTCAGATAGATGTATCTGTTTCCTCTTTATGAGTTAAAGATGTCCAAAAGCACACTGCATCAGTCAAAGCGATGCCATCTCCCTGCGTGTCATCTGTCTCCTGTTGTCTCCAGATGTGGCTCCAGACCAATAGCATGCCTTCCCTGAGGTACATCACAGACGAGCGGGACCGGGAACAGATACCCTGTGATCACATGTTAAAAACAGAGCTTTCCAATTACAGGTCCTCGAATGACGTTAAATGGGGTCCTCACAATGACTGAGTAGTAATACAGCTAATTTATAAATCTATTATGGTCAGCGTCATAAGACCAGACATTTCTTTGCTTATAATTCTAGTGCAAGAGGGTAATCGTAGGAAGTTGTAATGCCACTGCAGCGTCTGCTCTTTGTAAATTTGAATGTTTCATTTACCTGGAGTAGTCACGTCGAGAATGACTCTCTCTTTTGTGAGTGAGTGCTGGAGCCTGCGTGCGTTTGGACTGTGGGAGGAAAACTGGAGTGTCTGGAGGAAACCCAACAGAAATAGGGGGGAGAACATGCTAGCTCTATGGAGAGAGGATGCAGCAGGCCATAGTCTTAAACCCAAAGCCTCCAGCTCACAAAGTCTGTTTGAGTGTGTGTGTGTGTGTGTGTGTGTGTGTGTGGGGGTGGGTGGGTGTGTGTGTGTATGCAGGAGTGTGTATGTGTGTGCATGCATATGTGTCAATGTGTGTGTGTGTGTGCGTGTATGTGCGCGTATGTGTCTATGTGTATGTGTGTGCGTGTGTGTGTGTGTGTGTGTGTGTGTATGAGTGTGTCTATGTGTATGTGTGTGTGTGTGGGTGTGTGTATGAGTGTGTCTGTGTGTGTGCGTGCGTGCGCGCATGTGTCTGCGTATCTTTGTGTTTTTAGTGTGTGTGTGTTTGTAGTTATAGTGGTGTGAGCTCTTCAGTTTCGTCTCAGTTTTTCCATTTGTCTTTGTCATTTCTGTGTGCATTTTTATTTCCGCCTTTAGGGATTTCATTCTTTAAATTAAAAATTGGAATCTAATTTGGTACAATTTTAATATTACAATATATTGCAGGCTTTCGTACGGTCTTGTTTGTGTGAACTTGTTGGCCTTTCAGAATTTAAATGAATTAAAAAAGAAAATAGAGGGAAACATTGAAACAGGTGAGGCGACAATGAACAGTATTTCAAAGTGGGCTAAATTTTATTAACTTGTTTTCATTGGAACTGGTGTGAGGCAATAGATCTTCAACAGCAAAGTTTCTCTGTTGACTGCTCAGTTATTGTGGACCGACATTATTACAGTAACTATATCCTGACAAAACCAAATTCAAAGGTGTTTAGGTAATTTACCACAGCTCTGAGCAATACGTACTTTAAAACTAGGAGAAGTGGCATTATAGAATGCAAGACTGAGTCAATGTTATTGATGCTTCTTCGCATTTTGCACACACACACTCACACACACGTGTACACATGCATGCACACACACGCACAGGCACGCACAAGCACGCACACAAACTCAGACACACACGCACACACACACACCTGCAGACACAGACACACACATTCACAAACACACACACACACACACACTCTCATGCACACACACATACACACACGCACGCACACAAACAAATATTTAGAGAAGTTGTCCATGCACATTAAGATCAGCTGATAAAATTATGTGGCTAATTGTCTTTGTCTTTGGATTTCTGTAGACGGGTATTTCTCTGAAAGTTCAGCGTTGGGCCCACTGGAAGCTCCCTCCCTCCACATCCTGTATGCAGTGGGTATTTCAGGAGGGCTCTGTGCTGCTTTGAACTCTGAAATCGATTCCCCAGCCGATGCTTTCGAAAGATCCTGGACGGTTCTCCCTGAAAGGATTAATCAATGCGCCTCTTATCAAGGTCTAAACAGAAGATGGAGAGGAAGTCTCTGGAAAAAAAAGTTGGATTCATGTCTGCCTGTGTTTCTGTGTTGTGTGAATATATGTATGTATGTATACATAAAACCATATGACAATTATATTTAACCACTCGTGCTTAATTTCTATAGAAAATTCTAAGTAGATTTTTTCATTCATACGCACATTGTGATATTTAAATGTGAGGTACTGTCAGGGGTAATAACTTCTGCATCTGTACCAGTTTTGTCCTGCAGGGGGCTGAAACAGATTAGGTGACAGTTCCCAAATTTTAATCAAACTGGAAAAATCAATAGGCTCAAATTTACATTTGGAGAGAGGCGATATACCTGCTATGGAGCAGTCATTTACAGTTTGCAGTTTCTTTGAAGCCTGACTCACTTCAATTAATTAATTTGATAACTAAATAATAATATTTGAACACTACAAGTGAAACTGTCTTTGATTTGTCATTGAAGCAGTGCAAAAGCCACCGAATGGCGTCCAGATGTGATTTATTCCAGCTGGCTAAATAATCATCCCTAAATTTCTATTAATATCTCAGAATTACCTTTATAATTGTTCTGGGATGAGGGGGGATGTGGTGAAATGGTTGCTTGGCGCCTGATTCGCTGGATTGGAAAACTAATGACGTGGCGCACCGCCGTGTTTTCTCAACTGATTAATTTTGCAGGGGGAGGCGTGTCTAATGAGTGATGGAAGTACCTCTGTACACCTGACAAAACTCCTCCCCCCAAACTCCCTGTTGCCTCGGTGACTGATATCTTTCTCCCTTCTCGGAAAGATACATTGCAGTTCTGTCTGGCTATATCAGAACTCTATCCCTCACTGCCAAAAAGCTTTAAAATATATATAGTGAATGCCTCTGCTGTTTAAAATAACGCATAACTAACTACCTTGAGTTATTCAATCGGTAATTAGATAATTCTTTCGGCGGAGGTTGTGCTACAGTAAGATAATTATAGTATAATTAATATAACAATAAGTGGTGGGTTTTTAACATCTAGGCCAACGTCATAATTTAGAATGGAAGACAGTTGAAGACAGGGGAATAACAGCACATGTTCAGTAACATGATGATCCCACCCCGTCTATAAAGTAGTGCACATTTTCATTTTTATTTCTATCGTTTTTTATGGAAATGCGTTTAACTGGGGGGTCAGATGTTTGTTTTTTAAACATTCTTTTTTTGTTGTTTTCGTTTTCCACTGGGTAATTCCATCCTTTATGCACCCGCATCGTTGGAATAGTTTACCATATTTAATGCGGCTTTAGGAAAATAAATTCAGAAGTTAATGGTGCATTCGTCCATCTGATTAACTGCCGGCTAACTTTTAATGGCACCGCTAAACTTAAGTGCGAAATAATAAATGCCCTTCCTGGAACAGTTCAGGAGAATCTCTCTTCTTAATTGCATCTTTTTTCTTTCTTTCTTTTTTTTGTGGGCGGGGGGAGGGGGCTGCGGGAGGGGGGGGTGCAGGGTGGGAAACAGGGTCTCTAACAGCAGGTGATTTGCACTTTCGGCGATGCGAAAGTGCCGGTCTTAGCGTGGCGCGTGTCATTAAGAAAAATCTGATACTTTTTTTTTTATTATTATTGAAAGATCATAGAGCGGGTGCTTATTTGAAGGCTCGGTGGCACCGCGAAAAGGAAAGTATCATATGTAACGCTGCCAGGAGAGCAGTCTCCCACTGCGAGCATGAAAGGGGAAAGCGAGAGGGATGAGTGCTTGCCACGGTTTCTGGGAGCTATGAAAATTTAATGCCCCTTTATTTTCAGATAGATTAAAATAAGAAAAAAAAGAGAGGAGAGAGAGAGAGAGGGCCGTGTCCTTTTAATCAGAACTTTCTCTTTCTTTCTCGTTTTTTTTTTCTTTTTTTTTTGATTGATGGTTCAAGCTGTCTTCATTTCTTTCATGGTAATTTTGATGTGAATTACATGCGGGATGAGGAATGGTGCAGTGATTTCATGCCAGTCAAGGTATGCTTTTGGGAGGGCTTTGGGGGGGGGGGGGGGGTGGTTTGGGTGAGGGGGTTATGGGAGGGGGCTGCTTCATCCTCAGATTAGGCAGTGCAGGGCTATGTGTTTCCTAATCTCAGGGGTGACAACAACAAGCCAAGGAAGAACGAAGAACAGCATAAGATTGTTTCCAATTGCCCAACAGGTAATTTAATAATATACCAGCGAACAACAGTGAACAGGTGTTTGGTATCAGATTTTTTTTTCTCTAAGTAACAAAATATCAACTGTTTCTCAGTGATCTGTAGATGGCCAGCACGCACAATATGCATCACTTTTTTATCCAATGCTTTTAAAAAAACTGAAAAAAAAACTAACCAAATACATTGTGAGTGTTACCTGCCTTACCCATCGCTGCCACCTCACCCCACACGCCCTCCACAGAGGTCCCCGAATCCCCAGAATTCCCGGCACCTGACAGCCCGTAAGAAACAGAGTGAGAGCAGCGGACCGGCCTCTTCCCCCCCCCCCCATGTGTTTTAAATTTCTGCTGCCGTGTATATCCGTTCCCGTTAAAATAATTAATTCAGGATATTGAATCAAGATGTTGGAATCGGACCCAGGTCCCTTTGAAACACTCTTTTCACTACGGCAGTCTGGCCGGGGCGGGGCTGGCCGGGGCGGGGCTGACCGGGGCGGGTCTGGCTGAGGCGGTCAGGCTGGGGTGGGTCTGGCTGAGGCGGTCTGGCTGGGGCGGGGCTGGCCGGGGCGGGGCTGGCCGGGGCGGGGCTGGCCGTGCGTTTTGCGAGGCATTGGCGTATTTAAGCACGTGCACAGCACCCATTCACATGACGCGGCCAGACTGTTGACACATGTTCCACCTGCAGTCAACCCTCTTCCAGACAGGTAACCCTCTTTGCCCTCCCTCCCCCCCCCCAAAAAAAAGAAAGAAAAACATAAAAGGTATCTGCTTTTAATTTGTTTGCAGTTATTGATATTTCACTGCCTCCTTTGAAAGACCATCCTCATTTACATTCAGTAGATGCTCTTGTCCAGAGCGAATTACGCAGTTCACATTCCCTAACACGCGCTCCATTTGTGCAGCTGAACATTTTAATGTATTCTGTTTTCGGGTTAAGTGCTGTACCTCGCTCAAGGGCGCACGTAGCACTACCTCACCTGGGTGTGGAGCCCACAACCTTGGAGCTCCGAGCCCACTTCCACAAACGTTACACCACACGTAACGATAACTCACTATTCTATCCATTTACTTGTTATTAATGCATAAAATATATTGGCTGTGATTGACAATAGACTTGATTACGCCAACAGTTGATTCCAGATGCTCTCGTTGCAGTGATTCTGATCCTAAGAGTGTTAAATAGCCTTTCCTGTAGCTACTGCGGCTCTTGTAAGCCAATCGAATGCACTTACTGTACGTACTTTGCTTCGTAAGTCGCTCTGGTTAAAAAAGCCTCTGGTAAATGAAGGTAATGTAAATGCATTTCAAAATGCAAAACACACTACAGATATTAAAAATAAGTAATCGCTCACAACAGAAGTTACGATCTGCCTGAACTATGAAGACTAATATGATGGTGGAATCCCCAAAAGAACCCGCATGGTTTCTTTGAAAAAAAAACCCCAGATACTTAAAAGACATTTTCTGTTATGGAATATCTATTTAGCAGCAGTAGAATGTTAAAAACAAAGACCTCTGTCTTCATGACAAAATACTATACGAGTCCTTCATAATGCAAGTCCTTGTCATCAGATGTTTCTTATTGGTAAAACTTGTCATAGATACTCTCTGGAATTGCTTACACTGAAACCCAATTTCTTGGCCTCGGGCTTACACAGAATCATCCATCAGGGGTATTGGAGTGAAGAAGGTTTCTCCTTTTTTGCCAAGAAAATTCCCAGCCTTCTTCACAAGGACTCTGATAGTGCTGGTCTTGTAGTCTTATCTCAAGGGCGAAGCCTGAATTCTTTTCCCCCTCCAGGATCTTAGAATGAATTCTGCTCAGAAACAGAACAAGAGTTGCAGAGCCCAGAAATAGAACAACTCAGATCCTCCAACAAATACGCACTGGAACTCAGCTGATCAATCAGTGCTGATTGTCTCACTGGAAACGGAATGTCCGTCCCATGATCAGAATGATGGGTCAGCTCTGGGACCATCAAATAGGACCATTTACGGGTTTCTATAGTGAGGCGGGGGTGCGTGGTGTTAATTGTGTCATAGAATGGTAGTAAAACTCCCTGCCCCCCCCCCCACACCCCGACGATTGTACTGGATGACAGGACAGATAATGAAACAGCTGGCGGGGGCATGTAGTAGAGGCTGAAGCCCCCAGGGTGTTAAAGTCCAGGGTTCACGCAGTGCTGGTTACTCACCAGTTTACATGTAAATCATAGACGTGCATATTTAACCAGACATGAAAGCACACCTTTAGCTAACCTGAGCTTGCGAAGGCCCTGGAAGTAAGCCTGTACTGTGCTTGTTGAACATGGAGCTCCCATTGAAGTGAATGGGGAATATGAGACTTCTGAAGGAAAAAAAAAGCTTCCCTCAGGGTAGTTTGAAACTGAATTAAGGATAGTTACATTTCATAGGAAATGCAGATTGCAAAAATATGCAATATGTAATAAAATGTGAATTCTAATAAATACTTTCACAAGACTTCTGGACCAAAACAACCATTGTTTCACCAACTTTTACACATTATGAAATTCATGATCACAAAAAAGTGACAAATGAGGTGTTCTCTTCGTTGTAAAATCACCTTGGTTTTCTACATTGAATTCAATTGGCAACAAACCTTTCTGCATTCAGCATGTACAATAGAGGCCGTTTCCTGCTTCTTCCTAGACTTCACCCCCTGGCCCCTCCTACCCTCTCCAGTTCCTGAGTATGCTTGATGGTGTAAATGGTGAGCCAAGATGACCTGAATGGCCTATTCTTGTCATAATGCGTTCTTATGTTCTCGATGCTTTTCTTCAGGAAAAATGGGAAAATATTATAATTTTGTTCAACAATGAATTTGCTGAATTTCTATGATTTTCTTTATCTGTTTTAAATGAAATAACAAACATCTTGAATCCTGTGGACTTCTCAGGAATGTCTATCGCATCATTTCCCATCAATGGCTTCACAGCTATCACAGGCTTTTGCATAGCAGCGAGTTTCTGAAGGACGATTAATAGTGGATTAGTAAATGTCTGGAATTAACATAGCCACTTCTTATAACCCGCTTCTTCTCCTTGATTGGCCATAACTCAAGTGGATGGCTCCAGTGTTCTTTTTATGGCCTTCACCGAAACCTTCGTTTAGCTCATGAAGCCGCAAATGCATTAAAAAAACATAGCTGATATCCATCATAAAAATGAAAGTGAATAATTGGTTTTATTCATGGACTTTTGGCTCTCAGGTATTAACAGTGTACTCCCGAGTGCAATTAGGCGGACACTTCTTGAATTTGAGTGCACATCCTTGAGTTTTTTTCTTTCCCTTTTCCAGAGTCGATAGAAACAGACGGTACTTGTGAATAATTACGAGGCGTGACAGGTCCAAGTGTGTATGAAATGAAACGTCCTTCTCGTCCACCACGACGGTGAGACACAGTTTGCTTCGTGGTCACGCCAGGACACTGCGGCTTAGCGGCTACCGCACGCCAGGAAGAAACTGGCGGAAGAGGGGCCCGGACTTGCGCTGTGCATTGTGGGATACCGGAGCCGTCAGCTTGCAGAGTTTTACTACGGTTCCACTCTGCCAGATTCCTAATCCGGGTTGTGTGTCACGGGGTCTGAATATTTGAGTCACAGCACGTCATAAATCATGGAAACAGAGGGGTGGGGGGCGCGGGGGGGGGGCGGGGCGGGGGGGGGGGGGGGTGGTATTACGAGAACCGATGTCTGCATGATTTCACACATGTTCTACACGTATGTGTTCCCCCATATACCCATTCATAAATATTTGGGTTTTCAACAGTCAGTCTGCAGGCCTGTGGGGGGTCCTTTTCAGCCTGGGTGGGGGGGGTGGGGGGGGTCCCTGGATCAGGAAAGGTTGGAAACTCCTGATAAATGCATGAACACACAGATTTACATACAATACACTTATAGACAGGCACGTGAGTGCATACCCAAAAATGCTATTTTATTTTTCCTTCAATCCATTTTATTCATCACGAATAAATTCTTGTGTGCCATTTCTGTTTTCAGGGGGCGCATGTTCCCCTTTTTTTCCATTGCGGTGTTTTTCGGTTACACACACCAAGTACATTTTTTTCCAAGCTGAGAGGAAAGAATGGCTTGGTCTTGCTGAGTGCAGTTATGCACTCACACTAACACCCACACACACACACACACACACACCTTACTCTCCAACATACCTACAAACATAAATTTTCAGCGGCTGAAATTAATCTAATCAGACTCCCTCAAATCAGAAAGAATAAAGGTGATAAAAGAGAGGAGTCATTTTAAAGTGGTTTAAAATGTCTGGTTGTAAAGACCTACATGGTTCTGACAGAGCAGGGATGGTGTCACCATCTTACAAAATGGCAGCACTAAGAAAGTGACTCCCTGCTTACTGCCAGGTCAGGTCTGATAGTGGCTGGGGGACCAGGGCACGAACACAGACTTTATAAAACCCCGGTAAGAGTGAGAGGATAATGCAGAGTAAAGACTCTTTATTTTTTAACCCTTTAGGGTCTGAGATCGCAAGTATGTGATTTGAAAGGTTCTTAGCTGAACATTCTTATGCTGATGTAACAATCACTTCTGGCAATTGAAAGCAATGGACTTGTAGAACACAGACACAGGAAAAAAAAATACTCTTCAAAGTGTTAAGATGACATTTTGTATGTCGGATTTTCATTTATCTCCTGAGTGACCTCCGCTCTTTCTCTCCCTGAGTGTGAGGTGGTGGCACCTCTCTCTCTGATTTCTGCGGGTTAATTGACCCTGACGAGGGGCAGGTGTGTGAGTACTATGGTGAGGTGATGGCACCTCACAGGCATTTGTCTGAGCTAATTGTCCCTGATGAGGGTCAGGTGTAGGAGGCCTATATGTAGCCCCTGATTTCTGGGGTTCAGCGCAGACTCATTGTTTGTCAGACTCTTAGTGTGTAGGGGTGTGAGAATCGGCAGAAGTTACCGTGTTGATCCTATCTGCCAGATTTGATCACTGTTTAGTTTCTTCTCGAGTTGTTTATCTCTCTGCGCTGTGGAGGACATTTTGCCCTCGTCTCTTTAGTTTTCTTTTTGTTTTCTACCCGCCGGGCTGCGAATATCCTTTTTCTTTTGTAAGTGACCCCACTCTGTTTTTCTAGTGGGGGTTTTCTTTTTGGGCAGCTACGCTGCGGCGGTGTTTCATTTCTTTTAGTTTTCTGAGCCCGCTGACAGAAGTTTCAGTGAGTGGAGAGAGCGATTACTTCGCTCTTTATTATTTGGTATTTCCCCTTCCCTTTCTATCGCTCAGCGATTTGGTGGTTATCCCTCAGGGTTAACTTTTAGATCCCCTCGGTCCGCAATTGCGTCCCACCCTCCTCAGCCGTGACACTGAGCAACATGCCCTGGTCAATTTGATGCATGTACTCACAAACCATTTGGGCAGGACACCACCTGTTTGAATGGGACAGAACCCATTTGAATGGGACATGCCCAGGACAGAAACAGATAATCACAGAAAGAAGTATTTAGAAAATCAATGTACCAAATGTAGGTGAACGCTTCCATACATGGCTTTATTGTATAAGCCAAACTGGCAGGTTATGCAAAGTTCAAGGCACTGAAAAACAGACATTGTTTAGTCGCTCTTGATAAGTTTCTGTTAAACTGATTTAATGCAATGCAACACTGTGAAACATAATGAAACATAATGCACATTTATTTTCATATACAGGAGTGAAACACTCAAATATTCCAGCTCATCGAAAGGGTTTGTTCATTATACACCCGATTGCGTCCATCTATTTATCATAATATTAAAAGAACGAAACAGGCTTTAATAATAAGGGCTGGTATATTTCATCCACGTCTTATCTCTCCATTTAAACGGAGGTGAAAGTACGCTTCGCGTCTCGGCCTCTGACGGCGCTGTTATTTTTTTTAAAAACCGGACATTCCGACCTGCTCACAGCGTGACCTTGAACGACACGGGGTGTGTTCCTTCACAGTAAAACAGCCGTGCCTGACGACGCCGCTCGCGTCGGCCTCCGCGGGTCCATGGAAAATGGGGGGGGGGGGGTGTCGTTGCCCCGCAGTGCTGCGGGATAGAGATGATTATTGATTATTGATTAGATAACGGTGGAAACGATCGTCAGACTCCGTCTGTTTCGCTGACTGGCTGGCGCTGGCCTCGCGGCTTCCCCTCTGACGGAAGGGATAGCATCGGGGTTCCCGCACACGCCCGGCGGTTCGGTCATTGCGGGGTGGGCGTTGGTGAGGGGGGGTGGGGGTGATAATGCTGTCTGTGGGTTTAAAGGGGCGGTGTTTTGGGTTTAAAGGGGCGGTGTTCTGGGTTTAAAGGGGCGGTGTTTTGGGTTTAAAGGGGCGGTGTTTTGGGTTTAAAGGGGCGGTGTTTTCGGGTTTAAAGGGGCAGTGTTTTAGGTTTAAAGGGGCGGTGTTTTGGGTTTAAAGGGGCGGTGTTCTGGGTTTAAAGGGGCGGTGTTCTGGGTTTAAAGGGGTGGTGTTTTGGGTTTAAAGGGGCGGTGTTCTGGGTTTAAAGGGGCGGTGTTCTGGGTTTAAAGGGGCGGTGTTTTCGGGTTTAAAGGGGCGGTGTTTTGGGTTTAAAGGGGCGGTGTTCTGGGTTTAAAGGGCGGTGTTCTGGGTTTACAGGGCGGGTTTTGGGTTTAAAGGGCGGTGTTCTGGGTTTAAAGGGGCGGTGTTCTGGGTTTAAAGGGGCGGTGTTCTGGGTTTAAAGGGGCGGTGTTTTGGGTTTAAAGGGGCGGTGTTCTGGGTTTAAAGGGGCGGTGTTCTGGGTTTAAAGGGGCGGTGTTTCGGGTTTAAAGGGGCGGTGTTTTGGGTTTAAAGGGGCGGTGTTCTGGGTTTAAAGGGGCGGTGTTCTGGGTTTACAGGGGCGGTGTTTTGGGTTTAAAGGGGCGGTGTTCTGGGTTTAAAGGGGCGGTGTTCTGGGTTTAAAGGGGCGGTGTTCTGGGTTTAAAGGGGCGGTGTTTTGGGTTTAAAGGGGCGGTGTTTTCGGGTTTAAAGGGGCGGTGTTTCGGGTTTAAAGGGGCGGTGTTTCGGGTTTAAAGGGGCGGTGTTTCTCTGCTGGCGGGTGAAGCCCCTTTTGGCTGCAGGCTGCCGGGACTGCGGCAGACTCCGGCTGTTTCGTACCGTACCGCTCACCCTCTTTAACGGGCGGCGTGGTCTTATCTGAGCAGGGACTGCGTGTGTGTGTGTGTGAGAGAGAGAGAGAGAGAGAGAGAGAGAGGGAGACAGTCTGTGTGTGAGAGAGAGAGAGAGAGAGAGAGAGAGAGGGAGACAGTGTGTGTGTGAGAGAGAGAGAGAGACAGGGAGACAGTATGTGAGAGAGAGAGAGAGGGAGAGGGAGACAGTGTGTGAGAGAGAGAGAGAGAGAGAGAGAGTGTGTGAGAGAGAGAAAGAAAAGCAAGAACTTTGCATATGTATGTGTGCGTGTGTGTGTGTGTGCGTGCGTGCGTGCGTGTGTGCAGGAGGTCACTCGTCCTAAGTGATGAAAGAACACTCTGGCTGTTTGCTCGAGAGCCACCATCCACTGCACTGGGATCTGAAATCTCTCCACGGAGACAGCAACAGAAAGGGGCGTGGCTCATTACACCAACGCTCTCACAAACGCCTTCCCAACCAATGGGATCCCGGAATAGCGTCCCCATTCAGTCCCACTATCTAAACCACCATTCTGAGATGTAAAACAGGCTGTTGTTATTGTTCTAAATTATAATTGCCTGGATGATGTTTTACAACTATCTATTTCACCTGTCTCTCAGAAAAAGGGGTTTCAACTTTCATATTTCCTGTGTCTAGTGGGAAGTGGGACTTGGGTATGGCTTTGCTGTATAGATTAAAGCGGATTGAAAAAGAAAAGTAGCTCTTGATTTGGCAATGGAAATGTAGTTCCTCGAACCACACTCAGCTTCACTCTTTGCAAACATTTAACACATTCCAACTTTCGCATCTGTGAGCAATTAGAACGAGAAGCCTGCTCTTTCCGTCTTATTTATTCACGGCCCAAATGCTGGAATCGATCTGTTTATTTAAATGGAACTACTGTGCTGAGAAAAAAATAATAAAGTCAGAAAAACTGACAAAAAATCAACATTCATTTATGCTCAAAAATAAAGTGGTTTATTTTCATACGTGTATCAGAAACAGCAGGCCACCTGATTATGAATCCCATTGCACCAGAACCGTTAAAGCAACTGGCCTTATTTTCTGTTACAGACTAATACCACCTGTCACCCTCTCCCCGGAGAAGCTCATACCTGCAGCCAGCTCACCAAAAACAACATAAGTCACCATTAGCCTGTTTATAAGGGGCTGCTTCAGACATGGCTAACCACTGCGCCGGTGACAAAGTAAGAATTATCCGCTTCTATTTGGAGGGTTTTGGGCAGGGGGGGGGGGAGTTTTGTGTGAAGAAACTGCCAATCAGGCCTTTAATCTGGCCACCCTCCCTCGTCGGGTCCAGAGTTATGAGTCATGTTAATGTCCCGGGCTAAAAAAACCTTTGTTTTACATTTTTCCCCGCCAACGATGTGTGAAGCAACGTCCGCCGACTGGTCTTAACTTGTGTTTTTGGGCTCGAGCCCAATGATTGGTTTTCATTCTCTAGAGTGTGTGAGGGGGGGGGGGCATGGTAGTGCGTGTGTGTGTGTGTGTGTGGGTATGTGGGTGTGTGTGGTGAATGCGTCCATGTCTGATTGATATATCACATCCCTGTGTATAGACACCACAAATAAAGACAGACTGAAACGCACATTTTGTTTGATTATGCAACTGCAAACCTACATATCTATCAAATGTGTTCACATTTCCACGGAAATGATCTGCTTTATACAACACGTCTGAGAAATGACTTAAGAAAAATTACATGGGAAATTTTAAAAATAAACAGTGAACAAGGGCAAAGCAATGATTGCACAATGAAAATTTGCTTTCATTGCATGTACCAGTAAAAAATAACACAATTTCGCCCCTCCCCCCAAAAAAAGAAAAAGACACCATAAACAATCCCCCCTACTTTCTGCAGACCTCATTGACCGCTTGACACTTAAATCCGTAACAAAAATAACCAAAAACCTTTTTTTAGGCTGAAAACCATAGACATCGGTTGTATAACATGCGTAAGTACGTGCACTACTAACAGGCAAGTTCAGCACACAGGATTGGTTTAACAAAAAAAAATCAGCGTTTCCACCCACACACACACACACACACACACACACACACCCCTTTCATCACCTCTCTGTATGGAAAGACTAGAACGACATGGGTTTTATTTATTATTTTAAAAAGTCATACTTCATAATGTCCACCACAAACATGCAAAAGCAGAGAACATGTGCTCTGCCTGCTATGGATATTTTATTACTAAATTTAAATAGACTTTGTGTAAACACAACTCGTGATATGCAATCCTATGTGGTAGGTATTAGCCGGTTTAGTGTATAGTGTTTCTGACAGTCTCCATAACGTGACATGTTAATCAAAACAACTGTGAGACGGCTACCTTCAAATACGCAAAATTAGGACGTGTGAAATGTAATTAATACCTTGCCACAAATGCCACCTTTCTGTCTGTCTTACTCATACACACACGCACACACACACACACATAAACGCTACACATACACACACACAAACACATGAACACACATACACACGCACAAACGCATGCAGACATACATACACAAACGCACGCACACACACATAAATGCTACACATACACACACATAAACACATGAACACACATACACATGCACAAACGCACGCAGACATACACACACAAACGCACGCACACATACACACACACAAACACAAATGCACACACACACATGCACACACACACAAATGTATACACACACATACACACACATACGCACACATGCACACACACGCAAACACATGCGCACACATACACACACACATACGCACACACACGCACACACACTTATACACCCACCCACACACACACGTACGCAGACACGCATACTTTCAGCAAAACATTAACAGGAGACAGACAGTGCTGAGAGAGAACAGTTTGTGCGAGAGCGAACACAGTAAATATTATCCAATGACCTCAGTACTCAGCCAGTAAATCCTTTCTGGCCTGCGTGGAGTACCCCATACCTCAAATAGCTGTCTAAACTTGTGTGACGGGGAACGCCATTTAGATCAGGAGCCAAGAACAGTTGAACGCGGCAGTGGCTGAGTGCTGAATGTTGGTTTAACACAGTGCTGTGACTACTGGGACAAAACTCAGGAGCTGCAGGTTCAGGTCCCAGATGTGGCATTGCCATCATACTACACTGTATGCTTGGGTGGTTTATAAATCAGCCAGCTGCATGAATTTGTCGGATTGCACGAAGTAGGCAGAAATGACAGCTGTACTAAGATGCATTCGCATAAATTATATGATAAAATAACGGATCAAATGTGTTTGAAATGTAGTTGTTTCTCTTTAAAAAAAAAAAACAAAGCTCTGTGATATCTGAAGTACCACTGCCATGAGAAGAGAAGTGAGAGAGGGATAAATAAAGAGAATGAGTGAGCGACTGGGAGGCATAAGACCTTTACACCACAACCATGTTTTAGAGGAAGATCGCACTCTTTGTTGTGTTCGTAGGGAACAGGGGGTGGGGGGGCTGGGGATGTGAAGAAGGCGCATTGAAAAAGCAGTCACATGCTGCATGGATAGAATGAGGCAGTGAGGACCTAATATCCTGGATCGCAGGGCCTCCTGTACAGTGTCAACAAGCCGAGGAGAAATTTTTTTTTTTGGGGGGGGCTTCAGACAGATGTGGGAGGCAGGGGGGGTGGGGTCAGAGAAAGGGGCGGGGACCGTACGCTAACGTGCTCCCCCGAGCCCCCGCTCTGTCTCATCTCTGCTTGAGCTCTTTGTTCTGCAGCCCTGCTTGCTCACTGACCCTCAGTGTGTGTGCATGACCTCTGACCCCTACACTTCCCTTTTTAAAAATAGAGGCCCTCTAACCGACATACTCACACACACACAACCGTGTCCATATGCACATACACACGCACGCACGCATGAACACACATACACAAACACACGCACGTACTCACACACACAACTGTGTCCATAACATTCATACCCACACAGATATACACGTTTGCACACAGGAACACACACACATCTGTGTCCATAACAGTTATACACACACCCACACCCACACCCACACATCAATCCACTGAGACAAAGCATTTCAAAAGTAAAGATTTACCCCAATCAGGTATAGCAAATCATATGCTCTTTACATCACAGCAAAAGGAACATACATGAACAGGGCAGTGCTTTACTGCTATATTCAGCATGCTGAGTCATTATTCACAATTGCACAATGATCAAAAACAGCAAATAAATAAATAAATAAATAAATAGAATGCATTTCATTTTGCTTTTTTTATAACCAGAAAAAAAAAACAGAAATGCTCATTCAAAGGGTGGAATCAAACAGATTCCTGTGCACATTAGCTAATCCAAAGCAGAATATGTGATGAGAATAACACAGAAGGACAGATAACATGCAGACCTCTGTAAAAGACTGTCAGCTCGGATAAAATCTCCCGCTCCGCTGCATGCGGAATTTATTCTGCCGCGAAGTCGCCTCGGGCGTGCTCGAGCGCATTGGAACAGAACTGCGCGTTTGCGCGGATCTGCCAACTGTCGTCTCCACTCCGTGCCACGCGATGGGCTCCGAGCAGCGCTTAGTTTAGCGAACGCTGACAACAGCGTCGCAATAGTTAATGCGCCGCAGTCATGAGAGAGAAGCGTGTGTTTAGCGGGCTTGAACCCGCCCCTCCCGCACCTCCACTCCAATAACAGGAGAGAATGCATGCGCACAAAATAAATCTAGTATCTAAACTTTACACAGTACAATGTCCAGTGTTAATTAAACTCTAACGGTGTTCATTTAACTCTTAGCAGATATCATCTGGTCCCACGCTGGAATGTGGAACCAAATTTTATCTGCTGAGTGTTAAATTAACCCCAGACATCTTACTGTGTGCCCCTGATTTATTCTTTAATTCCAGTTCTAAATGTTCAATTGTATCAAGAGCAGGGCCCGTCTTTTTCCAATGGGCTACAGGGGCTACTGCCCACAGGCACAGCAGGGTGCACAGACTGGTCCCAAAATGAAAATGAAAGCGTTATTAATAAAATTACACCAGCGACATGACATCGCGTACATTACCACTGTTTCTTTTGCTGGCTTTTTTTTTCTTTGTCTTTTTGGTATTCCGTAGTAGCGGGGTGTCGCCGTTAAAATATGATGTGCGTGCGTGCCACAGCCACGTCCACATCAGCAAGCACAGATTCGTTTTTTGTTTGACCAAAATGCCACACTTTCGTATTTCCAGCCACCCAGGTATTTATATGCACAACGCAGAGGCAAATAACCACCTGACGCAAAGTGCTCTGTGCATTACCTGCATATCTCGTTCGTACCATGGTAATGAATTAAAATTTAAATAAGACCATTATTGTTAAAGGTGCCGTTTCCCCGGTAACACAAGAGGATCGGACTCCGACTAATATCTGGAAGACAACCGCTGCCATCCCATCTTGATGAAATGGGTCAAAATAGTTTCGCAGTGTTTTATATCATGTGCACAGCAAGCTAGTCATCTACTCCATTTGCTTCAAAACAACAGCTATAGGCTACTGTCGTAGGAAAATCACAGGGAACATAGCATAGCATATCCACTTAGTGGATACTTGCTAAATTTAATAAAACAATATTGCACATATTTGCACCAAACAGCTTAGCTATCTCAATGTCGATCTAGCAAGATGATCTATGTAACAATGTGGTTTTTTGAAAATACATTTCAGCTCCTGCAATCACAAGTTCTTTTTTAAAAAACTAGCTAGCAGAGTGCACACACTTCCCTGCACATGTCAAATTTACTTAGCTCATGCTAGCTAGGTAGCCATCAGTCAAACGAGCTGCAACAAGGCGCAAGGTAACTTGAGTTTCACAGCTCGTAAGGAAAAGGAACGTTACACCACGTTTTACAGAATGTTGACATTGCCTCGAGAATCAGTTTAACCCGTGACTAACGCATCTGGGGGAGCGTAAATTTTCTAAACCCACCGATAAAGAACAAAACTAGATCACCGCGTTACAAGAAAGGCTGAACAATCGCACTCGCATGTTCTTAGAAAGTGACTTGTTAAGCACCCTGGATTTCATTTCAGTGATATCATGACGCACTTCTCACCTCGAAAAGCAAGAAAGAAGAGCTTCTAAATCGGTAGGTTGCCCGTCTCTTGTTTCATTAAAGCCCTGGCCTACATGGAATGGTAATGCAACATGTTATTATTTCCATCGTTGGGCCTATCAGACTACATTGGGCCTATGGGGTTGTGGTTTTGCAGTGTAGACCTGCGCGTATTACTGCCGGCCATTTTCGTTTGGATTTGACTCGCTGTGGATTCATTATATTGTTGAGTTGCGACTGTCTGCAAACTATAATTGATGTGTTCTTTATGTGTGAGCTGTTTGTTGAGTAGCAGCAGGCTCACATATGGCCATTGATCAAGATGTATTGATTGTGCTTTCACTTTCGGTAACACGTTAGGCTGCTGCTCCTCTGTCGTAGCCTACACGCATCTGGCTACGTTTTTATCTGTAACTTAAACCTAGAAGGTAAACTTTTCCGTGCTATCAGCTATCGTAGCCCACGTAGTCTTAATCCAGGCCTGATCAAGAGGGCCATTTTGCCACTGCAAGTTGACACAGACGTTGCCATTTTTAGATGTTTTGCATCCGCTAATCTGAACCCAGAGCTTTAGAAGGATGAGCCACCTCAACAGCCCAAATCAACTATTTGTATACAAACATATTTGTATTTTTAGACGTTTGTGATTGTGTGTTCTTGATGGTGTACAGAACGTCCGAGTGGGAGTGTGAGGATTCTGCTCCACACTGCCCCCCTGCTATTAGTTAGCATACTCTGTTTTACCGTTCAGTTCATGGAATGGGTCCCAGATAGCATCACTCATTATTGCAACTTTTTAAAATATAGCCTAAGTTTGCTGTGAATAACAATGCGGTATCAACATTTTTATGTATTTATTTTTTTTAACACCACCCACAAGCCACAGCTTTTCAGCTACATTGTAAATAGGCCCAGATCACACCTTTTCTTGTCTGCAAGAAGGCATTTCAAAGATTTGCTTGGAAAACTTTCTAAGACCTAAAATTAACATAAAAAAAATACGTCATTTGGCTTGCTGGTGTGTCACTCCAGGAGTGAAGATGCAGGAGGTCAGAGGAACGTTGCTGTAAGGCAAACAGGCAGACAGATTGGGACTTTCCATTTGATGAGGAAGGTGAGTGTAACCTACAGTCTGAAAAAGAGTCTGGAGCTCTCTTCTAGTCACAAACAGTCAGAGACTCTACTGCAAACCAAATCTACCTACGGGTACAAATAAAGTAACCTTAACCTGAACCTCATTTACTCACTTCACGCACATCCTTTTCTAGGGTCTGCAGTAGCAACGGCACAGTTCCAATCTTGAGTACCAGATATCTGAAAAAATTTTGAGTTGGAGGGTGGGGGTGTTGTGGCTTGCTGTGGATTGGGGACCGGGGAGGAGGAGAAACTTTCATTTTTGGGTGCACCACTCAAAAACTTGGTCTGCCTAGGGTACCCGGAACACAGTGTGTCACTGCAAAAAAAAAAAAAAAAAAAAACATTTTTAATTTATCTCAAACAAGCCGTCCATTTAAACTCCACTTGTGGTTTAGGTACAGGGAACAAAATGGCGTCCGCATCCTACGGCCTCCTCCGCGTCAGCGCGAGTTACAGCGGCCGCCTGACGTCCTGTAGCGGCGCTAATGGAAATGTAGCTGGCGACTGGTGGGCGTTGGCCTTGTGACTCTGAAATTTCGCCCGTGGCCCGAGGTGTTGTCACTTACAGCAGTAACATGACACCCAATTTCAGAGCTTGATGCGCTCTGTTAGGCCCGACCCCCCCCCCGGTTTTACAGCACGGCAACATGTCTTAGGTTCAGTGAGCTTCACTTATGAAGCCTTGCGTACATTTGTAAGCTCTCCCCCCCCCCCTCGTCTCACACACACACACACACAGATTCTGACTCTTCTTTCTAACGTCAGTTGTGAAGAGTAAGCAGCTCCTGCAGGCTGAGCTCTGGTCTGAAAGCCAGCGTAATGCGATGTCTGTGTTGAGGGATGGAATCTGCGTCATTGACTCTCAAAAGGGTTTGACTAATAGGTCAGGGTTATGGTGATTAGTAATAATAAAAATAATAAAATAAAAAAACATGATGACTAATGCCGGTGCAGTTTATTTTACATGGAGTCGCACAGCTCAGCGGCCGATGAAAACAACCGAAGGCAGAGGGCAAACTGCTTTTTTGCAAATGATGTCACCTCACAATCTGCACAGCAAATTAAGCGCAGTGAAAACACACAGGGTCATCACTTTCAAACTCCGTCAGGACACGTGTTTGATTCCCTGTCCTGTAAACTTGTCACATGCAGAGTTATTGGAAGCAGCTGCCATACAGTTCAAATTCATGGAAACAAACTCATGATTCACGGTCACATACGGACAGTAAGGGTAAGGGAAAAAAAATTTAGTTGATAAAAAGTAAATGAAGAACATACTTGGAGACTTTACTTTTGGTCCTCAGAACACATTTAGCTACACCAGTAACACTGGCTGAACTCTCAGTGTTACCCATTGGAAGCTGAAAATCTTGTTGAAAAAGTAACATAGCCTAGTTGTCATGGTAGCGTCTCAATATTCCCTTTCTCATTTCTGCCATTAAGGAATGACCCAAAGTGTTGAACACTAGATGAAATTCTATCCATTTTAGCTTGGAGTTTTAAATTTAAATAACACATTTTTAAAGACTGAAAGAGAAATTTGAGAACATTTTTTTGACATGATCGTATTTTTGATACAAATTGTTGGGTGAGGAACAAGGTCTCTGAGGATTGCTCGGTGGCTCATCCTGTTAAGGCACTGCTCTAATGCATGGATGGGCCCCACAGTCTTTAGATCGGTAGTGTACTAATTGGTAGTGTTGCCCAGGGCTAGGAAGGCTTTAGTCAGCTGGGGTACATGTCTCATCACCCTCTAGTGACCCCTGCTGGACAGTCTGATGCCTGCTTGTTGAAGTGTCTTCCTCGGTGTCTGTTCAACAGGAGGTCTGCAGACCCCTTGGGGTCCTTGAAGGCCCTGTAAGGGGTCATAGTATTTGACTTCAACCTCCTCAGGTAATGTCCAGCAAAATAAACAGACAACGTATAAAACAAAATAAGCTATATTGACAGATTAAGTCTGAATACAGCTTGTCTGCTAAGCGAACAAATAAATTGTTGTGTCAGAGATGCACTGACCGGTATTTGGGAGGGTTGATTAAGAAGCCTGGACTTCGAGACTGGACGTGAATCTGAAGTTAAATCAGTTCCATGTTGGTGTGAGGAAGCTGGTAATGAATTAGCCACATGCGTCAAACCCCTGCCAATTCAAGTCTGAAGTGACATCATCGAGCGCCGAACACATGGGCTATTGTGATGCGTCTCAGGCTGTTTTGATTAACACAATAGGCCCTAAGAAACATTCAGTCATGTGTCAGGCATGTTTACTGGGTAGTGAAAAAAAACCCTGAGAAGTAAATGAACCCACTGTGATTGCGTCTTTCCTTCAGTTAATGGGCGCCATATCTTGCACAATAAATATTTAAACCGTAATAAAACATTTATTTGAATGCTTTAACACCCTAAGACTCTGCAAAACATTTTAACCTCAATTTTAAAAAATACAGAATCACATTCATTTAAGCAACATTTCAGAAGTGAAAGGTGCACTCATAAGTTCATTCAGAAGATGAAACATTTACGTGAGTTGTTTCAGGTTTGAAGTTCCAGCTATCACTGATATTCACCAAAGTACTCATAGGTGTGTCTTGATCAACAGTTTATATTTATGGAAGTGACCAGGAATGTTATTTTTTTTTAAGTATTATTATTTTTTCCTGAAAAATGGCCGCCCCCTTCCTGTCTGTCTGTTTCTCATTGAGGTAAACATTCGCTCCAGTTTCTCTGGAGCCGAAACATGAATCACGGCTTCGGAGCGGAAACCACCGTGACAGATGTTGCTCGTTAGCGTCGGCATTACCGTTACAAGACGCTGCCGGGGGAAGTTCCCCCGTACCGAAACCGTTCCTGTTTACCGGACACCGACATGAATCAGGACAGCCCCCCCCCCCCCCCCAAAAAAAGTACCTTCTCTCCTCAATCACGCACCCACCGCGTTCCACTGTTTGGGATTGACTGACACACACACACACACACACACACACACACACACACATGCTTCTTGTTGGCGATTGAGTCATGCAGAATTATTCAGGCTCATTGACTGCCACATATGCAGTTAGGGAATACTTGATTTAAAAAAAAAAAAAAAAAAAAAGCCTACCACATCTCCTAAAACAGAAGTCTTTTGGTCACAATAACCGGTTACGTAGAACTGTCCTTCTTGCTTAGAGCCTGAGAAAGTCCTTACTTCTGTACTGTGTACAATGCCAATCTTGCCAGTGTTCTGAAAGAGTTCTGATGGCCCTATTAACATAGAAATGCTATGAGATATGCCTGGAAACGACTAACACGTTTATCTTATTTCTTCGTACATGTCTAAATACTAATTAATTACGATGCCAAGTTGGCCTGATGGCTGTTCTGTCATCACTTTCGGTTCTATGTTCTCATGTCCGTAATGAAACTAGAGAGAGGCCTTGTGGATTTTTCAATCGCTCTTGAAACCTGAAGGTTTTTTTTTTTTTAATCTTCTGTCCCATTGCTTTTAAAATGACCTTAATTTTAAGATGGTCTCCAGCATGATATTTAGGTTGATCAGGGCTTTCCATTTTCTCTTACAGTGTTCTTAACCTGTTGTCGAACCCTAGGTTCGTGAGTCGGATCTCAGGGGTTCGTGGAGCTCCTCAGAGGTCCACCCTCGTTATCCTGCAGTTATATTTTTTTTTTTCTAAAGAAGGGTTGCGGTGCATAGCATATGAAACTGTAGGTTTCAGTGGCTCCCAGCATGAGGTTACAAGAAACTCACTAGCCTTAGAGACACCCCCCCCCCCCACACACACACACACACGCACACACACTCCAAAGAAACAGCCCCCTCTCTCTGCTCCACCAAAAATGATGTCTCCTGGACGTGTCTCCTTGAATTGCTCTCCAATGTGTCCTCACTGAAATCTGTATTGCCTGTTTGGGCTGTCCGTGAGTAGGTCAGTAAAACAGCACAGGATGCTGTTTTCAGCTACGAGTGAACCCTTACTGACACTGTGTGTTTGTGCGTGCTTGTTGTATGTGTGTGTGTGTGTATGTGTGCTTGTGGTTGAGTGTGTTTGTGTGTGCACGCACATGTGTACATACTCATGAGCATATAACTATTCCTGTACTTTCGATTTTGCTCAGTTTACCTAGCTATATGCAGGCCAACTTTAAACTTGACATTTGCAGTATAAACACACATATATATGACACAAGCATTACATCCTTGCAAGTGTATCTCCCACCCAAAGCTGGAAAAAAAAATAGGTTTGGCACCTCGGAAGAGATTGTATGATTGTTTTTTTTTTTTACCCACACGGGCCTCGCGCAGTGCGCCAGACCTCAACACAAGACACTATAGTCAATTTGAAGATTCCCCGGGGAGAAAGGGTCACAGTAGCGTAAGTTATTCAGTTAACCTTTAGGTGTACGAGATGTGATCGCAACCGTTGCGACTGACATATATACTTAATGAACGCATGCTTTATGGAAACTGAATACCTGTAACTCAACGGCGATACCACAAACCGGTAGGGTATGTGTTGAAACACCAATAACAAGGCTGTTAGTTGCCAAACTGCCTTTTGCAACAGGCGTTCTTCATGCATTTCGACTGCTCAGAAAAAAAAACTTTGACAGCTATGTGTTTTTCATTTCATTTTTCTTTTTTATTCTTAGGATTGATGATTTATGTGTTTATTGTCAGAAAATGATCCAATTTCTCTTAACAATCAGTGATAATTAACTATTATGAATGATACGTGCGGTTGCTGGTGGTCTCGTATTACGACTGAAATAGTTTATTTAACAAATCACCTGTCTGGTCTGGATTGTATTGGCAGTGATATTTTATAGGCCTATAGTTTAGCAGTATCTGCCGGTAATTTTATCCCTATATAAAGATAAAACATACAGTCTGCAGTTAAAACAGAATTAATTTTTCTGTGAGCATGTTTCGCAGAGACGAAACTAATATATGAAATATTCCAACGCATATTCAAAGTTAGGCTACATGATGAATACTCGCGCCATTCGTTGCGAAGTTAAACGAAATCGTTATGCAGATTGACTAGGCTGGGGATGCTTTAACCTAGTGCTGTGATTCGTTAATAACAGTACAATGAAGGCAATAGTAGGCTGTACGCTGAGCCTTGGTTGAGCATCTGTGGAAACTTTCAGTTGAACGAATAATTAAACTCAGGAAAACTGGAAAAGCAACACTGTTGTAAATACGATGGTGGTTATTATTTTACAACGATCTCATTTTCTCTTAGAAGGAATGGATCTACCGTTCGCTCTCCCGCTTAACCGTGCTCCCAGTGCCTCATTGAACGCACTGTCTGCATAAATGCAGCATGAGTGGTCTATTTTCATCGTGTGAATTAAGCAGATATGCATTAGTTTTTTTTTTAACATTAATTCTCACACTGCCACTGATAACAGAAAAGGCAAACCTTAGTAAAGAACATGAAATATCATCTCTCTCTCTCTCTCTCTCTCTCTCTCTCTTTATGTAAAAATAGTTATTTGTCCGAGAAAGAGAGAGAGCTACTATTACATAAGATTTTTCTGAATTACAGGAACACACATGAGCGCATCAGGTTTCCCGCAACCTGTGGTGCCCACGCGGGAGGTGTTAGTACTGTATGTCCATCAAGGTCCCCTTTGATCTTGACCGTATTTTACGGAGTGTAAAAAATGGGGGAATGGGTTTGTTGCAGCAAGGCTGATTTGGTTTAAAAATTAAATTGACATTCCTAGATTACTTTCTCTCCAAATAAATTTATTCAAATGAAATGGACCTACAATTTAATGGACTGATTTGTAAAGGGCTATTAAGTTTATTTTATTTTATTTTTATTTTGATAGCCTGCTGACGATACAAACATAGTTCTTATACTACATATTAACAAGAGTGATTGAGTTAAATTGGATGTTTGGTGATTGCCAATTGAGAATATCCTTTCTAACACATCATTCATTTTCTTTGTAAAATAGTGTTCTCAGCGGACAGTGTACTTTAGGGTAAAGCGGTACGTCACATAGTAATCATGTGTTACTTTGCAGATACGTTAACAGAAATACAAAGCAGAACGACGCGAGTAAATAAAAGTTCTTCGCAATTCTATTTTTGCCTAAAGATGATAGGCGTGTGTCGTTCACTGCCCTGTAATTTGCTGTTTAAATTTGGGACATGTTGTAAAGAAAACAAAAAGAAAAGAAAGAAAGAAAGAAAAATCAGCAACGAGCTGTACGTATTTTTTATTTAGAATTCTCTACGTTTTTTCTCTCCTGATGTGTGACTACATAAATTGCAGCAATTAATAGATTATACTAATTACCGATTTCTGAGGACCGGTAAATGTAACGTCATACGTAGACTATGCACCTGTTGTCGACTGTGATTAAACAGTCGTTGTCAGGATGAAATCCAGCGCTGCCCAAAGCGGCTTCCACACCCTTGCATGAACCAAAAGGAAGTGCCACTTACTAAAGCTCTTCTTCGGTGAAATTATTTAGTCTTGATTTTGTCTTGTATTTGACTTTATATATCGTAAACATCCCATGACGTTGGTTGCGCGAGCAAAATAGGCATAGGGTTAGGCTAATTTGCTGTACGCTGTGTTCCACCGTGGTATTTAGAAAAAAGACATAAAAGAAACAATAGCCCTAAAATCATTTTATAAACTTTTGTGGCAGAGAACTTTCGTATTATATTTTACACCAATCGTAATTTACTAAACACGTTGGATATATTAATCATTAATACGTATAGACAGTCAGGTATGAAAGCATGAATAAAACATAAGCCATAAAGTGTAGTAATTAAAATTACACTAAAATAAGTGGGGGAGGGAGAATACTGCCTTAATGCGAGTGAAATGACTATTCATGCCACACAGCTAATGCGATGTTAGCTAACACATTATTCCACTGCAATATTCTTGTAATAAGACACAAGGCCGAGTAGGTTCTAGAGCCAAAAACTGAAGTCAAGTTGGTGGACAGACTGGAAAATGAATGACGTGTCATTTATGACGCAGTATTTATATTCAACATGTATTATTATTATTATTATTATCTGTCTGTGTGCCATAATTTGGAATTATTGTTTTTTTGCAATTGCCCATAAAGGAGAGGGCCATGGAGTTGTGGAACCTTAATTAATTACTGCTATGCATATGATCTAGGGAAATGATAACAGTGAAGAATTATGTACTAAGAGTTTAAAAAGCCATTGTACAATTTTGGTGAATAAGCAGAAAAACGGATTAAACTAACAACATCATAATGGCAAGTTGCGGAATCTAACCTCCCGGAATGTCCAGATGCAAAGGCATCGTTACACAATAGTGGAAGTTTCATGGTCGGCGTGCATTTGACCGTTTTTACTTTGTCTCACACAATGGCATGCAATCAGCATGCCACTGCAGTGAAATTAAACATATACTGATTTCTCCCCTCGTTCTAGCACTCTTCTGGATGTTGATGTCTCAATCTTGCGTCTGCTGTATGATGTCAGTTTGCTCCAATGAATGAACACGGGTTTGCAACCGTGACATTAATTACCTGAGCAGGTTTTTTTTTTTTTTTTTTTAAATGCGTAAGAATTAATCTACAGCTACCACTGTTATCAGTAAATAGTCAGTTGCATCGGGTCATTTCCCAAAATAAACCAATAAATGATAACGATAAATAAAATAAAATAAATCTAAGAAACACTTACATGGGAAAATGTATCCCTTAAATGCACATCAGCTAAGTTTGTAATTACTATTAAACATGGGAAAACTGAACAAATATAAATGATTCTTAGAAAATGTACATAAAAAACTATATTACTGCAAAGGTACAGCGAAACCGTTGACGACATTGTCCCTGTACACTCGAAAAGTGTGAAATTGATGGAGAATTCCACTTTTTCACACACCTACTCTCGCGGATTCAGTGAGCAGTTCAATGTTCTTTTGTTGTCTTGGTTTTGCACAATCTTTCCATATTACGTGTTTTACCCAGGCAATTCCCCCTAAACAAATGTGTAGGCTATAATGATCTACGTGTTTACACACCTATACACCTGAAGTCCAGTGCATAATTTTCGCTAGAATATTTTCAGACTTGTTCACATCAGGGTCATTTACACACACACACACGCGCGCGTGTGTATGTACATGTGTATGTGGGTTATGTTATGTGTGTGTGTGTGGAAAGACTAAGACAATCGCCTAATGTTTCTGACCAGGATTTTTTCATATGCTACCCTGTTTAAAAAGTTGTGTAAGTCGCTCTGGATAAGAGCGTCTGCTAAATGCCTGTAATGTAATGTAATATTACACGGATAATGGATGAAGAAAAGTTAGTCCTTCCCCATGATTTATGTGCATCGGACGCTTTCATAAACGCGGTGTCTAAAACAAAGCTAGGCTGCTAACTACACCACGCGCTCCAGTTAAACGCGACCAGCGGCCACCTATAAACATTGTTAGCGGGGTTTAAAATAATCATTTAATGGGCTACTTCCAAAGAATGCCTTTCAAGTGCTCCTTATGAGGAAAAAAATAGTTAATCAAGCTGGCCTTCTACAATTAAAATATCCTATTTTGTGCTGTCACATTCTGGGTGGCGTTATACGCAATTTTGTTCACAAGTGAGTCGTATATACAGGTTCACTTTTGCCTTTTTTAGAAAGCAAGTGTGTCAGGTAAACGCAAAGCGAGGACATTGCGAAGCTTACAATAATCTAAAAAAATTCCCATTGAAACATGGGTAAATTTGCGAAACGCTGCTCTGCCTCAAGAACACGGAGTGCAATGCTGTCAGCCCTGTAGCCTACTCAAAACAAAGTAGCCTACCCGAAGGAATGGTCACTATGGTCACTATGTATGTGTGTGTGTGTGTGTGTGTGTATATATATATATGTGTGTGTGTGTGTGTGTGTGTGTGGCCTGTGAAATTGCATCAAATGTCTATTCCAGTTTTATAATTTCTATTAGACGAAAAAACTCAAATGCATTTAACGCTTGAAATCCTACAGATCAACGGAATTTTAGCGGTTTGTATGGCCGCTAGCTTTTTTATCTCTGTGGTATCATGCAATATGCAGCGAGTGCGACACTGATGGATTCGCCAATGATGAGACAGACAGATGTTAAGGGCGGATCTTACGGCGTGCGCTGCAGTTAGATCCGCAGCACGCGCAGCGAGACTGGGCTAGAATCGAATCCCGAGTTCTCTCGTCCCCACGCAAGCTTGGCACGTACGTCGGACAGGCTATTCTGTTCTCTTCGAACGGCCCCCTTCCCTTATCCAGGATTTCTGTCCTTCTTTGGCCGACGGATACGTGATAAAGAGACCACCGACATCGCAACGGCATGGAATTGAACACATCTGTCATCAGAAGGGGAATCTGACAACTTACCATTTCCTCGTTTGCGAGAAATTATTCGTATTTTCTGCGTTCAAGGTTGCATTTCCAGCAGAAAATAACTGATGACTGCGGTCACTCCATCGCTAAGGACGCTCTAAAAAAATAAAAATAAAAACAGGGACAACTTGTCCATCTTTTCATTTGAAAGTAGGCCATTTATGTTTTCCCAGTAACTTGATAAGGAAAGGGGCAAAAGAAAAGGAAGGAGTAGCATTGCAAACCGCAAATATTTGTCTGTTTGTGGAAAGGTGCCGTGTCTTCAAGCATGGGGTATTTGGAGAATGTTTATCTTGCCGTAAAAAAGTGAGAGAGCAATCATTTTCCTTCTAGATTGGAAAAAAAAACATTATTACGGAATTCTGCGCTTGGCTCTTTTGAAGCGTAGAAACGAAAGCACCTTGCTGCGGGGAAGTCGCCGTTGATTTGGTGTTGGTGCTCAACATACCCACTATCAACCACACAATGAAAGGAGGAAGAAAGTGGTTTACCAGCCAAGAATATGTTTGGCTGTGCAGCTCTTGAATCATGTTCACAGGACGGCTAAAGCGCAGCAAGAGTCCATCCCCTTATTCCGATGTTCATTATCACAACAAGGGACATCCAATCAAGCACATATCTCATCGATTCCAACCACGGATTGTGTAACGCATTTAGAGAAAATAGCTGCTGGGCGTTTGAGGGACAGTTGCGCCCATCAGCTCAAATTTTACCCAGCCTGTTCTCTGGAACGGAATTAAATATTCGCGTTTTCGTTTCCAGCTGGAAATTGTTCGGAGCCATACTATATTGTAATAGCTCACAGCAACATGCAAATCATGCCCTGTTGGTTTATTTTTTAAACAATCCGTGTTGTTAATTCGAGGAAGTGATTCCGCATAGGTAGTTAATTCTGTTAATAGTATATCGATTAAGAAAGGGGAATCTGCTCTACTGTTTTATGCATCTCCGTCCTTTTTTCGTGAAATGATATTATCGGCTAAGGTGAAGCTGCCCTAATATCCTGTTCTTGTTGTGTCCCAAACATGGATATATTACCACAATATTAATTACAACTCGATTATAGACAGTTCGGTGCATCGCCATCACACAAGAGCAATCATTGGCATACACATCGCCCAGCTCAGATTTAGCGATGATACGTTGCGGCAGGAAGGAACACGCAATGTGCCCACATGACGCTGTTTTCTAACCGTTCGAGCTGCAAGGAGTTAATGTGACAGCGCTTGATGTTTTCCCGTTTGCAGACTTTGAGTGACGCGATCGTCTCGTTTTCCTCTAAGCTTGCCTGTTGCAGCTCCCAGCGCGGAGTGTGGATCGCGTTTAGGAGGGGTTTTCCGCCGTACTACTGGTCCACTGTGATATCCTCGTCGAGACGGAGCGAGAAATTCGCTCCCGAGTCAGATCTGCCTTTTTCGTCAGTTGGACTTTTTTGTTTGAAAACTGCCGATCTATGTCTGCCTCCTCGAAGAGCCCCAGGTGTCGTGTATGAAAGCGCCGCAGTCAAAGGGGAGCATAGCAGCTCGGAATTTCTGAGGCTCGAAGCAACTCTTCGGAGATCCCAAAACGAACATGCCAAGGAGGAAACAGCAAGCGCCCCGGCGCTCGGCAGGTACGAGGAGATTTTCCGTTTACTTTTCTCTTTTTTTTTTGATTTTGATTCGCTGTTGCCGCAATGTTTGTTACCCCAAAGATAAGCTGGACCTGCTGTCTACATGCGTATTTCTGTTCACAGGTCGATATGTTTCGCGCTCAGGTGGAAGTGATCCTAACTGACGGCTACGCTTTATGCTTTCCTTAGCTAGTGATGTGCTAGGCTATTAATAGTTAGCGACAGTGTATAATTTTATGGGCCCGTTTTATATATAATGGATTCCTGGCTGAGTAATGATTACAACGCATTTCTTTCAGGCTATTTAATTCCTAAGTTCCCATTTACTAGAAGTTTTATGAACACGACAGAACGCTTTGCTGCTTTCAGAACAATCACAGAACAATACGGACGCATAGTTACATATATACGACTTTGGAAAGTCAACTTTGACTTCGATAATCATTTTCTTTTTAGTCAACTAAGCTCCTAAAACCCTCCCCCTTCCTCTACTCCGGCCTTCTCCTCTTATTTAGACTCACATATTAACTCGAGATCTATATAGTAGCGAAGAAAAACGGTCTCCTGTGTCAGCTGACTGCTAGGAAACTCTTTGATGCCCGCCTTCTCGGTTTTGGGGCTTTTGTGCTCCAACATTTGATCACAAAATGTCAACTTTTGCTTTGCGCCTGGGTTCACTCTCTGTGTCGAGAAAGACTTAGAGATTAATTCCCAGCCGACAATGGGAGTACGTGGACTAGAAGAGGCTTTCATGGACACTTGCCATCTTTGATTTGACGGCTGATTGATCGCCTGTCATCTGGCGTGCCTTTGATCTATTCATTCCCGATAAACATCAATAAAACTCTCCCCATGGCAACCCCGGGCCCCGTGATGTCATGTCTGGTCTGACAACTACTCATTAAAATAACCTTAATTGCATCTTTTGTGTGTGTTTTTTTTACTCTGCCATTGCCAAGGACTGCATTAAAATACAGAGAACTCAGTGCTTTAACCGTTTTTATAGCAAAGTGGTTAATGGCTATATTAATTCTAACCATATACCGCTATAAGGTTAATACTGCACTACTAGTTAAGTCTTAACTACTTTTTCTACCCGGAAATTCCACATTTTTTAAGAGGATGTTTTGTAACAGATTGGAGTAAAACCTATAAAAAGCTTTTATGCTGAGTGTTGGGTTTACAATGATATTTATGTATAGATATAACGATATTAGATATTAGACTATATTAGACTAAAATACATTTTAGAGAATATTTAAATGTGAAAATACCGTCCTTGGGGTTTAGGTTTTCTCTGGATAAGTGAGGTCAGATAAGGTCTGTATGTGTGTGCATTTGAGTGAATTACATTTCATTCCATTGTGGAACTTGCGGTGGAGCTGGCTGACTTGGTGCAGTGCACTTGCATTTCCGTTGCATTGCCCGGGGGTTGCATGTAATGCACAAGAAGTTGCACGGATCATATTAAAATGGAAACTGTGCTCAAGCAGAGATCCAGTTGGAAGAGCGTGTGCTTTGTATTAAGTATGCTGCTTCAAGATTAATGGAACCAGTTATTACTGAGTAATATGAGTGGCATTGTGACCTAGCGACAAAATAAATATGTTGGTTGCTGTATCATTTGAAATACAATACAGCTGTAGGCTGTGTGTATAAAATGACTGATATGCTGTTGCGGCTTGGTGGGATTTGTGAAGCACTTCTGAACACATTCCAGTGTAGGCCTATCTCTTGTTAAGTTTTCTGAGCCCAGCGCTAGCACATAATGACCTTCTCTGTGAGTAGTGGCCACCACCAAGATGGCCGAGAACACATTCCGTTAGCTCACAACTGTGAAGAGGGCAACCTCTTGGCAAACAGCTGGAATCTATTTTTTTTTTTTTTAAGAGCAAACTGCTCGTTCGTTAACCGAACTTTCACGGCGATGCAGAACGCTGCGGACGTCGAGTGCACTCCAGACCTGTTTCGGATGATGTCACTCTTGAGTTGCTGGCATCGTACCCTGTCAAGATGACTGCCGGGTACTTTGTTTTTTCTGGGACTGAGGTTTTTTAGCAGTTCCACAGAACCGCGTCCAAAACTTCTGCTTGTTTGTTTTGTTCAATCAGCAGTAGGTAGCTTGCCTCCTTGCCCTCCTCCGTGTTTACCTTCTCACGGTTTCTAGCTGCTGTGAAAACGGAAGAGAGACGGTTGTTGCCACTCGCAGGTTCCGCCCGCAGCTCACTTGTAAGTGGGCCAAAAAATAAATAAAATAAACTTGGGATGCTTAGCTAAAGAAGAAGATCAGCGCCGCAGAACCAGATAATGTAAAAATCACCTGGAAGCTGAACTGAGTTCGCCAGACCGATACCAGCTCTGGCACAGGGCTAACTTCAGAGTGCTTCTGGGAAAAAAATGCTCAGTCTGTGTGAACTGGATTCAGAAGAGGGTTAGACCTCAAAGAAACCCGGGTCACAAATTAAATATTAAAAAAAAAAAAAAAAAACTTTTAGTTGACTATTTAGACCTGGTGATTTTCATGGATGTTGCTTGACTCTGCCTAGGTGTTAATCTATAAATGTGTCGATTTATTAATGAGCTCCTGAGTATTTTATGTGATCTCGTTTTGTTTGACCCTACTGTGGCGTGTGCAGTGTGCTGCTGGTTTCTGTGTGGACTGGCTGTTGCTCTCTGTTCTGCCACCGGTGATGTGGCACGATCTGTTCTTTTCTGAAACCTTTACATCTGGCCTTGTGTAAACTAGTCTAGACAAGAGTGTTCATTAAATGCCTAAATGTTCGTTTGTGAACAATTACGTTTCATGTTTTGACACAATCACACAAAGTAATAATAAAAAGTTGGGGTTGAGGGAAATAATGTGCAGTAAAATGTCCAGTGTTGGGACCAAACATTATCTGTTAAGAGTTGAATTAACACTGTTAAGAGTTGAATTAACACTGTTTAGAGTTGAATTAACACTGGACATTTTGCTGTGTGGGATCACAGAAGGCTGTGAACTGCAAAAAGCTTGTAGGCTAAATATTATCAACGGGGGCTGAGGACAGACCACACAGCATCGGACCGGCAGCTCGGAGCGGGACGGTTTTTCCCACGTCACCCTGCTGTCTGCCGCTCCGGCAGTTTGAGCTCTTTCTTGCGCACCCCTCTGACTTTTTTTTGTTGTTTTCGTTGTGTACCGGGTGAACGTGAAATTAAGTACATCCGGCTAAGAAAAAAAAAAAAAAAACGAAAATCTGCTTCTATGAACTGAGCTTAATCATTTAATAATGGCTGTGTGGCCGTGACGTGCTTACTTCCACAGAAATGACCACCTTCTGTGCTAATCATAAGGGGGAGTATGTGTATACTGTGTGTGTGTGTGTGCCCGTGTGTGTGTGTGTGTGTGTGTGCGTGTGTGTGTGTGCGCTTTGCGCAGGCGTGCATGCGTGCGTGAAGAAATCCAGCGGTCTAATCGGGGGCCCGGAAGAACAGTTCACTCCATCAAAACGAGCCGTCAAAACAACTTTGTCTCATATTTGATTTAATTGTCTCCAGTCTGACAGTCGCATTCATCAATAGCTTTAATGGTCAATCAGAAGTTGGCAGACTGAGTGCTTCCATTCTTTTCTTTTTTTTTTTCCCCATACGTTCACCCAAGCTTTACTTTATCAAAATGCTTTTGCCTAATGGACACTCTCTCGGGGTGGATGGGATGATGGGAGTAGGGGAAGGGGGGGGGGGGGGGGGGGGGGGGGGCGTGAAGAATGACCAAAAGGCTTCTTATTGGAGGAGAGTATAAAAATAAAGCATTTGTTCAACTGATGGCTGGACGAGGACAAGGGAGAGAGCTGGGATTTTATTTTATTATTAAGACGAACAGCAGCCTCCTGTATTTCTTTTTTATTACACCCCCCCCCCCAAATCCACCCTCCCGCCTACGCCTCTGCCCCCCCCCCCTCCCACCCCCCCTTAGCCGGCCCCTACAGCTGCAAGTTATAAGGGTCGCGACTGCTCGCAGGAACACAAAGGCCGACGACAAATTGATGGCTTTGGAGTGATGGAGCGGGAGCGAGGAGAGATGTCAGGAAGACCGGGCTTTGATTGGGAACTTCGGGGGGAGGGAAACGCAGTCCCTCTGCAACCTTGAGAATTTGGGAACTAAAAAAAAGAATAAAAGAAAAAAAAGAATCTCCCTCCCTCTCTCACTCTGCCACCTTCCCCCTCTTCCTCCTCCCTCTCTCATTCCCTCATTCTCTCTCTCTCTCTCTCACTCATTCTCCCCTCCCCTCTCTCTCTCTCTCTCTCACTCATCCTCCCCTCCTCTCTCTCTCTCACTCATCCTCCCCTCCCCTCTCTCTCCCTCTCCCTCTCTCTTTCTCTCTCTCTCTCTCTCTCGCTCCCTCTCTCTCTCTCACTCATCCTCCCCTCCTCTCCCTCCCTCTCCCTCTCTCTCACTCACTCATTCTCCCCTCCCCTCTCTCCCTCTCTCTCTCTCCCTCCCTCCCTCTCCTCTCTCTCTCTCTCTCTCCCTCCCTCTCTCTCTCTCTCTCTTTCTCTCTCACTCATCCTCCCCTCCCCTCCCTCTCTCCTGAAAGGTCTTCTCAGCCATATGAAAAGAGGAGTTGTTTTGCCGGCTTCATCAGTGTTCAGCTAATTAGCGGCGAGCCTGACGTGTCCCAGACAGCCTTAATGACTGGAGCTGACAGTTCTGCGCTGCCGCGTCCCAGCTGAGCAAGGCTTTGCAGCTAGCTTGATGTAATGAGCTCCGCATTACACCACCCGGAGCCCGTCTTTTGGTTGTGCATTAACCAGGTTTCGCTGCTGCGGGTGACAGCGGCTCTCTCTGCTAGCCAGGTAATCATGAACGAGAGGGAATGACACCTGTATGGTGTAAAGGGGGGAGGAGGGGGGGGGCTAAATTAGCTTCCAACCTGGAAACCCCCAGTAGCAGCAACCTGGTGGGGGGCGGGGAGGAGGGGGGTTGTTGGGGGTTGCCTGAATTAGCTTCCAACCTGGAAACCCCCAGTAGCAGGAACCTTGTGGGCGGTTGGGCTGGGGGGGGAGTTGGCTTTGACCAGCTCAGGAGAGGAGGTGGCTTGGACTAGCACATCAAACCGTTTCTGTCTCTGGACAGAGCGCTTTCCATAGTAAAAAAAATTCTTTTGGAGTCGTTTTATTTTCGTTTTGTTTTTGAAGAGCTGGATGACGAAGTTCCACAAGGCGAGTTACGTCACCCCGGATAGTCCCAGCTGGACGGGAGCTAATGGAGCAGCTCAGTGCCGTAGCTGTTAGCCTGAAGGCGAGCGCTCTTGGAAAGTGTAAACGCTTACGGCCTGCGACCTGTACCATTTCAGCTTGTAGGAGGCAGTGTAGCAATGCTGCGATGTTGCTGAAACATTACAGACATTTTTTTGGGATCAGTTGCACTTGTTCTGGGTGGTCGTGTTACTGCAAAAACAAGGGGTAAGCAAGAAAATGAGAGGTTATACTGGCTTTAACGGGCTAGTCTGGGTAGTTAGCGTGATTTGTGTTGTGTGTGGAACTCACGAACGGGCAGAGCATTTGTAGTCGTACTACGCGTTGCACAGGTTGTGCAGGCCACGTAATTAGGTTTCTGGTATAAATAATCTTTTATATTTATCTATTGACAAAGTATGCTGTTACCATCGAACCTCTTCGCCTAGCCTCTAATCAAACCACTCCATGTTTGTCGTTTAAAATTCTCAAGAGGAAGTTAACCAACGTCATGCGAGTGTCCGTTACACCACCTCACGTCACCAGTCGACCAATCATCGTCTGCGTGGCGTTTGCAGGCAGCGGTTGCCAAACTACGCCAGCGTGGTTGCCAGGTAATTCCCGGGGAGGTACGCGACATCTATTCGGACGCGGTCTGCAGGCTTTGCATGTGTCACACGACACCGACGCGGGCCCGTTTTTTTTTACGGGTTTTTTGCGGTGTGAAGCAGCCCTTAGCGTAGCTGAAGTTAGCGCTCGCCGCTAAGGCCCCTGCGGGCGCCGTTATTTATCCTCTCATTATGAACTCCCCGGTTCTGCAGTACAGCCGTCTTGTGTCTGAGTGCTTCGTGTTCACCCATCATGCTTTCTGGCGCTGTGGTCAATATCCATCACTCCTTCCTTTTCCACCCTACCCGCCAGCCAGCCCCCCCCCCCTCCAGCCTGGTCTCCCCCAGACGTACACCCCCCCCCCCCCCCACCCACACCCCACCCTCAACAACTGGGCCCCGCTCCGGATTACCGCCCCCCCCCGCAAACTTTCCACATTCCCGGCTCCTCCCCTCTTCCCCTCAGCCCCAGCTGACCAGACGATTAGCCACGGCCATCTTCCTTCTTTTTACCGCGACGACTGCGCTACAATGAAGTGGGGGGGGGGGGGGGGTTTAAGAGCAGAGACGGACCAGGAGGGAGAGAGAGAGAACGAGAAACGAAAGAAAGAAAGAGAAAGAAAAGAGAGCGAATGTGGATGGAAGGGGTTAGGTAAAAAAACAAAACAAAACAAAAAAATAAAGAGACAGAAAGAAAGGAAAAGGAAAACAGGCAGCCTGAAGAGCCGGCGAGCGTTGCGGGCCCCGGGGTGGATAAACAGAAAAGTTGTTGGCTCAGGTTAGCCTGACAGCTGTCAGTTAGGGCTGCGCAGGTCTCCCGGGCCGGGGCCTTATTACAGGCGGCTGAGCCTGTCATTCTCTCCACCGCTCGGCCTTGAGCGATGCGGGCAGCCCAGGAGTCAATAACTGATGCATCAGCAGTTAGTCTTCCAACCTGCTCACAAAGCAGCCTCCTCTTCCCTTCTTTCCATCATATTCTGTCTCTCTCTCTCACTCTCTCCCTCCTCTCTCCTCTTTCTCTCCTCCCCGTCTCTCTCTCACACACACACTCTCCCCTCTCTCTTTCTCTCACTCACTCTCAGCTCTCTCACTCTCTTCCCCTCTCCCTCTCCCCCCCTCTCCCTCTCTCCCTCTCTCTCTCTCTCTCTCACTCTCACTTTTTCTCTCTCTCTCTCCTCCCTCTCTCTAATGTTATAAACTTGGAGATTGCATCAGCAGGCCTATGTGTGTGGTGTCACAGAGGTGCTTGGACACTAATGTCATTTGTTTTAATTAATTTGCCAGCTATTCAGAGAAGCTATTGCTGTTTTAGCTGTTTATCCTCCTAAAGGGGCCAAAAAGAATGAACAACTAATTTCCCTCTGAATGATCTCTAGACTCCCCTCAGAAACTTACGTTGACAAAGAATGGTTTTTGATGGGCGACAGTTTTTCTCTTGAAGATTTGGCAAAACTCTTTTTCACTTTTTTGTGTTGTGGAGCGGTTTAAGGTTGTGAAGTTTTGTCTAGCGGGTTACAGTTGTGAACTTTTGTCTAGCAGGTTACGGTTGTGAAGTTTTGTCTAGCAGGTTACGGTTGTGAAGTTTTGTCTAGCGGGTTACAGTTGTGAAGTTTTGTGAAGCGGTTTACAGTTGTGAACTTTTGTCTAGCAATTTACGGTTGTGAACTTTTGTCTAGCGATTTACGGTTGTGAAGTTTTGCGAAGCGATTCACGGCTGTGAAGTTTTGTGAATTGGTTTATGTGTAATATAAGCCTTTCTAAAAATGTATAACCCTTTTGAACTTATGATGGGGGGGGGTCTCCTGGATGCCTCTGATCCAGGGTTGGGGGGAGTTCCTGGATTGAAAACCCCTGGTCTACACGTCCGTTGTACTCGAGTGCAGCTGCACAGCTGCGGCAGGCCCTGCTACTGCTCTTGAAGGCGTTTTGGGGCGGGAGGTGAAGTGCTCGTCCCGTGCGTCACAGGGGGCGGGGCTAGCCGAAGTCCCGCCGGTCCGCGGGCCCCTTCCTGTGCGCGTCTCCAGGGGGAGGGTCCCCGATGACATAATCGATGGGGTTTAAGTGGCGTTTCCCTGGCGATTAGCCTAGCGAGCGGCGGTGTCATTCGATACGCGGCGACTTTCCTTGTTTATTTCGGAGCGGCGATGAGTCACGGGGGGGGGCAGCGACACAGCTGTCGGCGGACCGGTCCGCCGTGGGGTGGTCTCGTTTTTTTTGTGGCGGTACTCGGTTTAAACTGGGTGTCTGGGGAGCGGGGGGGGGAGGGGGTGCTGTGGGAGGGGGGGTGCTGTTTCAGTTGGTCCACACTTGAGGGCTTAGGGACAGAGTTTTTTTGAAACAGGAAATTGATGGTGTTTCCCAGCAGCACATGTAGAGAGATGTCTTGGCAGATCCTGGGTTTTATTGGGGGGGTGGGGGGGTAGGGGGGATTCACCAGGGTTCCCTGGGAGGTCCGAGTGAACCCTGTGAACCCGCTCTGGATTTGCCACTGGATTTACACAGAAAATAAAAACAATATGCATCCTCCCCTCTCTGTGTCCTCCGTCTCTCTCTCTCTCTCTCTCTGTTTCCCTGTTTCCATCCGTCCCATCACCTGTTTCTCCTGATTCTTCTCCCACTCCTTCTGTCTCTCTCTCTCTCTCTCTCTCTCTCTCTCTCTCTCTCTCACTCTCTCTCTTTCCCCTCGTTTCCTTTTCCCCCTCTCTTCTTTCTGAGTCGGTTGTGCGTCAGTGCAGTTTGTCTGCTGGGCTGCTGGGCTGCTGGGCTGCTGGGCTCATGTTGAAATGCAGCCCTCCGGGCCAATCCCTCAGTGCGCTGCTGTCAACTTCAGGAACCTGGGGGGGGGGCGCGGCTGGGGGGGGGGACGGGACGTAATTCGGGTCCTCTTACTGTGGACTCAGGGCCGATGCTGCCAGGCTGGCCTGGTTTGGCAGCTGTCAGTAACCCTCATCTGAGATGGCGAGATGGAGACAGGTTACAGTGGCAGCCATGATGACACTCCTGTGGCCCCTCCCACTCCTGGAATCAGGTCCAACACTGGCACCCGGGCAGACTTTTCACTTTCTTCCCCCCTCTGTCCATCTCTCTCTCTCTCTCTCTTTCTCTCTCAGACTCTCTCTCTATCTCTCTCTCTCACACAGACACTCTCTTTCTCTCTCTCTCTTTCTGACTCTCTTAATCTCTCACACATACTCTATCTCCATCTCACTCTCACATACACACTTGCCCATTCTCTCTCTCTCTCTCTCTCTCTCTCTCTCTCTCTCTCTCTCTCTCTCTCTCTCTCTCTCTCTCTCTCTCTCTGACTCTCTCTCTCTCTCTCTTTCTCACACACACACATGAGCATGCACCCACGCACACACACTCACTCTCTCTCTTTCTCTTTTAGTCCTATCTGCCTCCTGTTTTTGTATCCGTTGCTGCCAGGACTTTGTCTTTTTCTCTCTCTCTGTTCTGTGTGCTGGTGCTTGATCAGCCTCAGATGCTGTCCCCCTGTGTTTTTCTTTCTTTATTTTCCCAAAATGAGTGGAAGAGAGGAAGTCAGGAAATGAGGGAGGTTGGTGGTCCCTTTGCAGTTTAGCGTTCGTACATTGTGTGTGTGTGTGTGTGTGTGTGTGTGTGTGCACGTGACCAGTGTGAGCTCAGTGTGTATGTTTGTGTGTGTGAGCGGTGTGTGAGCTGGGTGTATATGGTGTATTAGTGGGTGAGCCAAGTGTCAGTTCGGTGGGTAGGTTGTGTTTGTGTCTGAATGGTGTGTCAGTTGGGTGTGTGGATTGTGTTTTTGTGTGAGCGGTCTGTCAGTTGGGTTGTGTTTGTGTGTGAGCTGTGTGTGAGCTCAGTGTGTAGGTTGTGTTTGTGTGTGAGCTCAGTGTGTAGGTTCTGTTTGTGTGTGAGCTCAGTGTGTAGGTTGTGTTTGTGTGTGAGTGGTGTGTGAGCTGGCTGTACAGGGTGTGTGTGTGTGAGCTGAGTGTGTAGGTTGTGTGTGAGTGGTGTGTGAGCTGGCTGTACAGGGTGTGTGTGTGTGAGCTGAGTGTATAGGCTGTGTGTAAGTGGTGTGTGAGCTGGCTGTACAGGGTGTGTCGTTGTCGATGGGAACAGGAAGGTGTGAGGGGAAAGGCAGACTGCACATCTGGGTCTGTCACTAATTAATGTTTCACCAGGGAGGCCCTGTCAGAGCAGAGCAATGTCTCTGGTGAACTCCCACAGCTTCCCCTGGCCGTGATTGACAGCCATCTCTCCCTTGCCATTGGGTTAGGCCTCAGAAGTCCCGCCTCTGTTGGGAGGTGGAGTCAGCAGCGGGCTTGTGGAACAGAGGGGGGAGGGGGGGAGATCACGCACAACTGACACATTCTTCTTTTTAAATGTAGTCTGCAGATGTCAGTCCGTGGGCAGAGAGTCGGAGGGGAGGGGAGGAGAGGAAAGAAGAGAGGAGGGGAGAAGAGAGGAGAGGGGAAGAGAGGAGAGGGAAGGAGAAGAGAGGAGAGGAAAAGGGAAGAGAGGAGAGGGAAGGACAGAAGAGAGGAGTGAAGAGAGGAGAGGAGTAGAACCAGAAAGAAGAGAGGAAAGAGGAGAGGAAAGGGAAGGGGAAGAGAGGAAAGGAAAGAAGAGAGGATAGAAAAGAGAGGAGAGGAGAGTAGAGGAGGAGGCCTGGCCTGTGTGTACTTTTGGCTGGTAGGATTTCGGCCACACGTGAAGCCCCCTTGAGCGGACGTGTGAAACTCTAGTGAAGCCGTTGCCGGGGGCAGCAGTGAGTGTGCGGTGCGGTGCTGTGGGAAACGGACCAGAAGCACCCAGGAGGTTGCAGGCTTTAGTTCCTGTTGGGAGCTTTGAGCAAGGCGCTCAACCTGAATGGCTTCAGTGAACATCTACTGGTATAAATGCATAAATGGAAGGGGTGGGGGGGGTACTAACAAAAAGATTTGCAGTTTGTCCTGGAAAAGCTTGTCTTCTTAACAAATGAGTAAAGTTGCCTGAACGTTCGTGTTGCAGAAGAAGAAAGAGAATTTGGCTCCGCTTCTGCCACAGCGAGCCAAAGCGTTGTTGTGTTTTATTTTTTTGTTTCTTTAGTTTTTTGTTTCCTTTCATTGCAGTTTCTTTCTCGCACCTTTCTTTTTTCATTTTTTTTTGTTCTGGATGTTGGGAGGGGGGCAGAGGGGGCAGAGGGGGGGGGGGGAGGGGAGGGGGAGGGCTTTTGCTGGGAAGAGGGGCAGATTTCATTCTTGGGAGTCCTGAATCTGAACCCGTTGCCAAACAGTGGATTTCCTTTTCAGCAGAGTCGTATATCAGCGGCCCGCCCTTCCCCTCACAGGACTGATGCGTGTCATTTATCAAACCGGCCTTCGCAGGCGCGGGGGAGGGGGGGGGGAGGGGGAGAGGGGGGAGAGGGGAGGGAGGGAGGGAGAGAGAGAGAGAGTGAGAGTTTTCAACAGGGGGCTGTCTTCTCCTGCGTGCCTTCCCCAGCGAGGGCTGATTTTTCGCTGGGTTAAAAATAAAAGCCACTTGTGGCCCCGTCACGCTCAGCAGACCCCCCCCCTGCGCTGTCGCCGCGCTCTTCCCTTCCCTGTGATTGGCCGGCTTGGTCAGATTTCTGTCCTGTCGCTCGGCGATCTCGAACCCCTTGGCTTGGAAACAGACGAGTAGTTTTGCGGCCCTAATCCGCAGATCCTCTCCCTAAACGATGGAGCTGCGCAGTTACTGCTGCACAGATGTGCAGATAGGGAAGCAGAGCTGCGCAGTTACAGAAGCAGAGTTGCGCAGTTACTGCTGCACAGATGCGCAGTTAGGGAAGCAGGGCTGCGCAGTTACAGAAGCAGAGCTGCGCAGTTACAGAAGCAGAGCTGCGCAGTTAGGGAAGCAGGGCTGCGCAGTTACAGAAGCAGAGCTGCGCAGTTACTGCTGCACAGATGCGCAGTTAGGGAAGCAGAGCTGTGCAGTTACAGAAGCAGAGCTGCGCAGTTACTGCTGCACAGATGCGCAGTTAAGGAAGCAGAGCTGTGCAGTTACAGAAGCAGAGCTGCGCAGTTAGGGAAGCAGGGCTGCGCAGTTACAGAAGCAGAGCTGCGCAGTTACTGCTGCACAGATGCGCAGATAGGGAAGCAGAGCTGCGCAGTTACTGCTGCACAGATGCGCAGTTAGGGAAGCAGGGCTGCACAGTTACAGAAGCAGAGCTGCGCAGTTAGGGAAGCAGAGCTGCGCAGTTACAGAAGCAGAGCTGCGCAGTTACTGCTGCACAGATGCGCAGTTAGGGAAGCAGAGCTGTGCAGTTACAGAAGCAGAGCTGCGCAGTTACTGCTGCACAGATGCGCAGTTAGGGAAGCAGGGCTGCGCAGTTACAGAAGCAGAGCTGCGCAGTTACTGCTGCACAGATGCGCAGTTACTGCAGCGGAGTGGGAAAGCTGCTGCTGTCTTATAAAGAAGTGTCTCTGGTGAAGTTTGCTTTAACAGTCCCCTTATGAAAAGGCCAGTATGTGCGTGTGTGTGTGTGTGTGTGTGTGTGTGTGTGTGTGTGTGTGTGTGTTCAGCAGGGACATCCTGTGTGTAGGATTGAAAAGTGTTATAGAAGTTGTTATTAATATCTCTGTTGTAAGGTCAATGTATGTATGTGTGTGTGTGAGGGAGAACAGAATGTGCTTGTGAGATGGTGTGTGTGAGCTAGAGTGAACTTTAATCTGTGTGTGTGTGTGTGTGTGTGTGTATGCATTGTCTGTTCATGTGTATGAGTGTGTGTGTGCCCATGTGTGCATGTGTGGGCATGTGTGGGCATGTGTGTGTGCGCATGTGTGCATGTGTGTGTGTGTGTATGTGTGGGCAGTGTGTGTGTATTTGTATGCGTGTGGCCTCGTGTGCGTGTGCGGGCGTGTGTCAGTCCTCCAGCGCCCCAGATTGACAGGTGTCAGTCACGGTGAGTGACAGCCCGCTGGAGGTGGTGTAAACGGAACCCCGCTCCTCCTGAGCTACACGGAACCGGAGCGTTTCGTTCCCCGAGATGGATGTTCCCTTAAACCCGCCCCCCCCGGTGGAGATTGATGAGGGATGAGAGGCCCGTGGAGCCGTTCATCATCGAGCCCAACGCCGCCGTGCGTGAGCCTGTGAGACGAGAGCGGGAGCGGGAGGACAGGGCCTGAGAGGCCAGCCGGGATCCCGCGCGTGTCTGACGGATCGCTCCCCCCCCCCCCCCCCCATAACCCCCCTCGCTCTCCTGGCGCTCGCAGGCGTCAGCGCCGGGTCTCGCCGATCCCGCCGATCGTCTCTCCCACCGCCGTGTTAGCGGCGCGATCGGAGCGCTCGATTGGTCGGCTGAAGAGCCGGAGAACGTTCAGAGTGTTCCGGCGGTCGGCTGAAGGGCTTTTGCGGGATGTCTCGCCCGCTCCCCCCCCCCCCGGTGATCCCGTACGTGGCCGTGGCCCTTCTTTACCCCGGGTGTGCGTGTGTGTGCGGTTATGCAATCCCACACACAGACTCTGCGCGTGTGGTGTGTGGGGAGGGCCCAACGCGCTAACCGAGGGCTAACAGCTGGCGCTCGTTACGGAGAGACGGGAACCGACCTTCTCTCGTTTTCCATAAATCACTCGCTCGCTTTGACGTGCGAGCGTCAACTTTCCCAGGCACGCCAGAGCGTCCCGAGCAGCCTCTATCTGCAGCGGAGACCTTCCTCAGACCGCGACGGGGCCGGAGCCTTCTCCAAACAAACAGGCTAATGGCTTCAGGTGGGATGAGCGCGGCCCAGAGGATCTGAAGGGTCCTGAAAGTGTTCTGCGTGGAGGAACGGTCAAAGACCCCCACCTAGTCCCCCAAATTTATAAATCACCGCAGAAAAACTCTCTGTGGTTTTACCCTTGTGAAGGGTTGTGCCCAAAGTGCTCGAAACAGGGGTGCCAAAAAGTTTGACGTCCATCTTCTTCAGAAATAAGAATAATACTTATAGAATACTTACAAAATGAATTTTTTTTTTTAATATATATTTTTTTAATCTCTTATTGTTTTGTATTAGTTCAAAAGAATATAATATTCCCTTTTTCTGAGCGTACAATTTTTCTCATTACCGGTGTTGTTTGTTGTTATGGTTTAGGCTTGTTTGCTCATTTTTATCTAGGATGTGGATAATTTTGGAAGTCACTGTATGTAAATTCATATATTTTCCTTTCATATTGTTACTGTGGTTCTGGAAAAGCAAAAAAGGAAAAAAAAAAAAAAACACTTTTGCTCCTGTATTGTCCTCCTGGAAAAGTGCTTATATGATTATTAGATGGTCAGCAGAAGGTGTGAATGGCTGCCAGAGCACGTCTGTACAGCCAGAGGTGGAAAGTCCAGGGGTTTAGAAAGTAGAAGTCCAGCCATTGTGTTTCTTTCCACCCAGGAACTCAGCCAGCCGGTTTTGCTAATTAGTTCTGCGTCATGGCTGAGGAATTGTGGGAATAATCGGCAAATCCAGGTGATTGGAACAAAATAGGCCTACTGGGGAGGAATGTCACTTTCTGGACCTGGATCGCCCACCTCTGCTGTGCAGAGAAGGTGGCAGTTTGCTTTGGGCTCGACTGTCCAGCAGATTTCACTGCCTGAGCCACCCTGTTCAGCTGCACCTTCTCAACAGAAAGGGAGGCTCTCGAGTGATAAGTCTTGGAACATGAGAAAGGGGTGGGGGTGCGGGGGGGGGGAGGGTGGTTTTGTCAACACACCTCGTCGCGGGGCGGCCCCCAGAGGCACCGAAACACCAAATCCTCCTCCTTTTCCTTTCCTTTTCCCTCCTTTTCTCCCGCTGCTGCTGCCACCACACAAATCCAAAATGGCTCCGTGAGTGCGTACAGTTAAAGGTCATGGTGGGGGCAGCCCCGCCGTGTGTTCGCGGAAATAAAAAGGCTGTTTTGTTTTTTTTCGTGCTGTCCTCTGCCCCCCCCCTCCGCCCCCCTCCTTTTTTTTTTTTTGTTTTTTTCCCTGCAGTTTTATTGCAGGAGACGTGATTTATTGTGGACTTCCATCTTTGGAACTCATCCATCACCTCCCGGTTGCTAGGCGATGGTAGCGGCAGCTGTTGGCTGGGAGTCGGACTGGAGGTCTGTCAGTCACCGAGCGGCAGGTGTGGAGCATTAGAGACGCGCCATTGTCAGACGGAATAATTAATCAAAGCCGGGGGAGATAACCGAAAAGATACGACCCCCTACCCCCACCCCCCCCCCCCCCGCAGCCAGTACCTGCAGCACGTAGAGAGGAGAGAGAGAGAGAGAGGGGGGAGAAACAGAAGAAGTGGAGGAGCGAGGGAACAGCAGGCTCCTGCAGATGGGCGAGCGGTGCTCTGCTTAATTAAACTGAGAGAAAGGAGAGAGACGGGGGTGAGTGTGCAGCGGCTCTCACACAGAGGGGAGAGGAGAGGAGGGGAGAGGAGGGGAGAGATGAGAGGAGGGGAGGAGAGAGGAGGGGAGGGGAGGGGAGGGGAGGGGGGAGGGAGGAGGGGGAGGGAGGGAGGGAGGAGGGAGGGAGAGGAGAGGAGGGAGGGAGGGGAGAGGAGAGAGGAGAGGAGGGAGGGAGGGAGAGGAGAGGAGCCTGTGCTGATTGCTCTATTATGCAGGCTCCAGGTGTCAGGTAGGGAGGTAGGGACAGGACTACCGTACCGTCTGAGTTTGGGGGCACAGAGAGGGAGAGCTGTATTAGTGCTAGCGTACCCTCCCAGTTTCAGGGTACAGAGAAGGGGGGGGTGGATTAGTGCTAGCATACCCTCTCAGTTTTGGGGTGGTTGGGGTTGGGGGGGCTGGTTTAGTGCTACCATACCCTCTCAGTTTGGGGGCACAGAGAGGGAGGGCTGGATTAGTGCTAGCATACCCTCTCAGTTTTGGGGTGGAGGGGGGCCTGGTTTAGTGCTACCATACCCTCTCAGTTTGGGGGTACAGAGAGGGAGGGCTGGATTAGTGTGGGTACGAGTGGGGGGGGGGGGGGGGCGAGGAATGGCACATAATGAGGGATGGAAGGCTGGGCAGCTCTCTCAATTCTTTTGTTGTGCCAATATAATGACAGCGCAGAAAACATCCACAGAGTCGAGCCGAGAGTCGGAGGAGAGGCGTTTTGCAAGACGCTGCTGAAATAGCTCAGTGCTGTAGTACGGTACTGCAAAACGAGTCCTCACAAATGGTAAATTGACTGCATTTATATAGCGCTTTTATCCAAAGCGCTTTACAATTGATGCCTCTCATTCGCCAGAGCAGTTAGCAGTTGGGGGTTAGGTGTCTTGCTCAAGGACACTTCGACATGCCCAGGGCGGGGTTTGAACCGGCAACCCTCCGACTGCCAGACAATCGGTCTTACCTCCTGAGCTATGTCGCCCCACAAATGCTTAATTTTTAAAAAGTATTTTTAAAAACACGTACCTGGAAATGCTCTCTCTCATGTGGCAGTCCTGTGTTTTGCAGTAGTGGCGATCCTTGATGAACAGTCAGAACAACAGAACTGCAGCTTTCATCATGCGAGAGAGATGCTTGAAACAGCGCTAGAGAGAAAGCTGTAAAGAGAGGGATGGGGTGGCTGAAGTAGGGAGATGGAGAGGAAGAGAGAGATAGAGCGGATGTGTTTTGTTTGTATCCACACGGCGCTCGCAGTCCCCCCCCCCCTTCGGCACCCCGTCCCCCCTCCTCCCCTGTCTCTGGAGCTGGAGGGGGTGTCCCCCCTGTGAGTGGGGGCGGGGGGGGGGGGGGGGGGAGGGGGTGTTCCCTGGGAGTGGAGGCACGGCCCCAGGCTGGCCCAGTCATGGAAAGCAGAAAGGCTTGTGTGGCACAAATGCGGACTCACACCCCGTCGGACGCTGCCGGTGTGGGGGTGTGGGGGTGTGGGGGTGTGGGGTTCCCCGTCCCTCGCTCAGCACTGAGCTCCGTGTGCGCGAGGCTGTTCTCAAACTCCTTTTTTCCCCGCAGACTGCTGAAAGCATTGCAGAGATCCTAGGCATGACCAGGTAGACCCATAGTAACCAACCCTCTTCCTGGAGGTCTACCATCCTGCAGGTTTTCATTTCAACCCTAATTTGGCACACCTGATTCTACTAATTAGCAGCTCAAGGAGATCTGTAGCTGTTGAATGAGGTGTGCTTTGTTAGGGTTGGAGTGGAAACCTACAAGGACGGTAGATCTCCAGGAACAGGGTTGCCTACCCCTGAGAGAGACAATAACAATCCAAAGGAAACAGAATGGACCTGTTTGAAATGCTGTCCGCGTAACAATGCTTCCATCTGCCAAAACAAAAAAAAAAAAATTCTCCCATCAATGGGGATCAGTGCACCTGTTTGTCTAAGCGATGTCTGACAGTATCAGCTCAGCAGGAAACCAGCTATCTGCATATTGCAAGTTTCATTCATGTGTATTTTCACCTCCCAGACCACCGGCGGGGGGGCGGGGGGCGGGCAGTCTCATGAGCAAGTAGAGGTCCACAGACAACTGCTTCAAATGTTACACTGTGTGCTGTGAAATCGTTGCTTTGCTGCAGATAAGACTGTGACTGTATGTGCACTGACACTGGGGAGTGCGGTGAGAATGAAGGACGCAGCCTTTGGTTCAGTTTGCTGTGGCCAGGTCTACATGTATGAGCTGCTCTCTGTAGAAGAGCACACCGGCCTGTCTGGAAAAGGGTGGGTTTTCATGGAACTCACAGTGTAAAAAAAATAAAATAAAATAAAGAAGTGGAAAATATGACAATATTTTTGTCCTGGTATTTGCTGTGGGAATAGGGTACGCACGTGAAGTTAACTAGTTTCTCAGTCCTACAAAATGTGCCCTGTGCTTGCGTTTAGGCCCCATGTGGGCTGGGGAAGACTGGCTGTGAGGTCAGAGGTTTATGTGAGGTCAGAGAAGGGGCGGAGTTTGTGCCGGCCTGTGCCAGGTCAAAGAAAGGTCAGGTTAGTGTGTCGTCTTGTGTTGCGTTGGGTCAAATAGCGGGCAGAGTCAGTGTGTGGGGTCAAAAAAAGAATGTCTATGTGCGGTTATCAGGTCTATCTGTGACATCAAAGAAAGGGTGTGGGTTGCGAGTCAGTCTGTCTGTGAGGGGTTCGAAGGAGAGGGCGTGGCTCTGTGTACAGCAGCCTGTGATGCTCTGCAAGTGTTTGTATTTGAAGGACTGTTACTGCCAACTGCCACGGGCTGACTTCTGCTTCACTCCCCTCTGGTCCAGAGTTGGAACAAAATTCCAAAATGGCCGTCTTTCTGTATGAAAGTATGCAGCCCATCCTTCCACACCTGCACCCCCAGCGTTCTTTATCACCGTCGAAAGTTAAAGCCCGACTGTCAGGGCACCCTTTCTCGCTGTGAACTGATGGGCACGAGTCCCGAAAACCGTTCCTCCTCCTCTCCGAACTTTCGTCGGTTTCGTTTAGAAAAAAAAAAAAAACGTTTCCTGGGCTTTTTTTTTTTCTCTCGTTGGTTTTTATCTGGCGGGCGGAGCAGCAACAGGACATTGTTTCCGCAGCTGCAGAGGAGCGGCGCAGTCATAACACCGTCAGGCAGAGGGGGATTGTGGGAATGCGGGCGGCGTGGCGGCGGCGGCGTAGCTTCCCGCTCCGACTCGCTTTTTAAAAAGGCTTCGCCCGCGGCTTCGCCCCGGGGCCAAAAAACGTCTCCCCCCCCCCTCCGGTTAGCGTAGCTTTCTCCCTCTTATCTCCCATCCTCACCCCAGGCTCACACTGCAGCAGCAGCAGCAGAAGCTCTGCACATGAAATATTAACATTGTCATCTCCCTTTTTTTTTGTTTGTTTGTTTTTTTTTGAAAACTAAACGGTGGAAAAAAACTTGAAGATTTGTATTTATGAAAGTAACTATTTGAAGGAAATTAAAAAGTCCCCCCCCCTTTGGAAACCGGCGTTGAAGGACTTACGCAGCTGGCCGCGGACGCGTTCTCAATCGCGGGAGATTAGCTGTTAGATTTTGAGGACATTCCGCGGCGGTAATGCGAGACCGTAGCCGCGGCTGCCAAGCGCATAGTTTATGTATTCAGAATTAGAAAAGAGGCGTGAATCACCGCCATCTGAAACGTGTCAACAAACACGGAGGGAGAGGAAAACAGTGTAACACTTGGACCGGAGCTGAGGTCGCTGTGCCAGCCCCGTTAGCCGATATCTGATATTCAAGAGAAGAAAAAAAATTTAATTTTCCTCTGCCGGAAAATTTTTTTTTCGGGCTGCACGGTCTGCCGAGCACCAGCTTTCAACGTGACCTTTGACCTTTTAAATTGAGGCGTAAGATCGCACATATGTGATTTGAATGTTCTAAACACCCGACACTGAACATTCTGATGCTGATGCAACAGTCACTACTGGTGGGTTCTAGAACACTGGCTTAGAATTTAGAAAAAAAAATAAATTCCAAAAAGCCTTCTCTTCAAAGGGTTACTCTACTGCTGACTGTGACTCTGCATGTTTCAGTGTAATGTAGCCTGTGAAAATAAATATTAACTGCTAAATAATTAAAACTAACTAATAGTTTATATTCCTGTAATATTTAGGTTACATTTGCTCTTCGCTCACGGAATGAAACTTTAATCAAAGCATTCTTCGTTCCTTTATTTAAGCAAAGGAATGTCGGACGTTTGCGACTGCTGCGGTTGCTGTGACAAACGAAAGGCCGGTTTTTGCAGGTCAGTTGGCCCGGGCCCTGGAGCGATTTGTCCTGTGCCGTTTGTCCGATGGTTTTCTGGGGAAGCGTTGGCTGTGAGGTCGGAGCCGCACACTGGAACGCAGTCATGTGAGGTGACCCCCCCCCCCCCCCCGCCGAGGCGATCCATCATTTGCGCTAACGCCGTGGCCAGACACCGTGTCCGCTCGCTACCGCTGGCCCTCACAATGCGCTGCTGTGCAGTGTGTGTGTGTGTGTGTGTGTGCATATGTGTGTGTGCGTGTGTGTGCATGTGTGTGTGTGTGAGGGTGTGTGTGTACGTATGGTGTTTGTGTGCGTGCGTATGGTGTGCATGTGTGTGGTGCGTCTGTGTGTGTGTGTGCTTGCATGTGTGTGGTGCGTCTGCGCGTGTGTGTGTGTGTGCGTGCGTGTGTGCCTCTGCGTGTATGTGCGTGTGTCTGTGTGTGCGTGTGTGCGCATATGTGTGTGTGTGTGTGTGTGTGTGTGTGTGTGTGTGAGAGAGACAGAGAGAGAGAGACAGAGAGAAAGAGAGAGAGACAAGGATGTAACAGAACGTTCTAACAAGAGTTTCACTGTTTATGAATTCCAGAGGCCTTGTCCGAGTCGTTAAAGTTTCTTAAAAAAAAAATAAAAATTAATAAATAAAAAATAGAACTAAGCATGTGTGGCGCGGGGGGGTGCGTGTAACTCAATTTTGAGTGGTGTCACAGACGTCCAGGCACACGCTGTTGCTACGGGGCAGTGCCAGTGCCTTGTGACGTGCCGGACGGTAAATTTGGATCTGAAGGCCTTCAGTTTTCCGGCTTGCCCGTGAGTCAGAGAGACGGGAAAAGCGTTTGTGGTGTTTGCCTCCAGGAGCTGTGTGATGAGGAATTCATCACAGGCAAGCAGCGTTTCTGTCCTGTCTTTGTCCTTCCTAAAAGCATGCCCCTGGCTACTCTCCATTTTATGTATATATATATATATATATATATATATAGGCTAGAAAGTCGACAGCTCGGTCATCTGCGACCGTGTATTTCTAAGCAGAGATTGTTTATTGAGGTTCATGGAAAAAGTCGATAAATGTTTGAAACTGAATCCCTGTGAAGTGTTCAGGCAGATCTTTGAGCTGCTCATCTCCGTGTTGCCTTTTGAAAATGCTCGGCGTGTTCCACCAAACTCCTTCCTCGCGGGTTTACTTTCGCCGCTTAAAAAAACCAAAATGAAAAAAAAAAAACGAAAACCCTAAGTGCCTTTTAACGACTGTTGCTCAGCGCGTTTCTGTGAATATCCCACCATCCTGCGAATTGCCATTCTCCCCCTCAACGCCCGCCCCGCCCCCCCCCAGACACAGAAGAGTCATTTACTAATGGGTCGAGGTTCGTTAGCGAGCGCCATGACGCGACGTTTCGGCGGAAACTTTGCCCGCGTTCTTAGAGGAGGAGGAGGAGGTGGAGGAGGAGCGTTTCTCCACCCCGCGCAGCGCTACATCGCTCCACCCTGACATCGCTAACCCGCGGCGCATTAATATACGCAGATAGGGTCTGTCTGCCGCGGCGCGGCGCGCGCTACAATGCAGATAGCGCTCCGTTGTCCCGCCGATACCGCGCGGGGGGGGGAGCCGGATTATCCGACCGCTGCTTACTGCGCAGTTTATTCCTTATTTATCGTCCACAGATTGTGAAAATGGGCTGTGGGGCGGGAGGGGGGTGGGGGGTGGGGGGGGGGTGGGGGGGGGTAGAAGGAGCCGAGGGGAAGAAAAGACTCTCAGCGTGAAGACGGAAGGGGGGGGGGGGGGGCTGGATAAATTTCCGTGTCGGAAAAGTGAGGTCATTTTTAATAGAAAAATAATTGTTCTTCCTTGTTCGTTTTGACGTGCTGGGAAACGGGGGGGGGGGGCGGCTCGGCCCGGGGCGGGGCCGGTTTGCGGGGGTCCCCCGGTACCCTGTTCTAACAGGGCTTTTCCTGTCCGTGAGGGCACCCCACTGCTCAGCTCAGCGGGGCTGTGGGCGTGAGGCTGATTTAAAACATGCACCTCAGAACCGGAAAACAGCCAGTCATACTGCAGCCTGCTCTGAGCCCTGGGTCTCTCTCTCTCTCCCTCTCTCTGTTTCTCTCGCTCTCTCTCTCTCTCTCTCTCTCTGTTTCTCTCGCTCCTCCTCTCTCTCTCTCTGCTTCTAACTCTCTCTCTCTCTCTCTCTCTCTCTCACACACACACACTCTCTCTCTCTCTCACACTCTGTCTCTCTCTCTCTCTTTCGTTCTCACACACACACACACTGTCTCACTCTCACACTCTCTCTGTCTCACACCCTTTCTCTCCCCCTTTCTCTGCCTGTCTTTCTCTCGCTCTCTGCCTCTTTGTCTCTTTCTCTTCCTCTAGGTGGAATGAGACCTGACCCTCTCTCTCTCTCTCTCTCACACTCTCGTCTCTCTCTCCCCCCCCCTCACCAGCTTGCTTTCCTCCCTCTCTTCTCTCACCCCTCTGGCTGTTCATCACCACCGTGGCGCTGCTCTGTTTTTCTCTCTCTGTTTGTCAGGCGGTGTAACTGAGAGAAGGCCCTCGGTGGTGCTGCACCTAGGCAACGGGCCTCGTCTGTGTAAGAGCACAGAGTCATGCTCACACAGACGCTGGGTCAGAGCACAGGCGCATGCTCACACAGACGCTGGGTCAGAGCACAGGCACATGCTCACACAGACGCTGGGTCAGGGCACAGGCACATGCTCACACAGACGCTGGTCAGGGCACATGCCACAGTGGGTCAGTCTGGGATTCTACACAGACTGGGTCATTGCTAGCACAGTTACACCGCTGGGTCAGAGCGCAGGCACATGCTGATGCTGGGTCAAACAGGGAACAGACAGGGTTCTGCTATTCTCTTGAGCAAGTAGCCTGGACTGTGAATTGACTTGCTTCTGGGATTTCAAGAGCGCTTACACACACATATACTCACGCACACACACACACAGACACACATACACACACACACACACACCGACACACCCACATACTCGCACACACACACACACGCACCGACACACCCACATACTCGCACACACACACACACACACACACACACCGACACACCCACATACTCGCACACACACACACAGATTTGGTCACGCGGGGGTTAATTGCCGTCTCCCCCCCTCCGAGCCTCTGAAGTCTGCGGGGGGGGGAATGGGACCTAAGGGGCTCTCCGGTGGATCCAAACGCACGGTGTTTCACGCGCGAGCGCTTCGGTGTGGCCTCGCGGCACACGGACGCCATTTTCTCACCTTCGGTGGCGGAGCCCCGGCGGGAGACGGCCCCGCGCCAGCGGGCGGACACGGTCTGCGGCGGTAACGGCGCCATTCTGAGCCGCCGTGACCTCGTTAAGGCACTTCATCCCCGGGCCTCGCGTCTCGAACCCACGGGCGAAACCTCGAGAGAAAAAAACCAAAAAAAAACCTGAGACCCGCGATGGCTTCCTCCTGTTGCCGGATGGTTTCTGAGAGACGGCGCTTCTGATCTGAGCGAAGCGGACTCGGCTCGGCCCGTCGACGGATGCAGAACGTGTGGACTGTCTGTCGTCGGGTGTATCGAGTTAAGTTTTTTTTTTTTTATTAACCGTGGGCAGATAAAAAAAATGTAACCCTGGCCCAATTTAGCATGGTTTCATATTCTGGCGCTTTCTTTAATTCCCTAAATCCTGTGATTCTCATCCTTTTAAGCAATAAATCATGCTCAGTGAAGAGTGAAAACTCTGTAACCTGATGCCTTTTTGTACACGTCTGCCCAGGCAGTCGAAGTTAACCCCGAATTTTGCGGAAGAAGAGGGCGTGTTGTCGAAATGTGTGACCTCCCCTCGCCGGACGAGGCATTTTGGGACGAACGTGTCCCTATTTTAAATATCGGCCTGCTGAAACGCAGGCGGGGTGACCGTGGGATTCGGTACGCCCACCTGTGGTTTGTTACACCCCCCCCCAAACCCGTACCCCTGGGGCAGCCTGCCCCCCCCGATCAAAAATAGAATCGCAACGCCGGATTGGAAGTTTGACTCAATGGGGTGCGTTATCGGGTTGCCGTTGGCGATACAGCTATCTGCTGTTATGCTGGGGCCGACCGGTGTGAAGCTTCTCTTTTTCAAATTTTTATTTTTCATTTATAAAAAAAAAAAATTTTAGTTTCCGATTGGCTTTGCGAGCCGCACGAGAGATTGGAAATGAGGACAGGAGTCGTGCCCGAAAATTAACCCTGTTAACCCCTCCCTGGCTGGAACGGGGATTCTGGATCCATTTTCAGAGGGGTTCGCTTGGAGATTTGCATCGGTTGCCCTCCGCCATTTTAACTGATTGTTTTTTCGCGAGAGCGCTTTGAAATGGTCGCTCGCAGCATTCCTCAGAAAAAGAGAAGAAAAGAAAAGAAGAAACAGCCTTGCACCCCTTCGCCTAATCACTTGATCTTTTTTCTGTGCAACGTAAAGGACTGCCAATGTCAATATTGTGTCAAAGCAAACCCTTCATTCTATCTGGCTCTTCTGAAGACTTTTGTTTTTACTGTACCTTCTGACACGCCCGTATTTATGTAGAGGAACTCACAAAAAAAAAACAATGGGCCCTTGTTATATTTTAGGGCAGGTCAGAGGAAGGCCAGCTTCATGGATTTCTCAATCGGAAGCCTCCTGCAGTTACTTTTAATCACTTTAAATGTGGAATAATTCTTCACTGCTTTGTCCTTTCCGCTCCCAGGCCACTTATAGATAATCCCTGCCTTTGTGCTTTTGAACACTAACGTGTTTTTTGAAGTTTTTTTTGATGCTCGTGGCCACTTTTTTTTTAAAGCAGCAGTTTACATTTAGGATCCTGTTTTAATTGTAATTGTTGTCATGTCATGATAAAATGGTTTCCCCTCAAACCAACATATCTTATCCCCCAGCTGTGTTCTGTGAATTATTAAAATTTACATGTGGTTTTGTTTTTGCTAAACAAAATTAACATAGACCACTATGCAAAAACCGCTCTTTGAGAATGTGCGCATGTTAAGGATGGTAGAAAATTTCTTGTGGTGACGCAAAAATAAAATGCTGCAGTACATCCTTCCAAGGAAATGCCTACAGTTTGGTGAATACGTAAAGTTTGGCGTACTCTTCAAGAAACTATAATTTGGCTAGCGTATAAGGCTCAGCGTACTCTTCCAGAAAACATGTCTTTAATTTGGCTAATAGGCTACATAAGTTTCAGTGGACTCTTCAAGACAACATGTCTGTAATTTGGCTAGGACATAAGAATTTAAGATTTAGGCCAATGATGCTTCAAGTGAAATAAAGTCCTGAGATGTTGACTGTAATAATGATGTAGAATGAGTGATTTTTTTAGTGTTTTATAACCACTGTACGTTAGAGCAGAAATGACTGCAAGATGGCAGTCGGATAGCTTCTTGGTTGACTTCTTGGTTGAGATACCGTCGCCAGTGCATTCTGGGTAATGGAACTTGGGCCCTCTCCTTGTAGAAGGCTCTATCCTCTGCCTGCTCTCTCTGTTCTCTTTTTCTACTCCTTTCCTCTCTTCTCTTCCTCCCTCCCCTCCCCTCCCGTCCTGCCCCCCCTCGCTCCCCTCCCGTCCTGCCCCCACCTCCCCCCCCGCTCCACTCAGCTGGCGCTCATGTTATGTCACGCAGCATTTGTGATGTCGGGCACAGCGGTGTCTTAATTACGCATCCTGTTTACATCCGCGCGTTTGATTTCAGCACGTACAGCGCGGTCCCACGGAGAGGCCCTCAGTTCCGTAACCCCCCCGCATCTCCCCCGCCCCGCATCTCCCCCGCCTATCTCCCCAGCTGTGCTGGATGGTTTGAAGGTCAGGAGTGGGCGGCTGGGAGACGTTGCCATGCTGAGGGTTCTCTGTCCCCCCCCCCCCCCCACCCCCTCAGATAAGCATTCCCCCATCAACGGAAATAAAGGCCTTTGTTTCTTCTTCTATGGGCCAGACTTATCTACCTCAGAAATTGTTGTGTCCCTCACATACTGACTGACTGACTGACTGACTGACTTGAGAGGCTGACTAACTGACTGTCTAACTTAGTGACTGGTTGTCTCACTGACTAATTGAGGAGCTGACTGACTGAGTGGCTGACTGACTGACTGACTGACTGAGCGACTCATAATTAGGAACAGTATCTTAATTTTTCCACTAGGTGGCAAGCAGGGACTAATAAGGGATCCAGTAAAGCAGTCACAGCCTCTTATTGGTCTGGTCGATTTTCACGGGCCCGTTGAGATCACACGGCTCGGTTCTCACCTGGGGTAGGGGCCGGTCGTGGTTCCGCACAGAGCTGCACCTGCCCCGTCCACCTGTGCAGCGAAATGCAGAGCGACTCTCTGACCAGGTTACCACGCGCTGTGGGTGAACTGCATGCTGGGACATCACACTGCCTGCATGGTAGTGAGTATCTGTGCACTTAGAATCCCACCGTATTTCAGCTTCTACGTTTACCACAGTGTCGCTGAAGGACTACTGAATAACCGCACAAACAGTCTGGCACTCGCAAAGGTGCAGAGAGAGAGAGAGAGAGTGAATAAAAGTGCACTGCACCCTCATATTCCTTTCTTGCATTATCATTTATGCATAATGGTCTCGGCTAGTTCTGGTTTTAAATTGTCAACAACAAATGATTAAGGCTCAGATCATTTCCGTTGCCGTTTTTTTTTTTTTTTTTTAATTTTATTGGCCGGTGTCTTTGTTCTGTTGTGTTTCGGCTCGAGGGAATTGGAAGAAAAGGGAGATCGTCTTTGGCTCCGGCGATTGCGGCTCCTTCGCGAAACGCGATGTGATTAGTGTGCACATTCGGCTAATATTGTGTCATCCATCCTGCGGCAGGAGGGCGTTTAGACTGAGCCGGAGCGGCCATTTTAGTCCTGCGGGCTGAGGCCTCGTTAGCCGCCGCGGCTCGTTTGCTGATGCAATAGCTCCTGATATCGCCGCGCGGCAGTTACTAATAAGTGATTGAACTTGGAGCCCCCTGGCCTCCGGGTTTTTTTTAATAACGAGTGATTGAGCTGAGCGTCACGGAAACCGCGCCAAAGCGAGCTGGCGCGCGCGCGCGGGCTAGGCCGCGGACAACGGGGGTGAAAGCAATTCGATCCCTCCGAGAATCGGCTTCGGATTTTAGACGACGTTTTCGTTCAGTTACGGGGGGGCCCCCGAAGTGGAAAACGTTGCGAATCGTCGCGCGACTGCTTGGGACCATCTGCGTTCCCGTGTTCATCTCCACGCAGGAAGTGACATCGCTGCCAGCGACGCGGAGAGAAGGGCTGGTGTCTCTTTAAGCCTACCGCCAGGGCCGCTGAGCGAACGCTGCACGCATCAGCGTTTATTAGCTTAATAAATCACCTCTGTTGTCAATCAAGGCGCGGAGAATAATTGGATATGGTTGACGCCGTGCGTGATGGATTATGAATCGGCCCCGATTAAATTAAAAGATAATGCACGGAGTTAATGGTTTGTGTTTTGCGGTGTAAATTGCCTGGGAGCTTTGCTGTTTTCAGCTTGATTGCGAGACGAGGGTTTTCTCTCATTTAAAAACCCTTCCCCTCGCCCAACCTGAAACCTCCAGCATATTTATGTGCACTTGCCCTTGTAATTTGTGATGTGTATTTGCTGAGGTAAACATCTTTCCCTTCCGGAAAGTAAAATACTCAACCTCGTAGATTTTAAACATCTTTTCCCAATATAAAGTAAAATACTGACCGTTGTAGGGAGTAAACATCTTTCCCGTAGAGAAAGTAAACACACTTTAATTCAGGGTAAAATGCTGTCTTTTGTGGAGGGTAAAACCTCACCAATCATAGACAGTAAAAATGTTTTTTGTATAGAAGGTGAACTAATCACCTTCTATAGGTTGAGTCTGCTCACCCACAGTGTAAACTACAAATCCCAATAAATGGTTAGCTGTTTATCTGTATAGAGAATAAACTACACACTTTTGTATACTCGTAGAAGAGTCATCCTTGTAGAGGGTAAACTACACACCCTTATAGAGTGTAACCCAACTAACCATTAGAGGAGATAAACTACTATTCTTTACAGAGAGTAAATACTCTCCTTTACAGTGAGGTCAACTACTCACTGTTATTGTAGTTAATAATCTCATCCTTATAGAGGGTAAACTACTCACTTAAAGCTTGGCCTCAAAGGTTTCCTTGCAAAGCTTACATTTTACTACATTTATACAACTGGATATTCCCTGACTTGTGGTACGACATTGCAAAGTGCTACAACTGCCTTATCCCAAGTTCAAACCGTGAGCAGGCCTGGTTACTGTGCTCCACCCTGACCCCCACCCTGTGCGGCTTTCTACCCCACTGTTCTTCTGTCTGTGTGAGGTGTGACCCCCCACCCCCAGGCAACACCAGAGGCAGGCGGCCGTATGCAGTCCCATCTGAAACATCATCGTCCAATGATTAACACGCAAAGGGGAACGGAAGTGAACGTCGCTGCCACGGATCTGACAAGCTCCGCCCACCTCCCTCCTCAGTGGGGAACAAACGGAACAAAAAGAGATAAATAAATAAAAATGGCGCGCGCTGGCCGTCTGGAAGCAGGTGGGCAGGACGCCGCGGCGTTAGCGAGATTGTTTCAGCGCTTTACTTCCCCTTCCAGTCGGGGGGATAGCGACCGAGCTGAGAGAGAGAGAGAGAGAGAGAGAGAGAGAGAGAGAGAGAGAGAGAGAGAGAGAGAGAGAGAGAGAGAGAGAGAGAGAGAGAGAGAGAGAGAGAGAGAGAGAGAGAGAGAGAGAGAGAGAGAGAGAGAGAGGAGAGAGAGAGAGAGAGAGAGAGAGAGAGAGAGAGAGAGAGAGAGAGGAGAGAGAGAGAGAGAGAGAGAGAGAGAGAGAGAGAGAGAGAGAGAGAGAGAGAGAGAGAGAGAGAGAGAGAGAGAGAGAGAGAGAGAGAGATTTGATTTTTAAAAACCCCTTTTATTGGGACATTTTCCAACACAGAAAATTGCTATACTTCAAAAATAAAAACAATAGACAAAGAACATAAAGAGAAAGACTATCAAAAAACTAACCACAGGCAGAAAAGAAAGAGAAAGAGAGAGAGAAAAAAAATTCCTTATTTACATTTCAAAATTTACAAACCAAAACACAAAAATTCCATACAACAGAAAATACTTCAAAAATGAAGTAATAGCAAATCCTCCTGAACAGTGTACAAAACCCCTCCAATACCCCAAGTGTGCATGAAAGCATCCATGTTATCCGTCAGTTTATAGTATACAAATTCCAGCCTGAGACGGGCTGCCAGCAGTCCACTCATCATCAGGACTGGGTCAACTGACCCCTGACCCTGGATGCAGTTCTTTCTTGTCTTCCATATAGAAAGTTTTGCTACTCCTGATAAAAAATTAAGTAGAACATGCACAGACCTTTTAGCCGCCGAATACCGTGGACCATAAATAAATAACTGAAAAGAAAATCTTGTCCCCAAACCCTGAAACCACCCCTCTAACTGCCTAAATAAACCCTTAAGTCTGGGACACAGAATAAAAAGGTGTTGTAAGGATTCCGCCCCGAACAAAAAGGACAACCCTCCCCTATACTGGGATCCAGGTGCACCAGATGTCTATTTGTGGCTATGGCCCCATGCACAATCCTCCACTGGAGGTCACCTGTCCGTTTATCAATGGGGGCTTGTACAAGGACCGCCAGCAGCCTTTCGGGAAGAGTCTGGATCAAAAACCCAGTCCACCTCGACGCCTCTATCCCTGCCAAAGAGCGTAAGTGTGACACTTTGACACAGGTGTAATAAGCTGCTTTCTTGCTTAGAGTCTCAAACTCCCCAACTCTGGGGTTGTAAAAGACAGCAAGCGCCCCCCCTCTTCTTGCCACTCCCCAACAGCAGGATAGACAGTCAAAGGGGGAAATACATACTCACACTCATCATCCCATTGGTCAGACAGAGTACGGTTCTCAGCAAATGCTCTTAGGGGCCCTGGCAGGGATGCACAGACCTCTTCCACCAACCTCTCCAGCAGTCTAGAGGATCTGATGTTTGTTTTCTCTGCAAGTTGGTCTACAGAAGTCTTCATCAAATGGCCCAGCTTAACACAGCCAGCTTCTCTCAGGCTGGACCGCAGGCTGGCAGAGGACAAGGTCTGAGTTTTTATGAGGGCAGTGTAGAACAGTGGCTCCTCAAACAGCCACATCCCTGGTGTCATTGCTGATTCCCGGTGGACCTTGAAGACCTGCCACGACTGTAGGACTGACAGGTAGAAAGGCGTCAACCCAGTCAGGTCCACCAACTCAGGCTGGAGCAGGAACAGCTGCTTGTCATAGCCGAGTCGACCAGCCCTCCGCAGTAACAGTCGAGCTGTATCCTGCCAGCTCAGACCGAAGTTGTAAAGCAGCCTCTGTGCTGCCTGCAGCCTGAAAGCCCTTATCCTGTTGGGGATGTCAATAAGGCCCTGCCCCCTCCTCAACAGGAAGGTACAGTGCAGACGCCCTTATCCAGTGCTGGCCGGACCAGAAGAAGTCCACAATAGTCCTCTGCACCGCCTCAACTAGGCCCCTTGGTGGAGATAAGACAATCAGTCTGTGCCATAAGGTCGAGGCGACCAGGTTATTGATGACCAGAACTCTCCCCCTATATGACAGCTGGGGTAGCAGCCACTTCCACCTAGACAGTCTGGCACACACCTTCTCCATGATACCCTCCCAGTTCTGCAACTGAAACTCCTCCGTCCCTAAAAATATTCCCAAAACCTTCATTCCTGCCCTTCCCCACCTGAGACCCCCTGGCAGACTGGGAGCTGCCCTCTCCCGCCACTGTCCTACCTGTAGGGCCTCACTCTTCTCCCAGTTTACCCTTGCAGATGAAGCCTTTTGATAAAAACCTAAACTTTCAACTAAAACATCCACATCCCTCTGCTCCTTTATAAAAATGTTAACATCATCGGCATATGCCGACACCACTAATGGTGGGCTCTGTGGTAGCCCCGGTAGGGAGAGCCCGTGAGCCTATTTCTGAGCCTGTTTAAAAGTGGTTCAATTGTGAGAGAGTATAACTGTCCAGAGATGGGGCAGCCCTGTCTGATCCCTCTCTCAACAGGAATTGGACGACTCAGCCCACCTCCCACCTTAACCATGCATGATGCCCCATTGTATAACAACCCTAACCATGCCATAAAGCCCTCCCCAAAACCAAAAGCCCTCAAAGTAGAGAAAAGAAAAACATGGTCGACACGATCAAAAGCCTTTTCCTGGTCAAGGGATAAAACACCGACATCAAGGTTGTACATTTTGCACACATCAAACAAATCTCTCATTAAGAAAAGATTGTCCATGATAGACCTATCTGGGATACAATATGACTGGTCTTTATGAACCAGTATTTCCAGATAGTCTTTCAGTCTATTAGCCAGGACCTTGGAAAGCAGCTTATAATCTGTGCATAAGAGGGCCACAGGTCTCCAGTTTTTAAGTAAGGCCAGGTCTCCTTTTTTTGGAAGAAGAGAGAGAGCTGCACGCCGACAGGAAGTCGGTAATGAGCCCCTCTTCGCGCACTCCTGTAGCACTTCCAGTAAATCAGTCCCTAAGGAGCTCCAGAAATGTTTATAGAAGTCTGCAGGTAGCCCATCTATGCCTGGAGCGCGACCGGATGTCAACTGCCCTACTGCAGTAGTAAGCTCATCCAGGCTGATGTCAGTGTCCAAAGCGGTGCGCTCTGCCATCCCCAGCTGAGGCAGCCCCTGAAGAAGCTCAGCAGCACATGCTGCATCAGAGTCCTCCGCCCCGTAGAGGGCAGTATAGAAAGCCACTGCATGCCTCCTCATCTCAGCTGGGTTGGTGGTCACCCTTCCATCTGGGAGCCGAAGACACGCCATCTGCTTTGTTTGGGATACAGACTTCTCTAGATTGAAGAAAAAGGAGCTAGGTGCATCCATGTCCTTGATACCAATAAAACGTGCCCTAACCATAGCCCCTTTCACCCTCTCGTGTAAAAACATGCTGAGTTCCTGTCTTTTCCTCTGTAATGTGTCACCATCAGGGTTATTGTGTGTTATAAGGCCGCACTCAATATCCCTAATCTCTTGCTCCAGAGTCTGCATGGCTGACTTGACCCTGCTGGTAGAATGAGCAGTGTACTGCTGACAGAAGAGACGGATGTGCGTCTTTCCCACCTCCCACCATTGGCTCAAGGAGACAAACTCCCCTTTCCTGTTCCTCCAGACCTCCCAAAACAAACCAAACTTTTCACAAAAAAATTTATCCTGTAGTAATTTTACATTGAAATGCCAATATGAGCTGACCTTTTTGTTAGGTGAGAGGTGAAAATCCACTGTGACAAGGTGATGATCAGTGAAACCAACGGGTGAATGAAACTATTTAGTAACCTAGCGCTAAACACCTGTGATGTGTAAACCCTATCTAATCTGGCTGCACTTACCCTGCTATTTAATATCTTTACCCATGTATACTGTCTGACTTGTGGATGTTTGACCCTCCATGCATCCACTAAGTCTGATTGAGTAATGAGCTGAGATAAACAAGTGGATGATGATAAATGAGGTTCCTCACTTGTCCTATCCAAAGTGAAATTTACTGTGCAATTCCAATCCCCTCCCATCACAATACATTCCCTTGACCACACTGCTGTATTGATTCCCTCAATTTCTTAAAACTTTCAGCCGCTCTGAACCTTGGTTCGGAGCATAGACATTAATAAAACAAAATAATTTCGCAGATCTCAGCCCTGACCATCTGCACCCTGCCCTTCACTATCTCAGTGGTGGATATAACTTTTAAACTCACCCCAGGTGAAAAAAGGATGGCTATCCCTGCGCTAAAATTAGTCCCATGGCTAAGGAAGTGCTGACCCCTCCACCATAAACCCCATTCTACTTCATTTGTTATGTCACTGTGTGTTTCTTGTAGGAAAATTACATCTAATCCTTTCTGTTGACACAAATCAGAAACTAAAGCCCTCTTTTTTCTATCCCTACCTCCATTGATGTTTAGAGACCCAACCCTTAAACTATGCATGGAAAAAATAAAGATTGAAACAGAGAAGCAGATAGAAAAAACAGATGGAAGAGAAACAACACCCTGTGAAACATCATCATAATTAATTCATTTATTTAGTTATTTTCCGCTTTTTCACAGTTTTTCCTTTCTTTGGCTCAAATCCCTTCCTCAAAACAGTGACATGTTTCCTTAATCTATAGCGCTTTTTTCATCTAAAACATCTAAACCAACCAGTTTTTGCAAAGCTGAGACGGTCTTAATAAATTTCTCTCTATCAGGAAAGTAGTCTTCGACTCTGACCGATTTTCCAAAGGTATCATCAAGGAATATATTGATTTCCTCAAGCGTATATGCATCGCCACTTTGCTGTGAGTCTGTTACTGACACGCCATCTGAATCGGAGTCATACTCCATTTCATCGTTTTCCTGGTTCTCAGTGACAGGCGGCTCAGCCACCGCTCCCTCGCCGCTAGCCTGCTTACCTAAGCCGGACCCAGTCATCGCCCCTTGTGCCTGCTCTGCCTGACGCGGCTCAGCTACCTCCACTCCCGGCAAATCCGTAACTATAGCCCCGCTTCCTACACCACTCGGGGCTGGGCAGTCTACAATCGTTACAGTCGCATCTAAATTAGCCTGATCCTTCTGAACCCGCTCCTCTGATTTTTCAAATGCATTTACATCATAGGGCGATGTTTTGGGTAGCTGCGTTTCCTTTTCTCCCTGTCCACTCGTACCTTCTCCTGCATCAGCCTCCGGCGGCTGAGCACCACCGGCCTCCGCGTTTTCTGACGCTCGATGTCTGTGAGGACAGGCGGAGCGTTTGTGACCTACATCCCCACACTCAAAACACTTCATGCTACCAGAGCTCGCATAAACCATGTAAAACCCGTTTTCGTGCTTTACTCTAAAAGACACGTCTAGTGTCTGTGTAGGGGAAATCAGAAACATAAACACCTGTCTCCTTAAAGACTGGACATGTTTAAGTTTCTCGTTCTTACACCCTAAGCCAATACTTTTAAAACCACTCGCCATTTTTCCAAAACGCTGAAGCTCTCGCTCCAGCGCCTCATTGGGGATAAACGGGGGGACACCCGATATCGTTATCCTGGTTGACGGCATAGCCAGCGGGGAAACAGGCACAAACAAATCATTAATAAAAATACCGTTTTCGATTAATTGTGAAACAAACCGTACCTCTTTTAAAAATACAACCACTGCTTTATTCATTCTGGAGGCGTATGACAAGTTGTCATGCCCAACTAGATCACCCACCGCGAGAAGAACCTCCTCCACCGTGACACCTGGATCGGCCAAAATTCGTACTCCATGTCGGAGGGAGACGGACGGCGTCTCTTGGGACGCCATCCGCACCAAAACCCGACACCTACCAACACAAAACTAACAGCACTAACTACAGAAAAACTAGCTATATCATACAGTGAAAAACACGCAAATTGGAATAAAGAAAAAAGCCGTAAAAAGCTTTTAAACAAGCAACACTCACTCCCGCCAAACACACGCTCTCACTCACGAAAACTCCCAGCATGCACCAGAAAGAGAGAGAGAGAGAGAGAGAGCGCGAGAGAGAGCAGGAAAGATAGGGAATCAGACAGAGGGAGAGAAAGAGATGGGGAAGCTGGAGAGAAAGAGAGAGAGCGGGAAAGAGGGGAAAGAGAGAGCGATTGAGTGGGAGAGAGAAAGCAGGAGAGAGAGGCAGAGAGGGGTGAGAGAGCCTTCGTGTACAGTGGAGTAAGTGCTTCTAATTCGCCTTCCGGTGCGCGGCAGGCCCTGCGTTATCATAACTGTTTCTCTGACACGATCGGACGGCAGAATAACAATGTCGTTTTTATTCCTCGCGGGGTCACCCTCCTCCTCCTCCTCCTCCTCCTCCTCCCCGAGGCTTCTCCGTGCCGCAGCGCGCGGTGGATCAGGTGACGCGGGTTTGATCAGGGCCCTGTCCAAAGAGATCAGGGGAGACTGGCGGGGAGCGGACGCAGAAGCGACGCGCGGCGTCTCCGGCTGAAATAAGAGCAGGCCGGGCCCGTCACTCAGCCATTAGCGCCCCCCCTCCCCCCCCCCCGCTCCGGGCCCGTCTGACTGACACCGCCGCTGACCGCCTAAATCAGACGGGCGGCCCGAGCTAGCGATCGCGCGTTAGCGCCGCGAGTGGCTGTTATTTCCACGGTAACGTTTCTGTTAAGGCAGTCGGGACGGGCGGGACTCACAGGGGAAGGAGCGGAGGTGGGGGGGGGGGATGGAATGGAGTGGAATGCGGAGTACTGACTGGGCCCTGGCCAGGTATTCAGCGGGTAGTAGTGCATCTGTCTCCTGCCCTGTGTCTCCTTCTGTCCTTCCTGTCTCTCTACTCCTCTCCTCCCTCTCTGCTCTGTAGACCCTGTCATCCCTCGTTCCTTTGCCCTTTCCCTCCTCGGTCTCCCTCTGATCTTCCTCTCTTGTAATTCTCTATCTCTCTCTTTCTCTCAGTCCCTCTTAGTAAAAAAGCTGAGACCTGTACTGACCCCTCCTTCCAGGACCGACCAAGGACTGACCCAGTTCTGACCTGAGTCTAACCCAGGCCTCACCCATGTGTGACCCAGGTCTGACCAAGTCCTGACCTAGGTCTGACCCTGGTTTTACCCAGACCTGACCCATGTCTGATCCTGGTCTGACAAAGGCCTGACCCAGGCTTGACCCAGGCACAGACCCCCTCCTACCCCCTCTCCCTCCATGTAGAAGCAGAGTTAAATGAGGAAGCAGAGCGGTGTGCCCTGTAGATCCCCTGCAACCCGGATCCCGGCTGTGCCTCGCCTGCATGTTTACCCAGACAGGACACACCTGCCGAAAGCGGAGCTGAACCCTCACATTCTTCCCCTGTCCCACCCGCCGCGGACCGGGGGGGGGAAGAGGGGGGGGGGGGGTCGCGGCAGTGGTGGACTGCCCCGCCCGATTGGACAGGAGATTAGAGGGAAAGAAAGCTGTTTTCATTGGTCCGTCCCTCAGAGATAGCATGCGGTTAATTACCATTAGAGAAACTTCACACGGGTCAGTCTGCAAACCTGAGGGGGGAGCCTTTCGATGAAATTTTTATGGAGCTTTTGTGGAGCTGTGATGTTTTTTTACAATAACCCCAGTCTGACTTCAGCTGTAGAGTGAGAGAGGTGTGTGTGTTTTTTATGTTTCTGCGTGTGTGTCTGTGTGTGTGTGTGAGAGATTGTGTGAGTGTGTGTGTGAGAAAGAGAACTCACTCCTGCTAAATCTTTGTGTGTGCAGTGCAACCCAGTGATCCCCTTTCAAGCACTAACATCCTTAATAATTTGCCCTCTCAGGAAATTTGTAATTAATTGACCCGACACAAGAGGATGGGGAAAATGAGAAATTAGAAATTCAGGCTATAGGAAGAGGACCTGCACTTCTGTACAAGAGAAAAACCTGCATCACAATAGACGAGAGGGGAGGAGCTATGCTCTGAATGTACCCTCTGAGCCATGATTGGTTACTTTTTTCCCCCCACCCTCCCTCCCGTTCCACACGAGGATGACTCACAAGGACATGGCAGTTTGTCTTTATTTTTTTGCATGTAAATCCAGGAAATTGTTAAGTTCAGTGGGCACTGCCCGCAGAATCCATTAACAAACCACCCATTTGCCAGTTTTTTTCTTCTTCTTCTTCTTCCCATTCTTTTTTTTTTCTTAAAGCAGAATTTTTTTCCCTTTCTTTCTTTCTTTCTTTCTCTCTTTCTGAAGCGGTGTTAAGATGTCCGCTTTTGTAAACGCAGTCATCTGAGCTCCGCCATTAAGGGCTGGATGTACAAAAGGAGCAATCAGCTCCTCTCATTATGGGGGCTGTCATCGGCTGTTACATGTCAGCGAGTTAGCGGGCGAGTTAGCGGGCGCTCAGCGGGGGACCCCTGTGCAGATAAAGCGCCTAATCTTTCCCCCCCCCGCCATTGTCTTTTCTTTTTTAAGGTTTGTGTATTTCACAATAACTTGTAATTACCCTGAAACAGATGCTTTTTGTTCGTTTTTTCACTGGAACGTTCCGCGTTGGTGTGTGTGTGTGTGTGTGTGTGTGCCCTCCTCTGCTTTCTTCTTTAGTTCTCGGTCACCGATTTGTTTTTCAGTAAATTATAAACTGAAGTATTTGTCTTTTTTTATTGTGGAGAAGAAAAGTTTTGCATTTTGTGAATGTGAAGCACTGTTAAGAATTTCAATTTTAATTTAATTTCACAACATAAGTAAATTAAATCAGTTCCCTCTACAATATTATAAGCATTAACATCTGAAATAGGATACAGATAAAAATGTATCAGCTTTAGCTGTACATCAAGAGTGCTGTGTCACTCTCAGGGATTCAAACCTGCAAGGTCACGCCCTCCTGTGTTCACTCAGAATGCTTGGAGTGCATTTCCATCTCAGTTTGGATCTCTTGACTTTAAAGGGCTTGTGCTTTCAGGAGTGCTGGCAGTCCGCACCTACACAAGCTCTCTCACACACACACATACACACACACACACACACACACACACACACACTCACTGACACACATACACAAGCTCTGTCACACACACACACACACACACACACACACTCACTCACCAACACACATACACAAGCAGACACACATGCACAAATGGGTGTGTGCTTGTGCCCATGCAAATGCAGATACACACACCCATTTGCACGTGCACTGTGGTTGTGAGCGCTGTAGTCATGGGATACCTGAAGACAGCGTTTTGTTTGGGTTTTTGGGGGGTTATTTCCAGGTCTTTCTGACCCCATACCCCTCCCCCACCCCATGGGGGGTTTTATGTGATTTGTTTAACTGTGCGGGCTTGTGTTCAGCGTTAGGCAGAGCGGTTGTGTTCAGTGTTACGCAGAGCGGTTGTGTTCAGTGTTAGGCAGAGCAGTTGTGTTCAGTGTTAGGCAGAGCAGTTGTGTTCAGTGTTAGGCAGAGCAGTTGTGTTCAGTGTTAGGCAGAGCAGTTGTGTTCAGTGTTAGGCAGAGCAGTTGTGTTCAGTGTTAGGCAGAGCAGTTGTGTTCAGTGTTAGGCAGAGCGGTTGTGTTCAGTGTTAGGCAGAGCAGTTGTGTTCAGTGTCAGGCAGAGTGGTTGTGTTCAGTGTTAGGCAGAGCGGTTGTGTTCAGCGTTAGGCAGAGCGGTTGTGTTCAGTGTTAGCAGAGCGGTTGTGTTCAGTGTTAGGCAGAGCGGTTGTGTTCAGTGTTAGGCAGAGCGGTTGTGTTCAGTGTTAGGCAGAGCGGTTGTGTTCAGTGTTAGGCAGAGCGGTTGTGTTCAGTGTTAGGCAGAGCGGTTGTGTTCAGTGTTCTGCAGAGCGGTTGTGTTCAGTGTTACGCAGAGCAGTTGTGTTCAGTGTTACGCAGAGTGGTTGTGTTCAGTGTTAGGCAGAGCGGTTGTGTTCGGTGTTAGTTAGAGCGGTTGTGTTCAGTGTTCCGTAGAGTGGTTGTGTTCAGTATTAGAGCGGTTGAGGCATATTCGCCCGTTCACATGCTCGATGTAAAACATTACCGCGAGCGTGTGCTGTGAGCGGGTGATTCGCGGGAAATCGCACATTTTTGCCCGCTCTCCTGCAGCTGCCTCTTTTATTCCCAGTGTTTTAAAACCTGTTCTGCTTCCTCATCAGAACACACTCTGTCATTACAGAGATCATCAGGGGCCAGCTTGTGGGGATATGTGCAGATATATCGCTTCATTTTCCAATTCCCCCACTGCATTCATGGTTTTAATTAGGTTTGGGTTCCTGGTGTAAATCTCTCTGCGCGCACATACGCACACACACACACACACACATACATACGCACACACACACACACACACACACAATAGGTACACACACACACACACACACACACATGCGCACATAGGTACACACACACACGCGCGCACATACATACACACATACACACAGGCACACATACACGTGCACACACACACAAAAGTAACCTCAAACGGTACAACACTAAATCCTCAAACTATGCCATATATCACGTCATAAACACACCCACACATTAAAAAATAGTGTCTTATAATGATGTTGCGTGTCTGTACGTACTTACTAATAGAAACAGGCCTTAATGCAAATGGTAAGCTGCTGTTTTTGTATTTTTATTTTTTAACTGACAATAGAATTTGAGGTATGACTGTTCTAAAATCGCCATGGGAACACATCCAACCATTTTATTCCTCCTGAGCTGGTGAATATTCTCAGGCCCTGACCCTCTGCATTTTTGAGTTTAAAAACATGATCGGGCACATTCACACTTAATTGTAGGTTCATGTTTTCATTCCTGCTGTTGGTTGTGATACTGAGGATTTGGCATCACGTCTGCCCATTGTCTGAGCCAGCATGCGTGCATTTATGTAAGTCACTGTGCGTGAACGTGCCTGCTAAATGCCGTTATGTAAATATAACCATGATCAGATATCAGTGTCGTAGACGCAGTACATACATTATTAAATATTATTTGTTTGCAGAGCTGTGTTTTTTTAAAATAATTTCATAATGCCCTCTACAACCATGGCGTGTCTCCAGGGAACTGAACCTGCAACCATCTGATTTCAGGCTTGGTTACGTACCCGGTTCTGGATAGGTCTTTGTGAAAGGCCAGTTTACACTGCGTGTGTAAAGAATACTGTTACATTGCCAGTCCGCATACCTACATATGAAATGAATAACGAATAACTGGTTTCAAAATTTATCAGTGGTTCTGTTTATGGCTGTGGACCTCTCTGACTGTATTGGAAAGGTGGTGGTGGGGGGGGGGGTGTTAATGTTCAGCAGACATGGGGGAGATTATTAGAACAGAATTGTGCAATGCGATAAAAAGGGGCATGACATTACAAATATTGATTTTGATAATATACTGGATCTGGCGTTTTGTGTCTTCCTCCTGTCCCCCTCTCATCGGTAATACCCCTTGGTGATTTCAGAATACCTGAGGATAGTCCTGTCCTTTCAAGATCCATAACCATGTCGTAAAAAAAATATATATTGCTCAAAGGATCTATATTATTGTTATAGTTTGGTGTGTCTTGTTTATAAAGACACCAGGTCTCTCGCAGGAGAGATTTTAATCTCAACGAGACGAACCCGGTTAAATAAGATTAATTTAAAAAAAAAAAAACGGCATGAAAAAAACCAGGGAAGGATTACAGTTATTTTCCTATTGTTCAAATGCGTGAAACCGAAAGAGAGATATCCGAACTGCTGCCTGTGAAAAGGCGGTTTGCCGTGGGTATTGGCTACGGGCCGCGGGCAGCACCGAGAAAGCCAAACAGCGCTGTGAAGCGGTTCAGGTCGTGCCGTTATTCCCCGTTTGATAAAAAGGGATCGAAAGGGTTTTTTTTTTTTTCTTCTGTGGCTCTAGAATGTTCCGGAGGGCTGCTTCTTAAAGCACAGATTTTGCCTGTAATGTAGGCTACAGCGAAGCAGTTCGGACTCGTTGCAGGCACAGAATGAGTGTGCTGTTTTAATGCCATCAAGGAACTGGTTCGGAAGAAATTACACATGCGATTCTGATTCCAGTGAATTCTGTGGAAGGGATATTTATTTATTTATTTATTTTTTTATTTTATTTGTCCCCCCTCTGACTTACTCAGAGATTGGAAGTGGACATTTTGATTCCCAGTTTGAAATTGCATCCCAGTCCACACCGTGCTTTGTGGGGCTCCGGCCAAGGGGATCCAGACTTTTGGGTCAGTTTGATTCACACCTTTTTTTTTTTAACCCCCCCCATCCCCAAAACTGATTTTTAGAAAAAGCACACCCGCTGGGGTGACCGACATGCCCCTCCAAGGTCGGGGCAAGGTCACCTTCATGGTTTCTCCTAACCGAAGGCGTGGGAGGCCAGGTCAGGGCCGCTGATGCTCCTCCGTGCGTTTGCTGGGTCTTAATGCTGAACGGCTTTCATATCACTTTGTCCTCTAAACACTTTTCTACTTATCACTTTAAAAAAAAAATCCAGCACTTGTTTTCAAGAGCTGGTTTAATTAGGTTTGAAAGGTTGAAGTGGGGATCCTGTTTCAGGTGCCATTATCTCTGGCCGTTGGAACTGATGTGAAATTTCCTGCTTATCCCGTAGATTCCTCCCCTTTTCCAGAGCGTGTGTGTTTGTGGTGATTGAACAGTTGTAGGCGGGGACTGTAGCTCGATAGCGCAGTAGCTCGATAGCGCTGTAGCTTGGTAGCACTGGCATTGATGTGGTTGGATCTGACTACTTCCTCTGTGAGAGCATTGTTCTTTTAACAGCTGCTGTGGTTTGGAACAGATGGCTGTGTGTGTGTGTGTGTGTGTGCGCGTACGTGCGCACCCTTGTGTCTGAGAATGCTTGTGTGTGCCTCTATCTGTGTTTAAGTGTGTGTGTGTGTGTGTGATTTTAACAATGCAAAAATGCAATAGCTTTATATATTTGCTTTTAATAAAATGTACAGTACATTAGATAAGTCCTCTCCTGTTGGTGTATTCAGCTTCATTACCATCTGTGTAATGCCCTCTCACTTCTTATTAGGGTAATTGAAAGTATTTTGATTATGTGTTTGGGTCCCATTAGTGAGGGGTCTTATCACGGATGCAGATTTGGACTTGGTTTCAGATTCAGCTGATTTCTTGAATTTTTTTCTTGAACCATTTTGTCTTGAATTTGGGACACAGTGGTGGTATCAGAACGACTACCTGACTATCTTCTCATCCTCAGTTTTCATCAACATCATTTCTCATTGTTTTTTTTTTGTTCCTCATTGTCTGAATTGAATTTGGGTAAATTTACGGTAAATTGTATTATTAGTTTTTTTTGCCAATAAATAATCACTTTTCACTGGTGAACCAGTCAGCCGCTGCCACAGTGTAAACATGGGAGGAAAATTGCACTTTGATGTTTTATAAATTAGGGAGATGTATGTCAACCCAGAGAGCTTTGTGTGTTGGCTTGATTTACAGCAGTGTTTGTCCTAGGTCTTCATTCAAACCGTGAGTCTGTTAGGAAATGCAGTGGAGGCAGATGAAGCACAAGACACATTAACTGAAAAACCCAAACTGCCGTGAATGCCGTTTTCGAGCTTCCTTACTCACAAATTTACTTTTCATTTTAAACAGTTGCGCCTTTAAATGAATAATCTGAACGTTGTGTGACCTGTAGAGGATTCTTCTTTTGTTTGCTTGCTATAGAATTTACACAATAAATAAGGAAGGGAGAGAAAAAACAAATCTTGGGAGCTTAAAAATATTTGTATAATATTAATAATAATAATATTAATAATAATAATAATAATAATAATAATAATAATAATGTAATTGTTCCGGGCAGAATTTGCATATAATGGATACCTGATTTCCTCCCAAGGCCCTGTGTGGTACACAGATTGTAAACTCAAAAAAAACTCCTCTTTGGTGTATTTAAAAAATAGGCTATATCTCATATATATTTTTATTCAAACTAAATAGCTTGTTTCTTCATTTCTTTCAGCGTATGTCCCTGAGGAACTAAAGGATGCTGCCTTGCTGGACGGAGGCGTGGAAGAGACCGACATTGTGATGGAGGAGGAGCCTCCAGCCAAGTACAGGTGTTCAGAGGAGGACTTGCCGGGCAGAGACCCAGCGTGCCTCCGGGACTCCCCCATGGGCGGGGTCTCCAGCCGCGAGATGGACAGCGAGTCGCACCTCAGCGAGTCCAGCGACCGGATGTCCGACTTCGAGAGCGTCTCCGTCAAAAACGAGGAGGCGGTCAAAGGGCCCCCGGTAACTCCGCCGACCAAGACGGCGGCCGGCGAAGAGCCGTCCGCCGGACCGGACAGCCTGGACCGCATGAAGGCCATCTACACCAGCTTCCTGACCAACTCCTACTGGTCGTCCCTCAGCCTGAACCTGGCCCAGGCGGAGGTGGAGAAGTCCCAGCAGAGCAGCAGCAGCAGTAGCAGCAGCAGCAGTAGTAGCTGCAGCAGCGGCGGCGGCGGCGGCGGCTACGACTGGCACCAGTCCGCCGTCGCCAAGAGCCTGCAGCAGGCCTCCCAGAGCAACCGGCTGTCCCCGGAGCCCGGCCTCTTCAGCACCGCGCAGGTTCAGCCGCAGAAACCCAAGCTGTTCGGCTCCGTCTTCACCGGGGCCAGCAGGTTCCGCTGCAAGGACTGCAGCGGCGCCTACGACACCTTGGTCGAGCTGACCGTTCACATGAACGAGACCGGCCACTACCGGGACGACAACCACGGGAAGGACGAAAAGGGCGCCAGGCGGTGGTCCAAGCCGCGCAAGCGCTCCCTCATGGAGATGGAGGGTCAGGAGGACGCCCAGCGGGTCCTGAAGTGCATGTACTGCGGGCATTCCTTCGAGTCTCTGCAGGACCTGAGCGTCCACATGATCAAGACCAAACATTACCAGAAAGTGCCTCTCAAGGAGCCTATGAGCCCCGTGGCTACCAAATTAATGTCCTCCATCCGGAAAAGGAGCCCTGCGGAGCTGGAGCTCCCCAGCTCCCCGGAATCACCCGCAGGGACCCCTAAACCCCCTCTGATGGACACCGGTGGCATTCTGCAGAAGGCCACCCACCAGTACGTTACCTCCAGAAACCGACAGGGGCACCAGAACGGCACCAGCTACGCCTGGCAGTTTGAGTCGCGGAAGTCGCAGATCCTCAAGTGCATGGAGTGCGGGAGCTCGTACAACAACCTGCAGGAGCTGACCGCGCACATGATGGTGACGGGCCACTTCATGAAGGTCACCAGCTCCTCCGCCAAGAGGGGCAAGCAGCTCGCCGAGTCCCTGGCCGCGCCCTTCCTGTCCGCCCTGGCCGAGGAGAAGTTCCAGTCCGTGCCGCTGGCCGCGACCGCGTTCCCCGCCCCGCCCGCGGTGTCATCCTCGAGCGTCTCCCCCAAGCTCGGTGTGGAGATCAAGGAGGAGGAGAGAGAGAGGTCTTGCTCCGCGGAGGCGGGCGACAAAGACGCCAAGGCGCCCGTCGTAGAGGAGGAGAACAAGGACGACGTGAAAGCCAACGTTTCCAAATACCACTACCTGACTGAGGATGACCTGAAGGACAGTCCGAAAGGGGGGCTCGACATCCTCAAATCTCTGGAGAACACCGTAACGTCGGCCATCAACAAAGCGCAGAATGGCAGTCCTAGTTGGGGAGGGTACCCCAGCATCCACGCCGCCTACCAGCTCCCGAACATCGTGAAGCTCTCCTTGGCTTCCTCTGAGAAAAGCTCTCCTTTGAAATACATGTTTGCGGGAGAATCTCTGTCCCCTAATAAAGGCCAAGTGCTTGTCCCTCCCACCGGCTCGCCTCTGCCCCAAAACAACTTCCATGCAATGGAGGAGCTCGTCAAGAAGGTCACGGAGAAAGTGGCCAAGGTCGAGGAGAAGATGAAGAACCACCGGGCCAAAGCCTCGCCGCACAGGCGGGCGACGCCCTCTCCTTGCAGCAGCGACACGGGCGGCTCCTCCAGGCGGAACTCCCCCAAAGACAGGAGAACGGAAACCCCGGAGACGAACAGCGTCAATCACAAAAACTGCAACGGCAATAGCCTGGCGAAGGAGTCGCTTGAGAACGGGACGGACTCCGCGAAAAAAATGCCCTCCTCTGCTCTCTGCGGGAGCACTGCCATTATCACCGACCACCCGCCCGAGCAGCCCTTCATTAACCCCTTAAGTGCGCTTCAGTCCATCATGAACGTCCACCTGGGCAAAGCTGCCAAGCCGGCGTTGCCGACCATGGACCCCATGAGCATGCTGTTCAAAATGAGCAACAGCCTGGCCGAGAAGGCCGCCGTGGCCACCCCGCCGGTCCAGACCAAAAAGAAGGAGCAGGCGGGACGCCGTTTCTACCAGGCCGATGAGGATCAGCCCATAGACCTGACCAAAGGCAAGCGTGATAAAAGCTGTTCTCCCGGTTCCGCTCTGCCGCTGCCGACGTGCACGTCGTCCTCGATTTCCTTTTCCCCTTCGTCCACCGTGACCATGTCAAAGACGTCCTTGGCGACGCCGTTCATCTCAAACTCGCCCGTGCGCGAGAACGCCTTGTCGGACATCTCGGACATGCTGAGGAACCTGACGGAGGGCCACATGCCCAAATCCTCCGCGCCCGTCAGCTTGTCGGAGCAGCCGGACCTAGAGGGCATGACCCTCGAGGAGGCCGAAGAGGCCTCCCCAGCCCAGAAACGGAAGGGCCGGCAGTCCAACTGGAAGCCCCAGCACCTGCTGCTCCTCCAGGCCCAGTTCACCTCCAGCTTACGGAAGGGACCGGACGGGAAGTACGTCATGTCCGACCTCACCCCCCAGGAGCGGATGTACACCTCCCGCTTCACCGGCCTCTCCATGACGACCATCAGCCACTGGCTGGCCAACGTGAAGTACCAGCTGAGGAGGACTGGCGGGACCAAGTTCCTGAAGAACCTGGACTCGTGCAGCCCCGTGTTCTTCTGCAGCGACTGCGCCTCGCAGGTTCGGGCTCCCTCCGCCTACGTCACGCACCTGGAGTCTCACCTGGGCTTCAGGCTGCGGGACCTGGCCAAGCTGTCGACCGAGCAGCTCGGCAGCCGGGCCGCTCGACACACCAGGGGCCTGTCGGACAAGCCGCTCCTTGCCCCCTCCCCGTCCCCCTCCCCCTCCCCCAGCCCCTCCCCCTCCCTGGAGGAGGAGGGAAACGGCACCCCCTATCAGTGCAAGCTCTGCGACCGGACTTTTGGAAGTAAGCACGCCGTCAAGCTCCACCTCAGCAAGACCCACGGGAAGTCTCCAGAGGACCACCTCCTCTACGTGTGTGAGCTGGAGAAGCAGTAATGCTGGCCCAGGACATGACCTGCACTGCTTCTAGCCTTCGAGCTGATGGCTTTTTAAAAAAAAAAAAAAATGAAAGAAAAACTGCACAAGATGCCGTAAAAACTACTGTTTAGACTTTGCACACAGTTTAACTTTTGAGGAGACTTACTCTGGCCCAAAACCTTTTCTTTTTTGTCTGTTTTTGGCTATTGTTTTCAAAGATTTATTTTCTAATTGTACAGTGTTGAATAGGGGAGATGCTGCATTATTAGCCGTTGTTACTGCTAAAAGTATGAAGGGTTAACAAAAAAAAAAAAACACCACCATTTCAAATGAAGTGGCGTATGTTTGGAATTTGTGTCGATTGCTTTCCTGTTGTTTCATTGCATCTCCGAGATGCGTAGAAGATGCATGCGTTTATGGGCTGTTTAGTTAAGCTTTTTATGACTAAATGCGGTCCACTTTTTCTTTATCAAAATGTGACCTGTATGCTGGGATCGGCATCTGGCATTTAACCCTCTGAGTACGGTCAAACTCTTCTTCAAGACTCAAAACCAACATTTAGGGGACATGTTATGAGAGAAATATTGGCCAAATGGATTTATCTAAAAGAGACACTTCTGGCTGTTACAGTATGTCCAACAGTTGCAAAGTCATTCACGAGATTTATGTCCTGCAAAGAGGTCTAAGTCAAAATCTGAAAGCATCTTTTTTTTATTAAATCAGGGGCCTTTATGAATTCAGGTCTGTGTAATAAAATGTGTAAATATATGAATATATATGAGCAGTTCCTGTCTAAATTATGCATCATTTTTATATTTTTAATTTAAAAAGACTATTACTATGTATTGGTGCACAATATATGAAGACATTAATAAAATTGTTTTGCACAAAGTTTTATAAATGTTATTTAATCAAATTGCAGAAATACAAAAAAAAAAAATACATTTTTTGTTTCCAGTTCGTGCTCAAAGGGTTAAACCTCTGGTACAAATCTGTACTGTAAGAAAACATTTGTACAAAAGATGCTACTTTAAAAATAAGGTATTCCATGATACAATGTCTTATTTATAAGTGCTCTTGGTTGTCATTTCATAAATGTAGAATGCCTTTTGTATTGGTAACTCTTTATTTGTTATGTTTAATTGCTCTCCTGTAATTCCATATTCCAGCTTTTATCTTTTAGGGATGTGAGGTAACCATGGTTACCGGCTCACTGATTGACAGTTTGGCGGAATTTTTGGCAGTTAATTTGCGGAAGTAACTGACAGATGACAGCGTATGAAAATCTCTGTGTAAAATATCAGCATGTAAACAGCACAGACACTGTCAAAGGCCTCTGCTCTGTTTTTTTTTTTTCTTCTGTTGATGAAAATGAAGCACCGATTATATGACTTCATATAACCTTTTTTTCTACTGAATCATTAAAAAAACCTTTTTTTTTTTGCTATGATTTTGTGTCTGCCTCACAGTTACATTGCAGATGTACCACGGATGACCAGCGTATTAAAATGAAATTTGCGTTTCGGTGTCGGAGGGTGACGACGGCTAGGCGAGTGGGCTCGACGGAGCCTGCCAGCGACGGAACGCCCTACGGAAACTACCCTTGGATGTTTTTGGGAAAGCGCCGTTTCCAGTCGAAGCTGACCCTCAGAAGCTGAAGAGGGTCGCGTGTTGCTTGAAGGCACGGAAGTTTGGGGGACAAGCGTAAATTCGGCTATTTTAGTCAGGCACATTCGAAGGTGGGTCCTTCCAAGGTGGGTCCTGCAGGGAAGGAAAATACCGTGGTAACGTCTTGCTGGATCAGTCGTAACCATGGTAAGCATATCCCTGAAAGGAGATTTACAACGAGCGCACCCCTGCACATTTGGGTTGTGAGATTCAGGGGGTCACACCCACAAATACCTTCCATCCCCATGTGACTGTTAAAGGTGAGTTCCTGTATTCTTTCACTCTTTTTAAGCTCTCAAAAGCAAGTCCACATCTAACTGGCTGCAGAGAAACAAAATAAAAGTTTCAGAGTGGTCTTGTTAATGTTCTGACTTGACCCAAAGGAGGTGCTATGACAGGACATGAAACTAGCAGGTCATGCTTGAAAACCTGCCAGTTTGTCTCATTGAAAGCATGCAGTTCTGCAAAGAAGAGTGGGCTAAAATTCCTCCACAGCAATGAGAGAAACGCATATGAAATTATAGGATGCAGCTATTGCGGCGAAAGGTGGTGCAAGCAGTTAAGTTCAAGGGGGCAACTACTTTTTATGGGTGTTTAATAACATAAAATTAAATAACTGCAATACTTTTTATTTTTCAAAATATGTTGTCTGTTTGCTCAGGTTTGCTTTGTCTACGATTACATTTTGTCTAAAGATCTGAAACCATTCAGTGTGACAAATATGCAATCATAGAAGAAATCAGGAAGGGGGCAAATACTTTTTCACAGCACTATACTGCACACACTAGATAGACAGTGATTGCACACTCTAAAATGATAGTATTCATAGCACTCTAATTACACCCGACTTCCATTTTGTGCTTAAAAAAAAAAAAAAAAGGCCGACTTGTTCTGGCTTCATCCGACATGACAACAATGGGCAACAGGCATTCTGTTTCGCACAGAGGAAGGAAGAAAGAAAAAAAAGAAAGAAAGAAGAAAAAAAAAACATTTCCAAAGTGATGCGTAGCTAGCTGGAGGCCATTGGCAGTGTTGGAGAGGCTCAGTGGGAGAACATGGCTGAAATTGCAGGAGGATAATCGCTCACAGGATGGGAGGGAGGAGGAGGGTGGTGTTTTTTAATACGGCAGTGTGTTCCCGGTGTCCTAAATCGCTGAATGCGCTGTGCGTCATCACCGCCGGTGTACCCATCAGGGGCCAGTGGGAGAAGCTCATTGAAGGAGATGGGGGGGGGGAACCGCCAAGGACGACGACGTCGGAGCCCGAGCCCCCCCCCCGCAGCTGCCACCGGCCGCGTCCAGGGCCCTCTGAAACGTTAATTGCAAAGAAAACGCGCGTGAAATTGAAGCGTGAGAAAGACGTTTTTCTTTTCCCCCCCTTTCAGTTCCAGGCGGGAGGAAGAGTACGAGCAGTGCTCTTTCAGGGTTCAAAACCAGCCTGCAGGAAAGGGACAGTTCAGCTGCTTATTGCATACATGGTAATCAGAGACAGGCTTGAAATGCTGCATTTTGATTAAGAGAATCATTCGCTGGATACATCTGAAAATAATTAAGTACATATACAGTATATATACTATATATATATATATATATATATATATATATATATATATATATATATATATATATATATACAGTATATTTATCACCACGTTTCTGCAATGTATTTAAAATGAAAGCACTAAAGACTAGTTTGAATTACAAAGTTTCCCCTGTGCAGTAGGCTAAGTGGTCTTTGGCACACACAAAACTGTGTGCCAGTAGTTGCGATAATATTTTCATAACATTTGTGTTGCTAATTCCCTGTAAAGTTTTTTTTTTTGTTTGTATGGTTGTATCTGGTTATATGGGATCTTTAAAATATTAGTAGGGAAATACTAGTCTCTATGTCGACGCACAGACTCAAATGTAAGATATATTTGGAGTAAGGATTGCAGCCATCATGCAATTAACATGATTGCTGAAACATTTCATAACATTGTTTTAGCTAAGAAGATGATGTTAACCAGAATTACTCACACAGCTTACGTTTAGCTTGTTTCCATTCGCGCAGCTGGAAGCAATTTTACCGAAGCAGTCCACGTTAAGAGCCCTTTCTCAGGGGGTACGACCGCAGCCTCCCACCTGGGAATTTCACCAGCCACTGCTGGGTTACGAGCGTAGTCTCTCAACCATTTTCATCACAAGTCTCTCACACCAAGTCCCACGAATGTTCCCTCTTTATTTTCTCAACACTGTTAGCGTTAGCGTTGTCAGGCAGGATAATTACGGTTAGCCTGTATATTCTTTGGTAAGAAAAAACCAGTTCGGCCTTGTGCCTAAATAGATGGTGTGTCCAGATGACCCCCCCGCCAGCCCATTAGACAGGAGACCAGGGCCCGTTGAACGGTGCAGTAAATCTTTCGGCTGCGTTTTGCTCTCAAAGTATGTTACAATCATGTGTGATGAATGCACACCTTACCCTACTTTTATGGCGCCGTGATGGGCTCCGGAGCGCATGCAAGACGGGAATCTTAAACAGGGATTTCAGAAGCAGAAATCAATACTGTGCTCAGATTAGAGGGCAATCTGCTCTGGGTAAGTGTTTCTCGCGGTTTCCTCTGAGCGGCGAACTGAACTCATCTTTCAAACAGTTATTAAATCTGGTAATGCATGAAGAAAAAAAAAAATGCACAAAGCACGATCCATACAGCTATAGATCCAGGTGTGTGTGTGTGTGTGTGTGTGTAGTGTGTGTGTTCACGGTGTGTGTATGTGTGTAGGTGTGGCACTGTTTTGTAGTGTGTGTGTGTGGTGGTGTGATGTGCGTGTGTGGTGTGTGTGTGTGTGTGTGTGTCGTGTGTGATGTTGCAGTGGTGTGGTGTGGTGTCTATGTGTGTGGGGTGTGTGTCGCGGTTGTGTTTCATGCCATATCAGGCCCCACCTTTTTTGTTGCTGCAGCAGCGTTGTTTTCAAGCAGAAGAATCTGTTTTGGAGGGGCTCCCAAATTATTTTTTTGCCTAGGGCCCCCAAAAGTCTAGGTACGGCCCTGCATGTGTACGTGTGTGTGTGTGTGTGTGTGTGTCTGTCTGTCTTCACGAGGACATAGTCTGAGGATTTAGTGTCATGCTGTTTGGTTTATGCTGTGCCCAGTTTACATTTTTTTATGTCATGTCTCTTTTGACTCCCAAAAGCAGGAGATAACTCCATGTTTGCAGTCAGCAACCAAAGATTTTTTTCCCCTTAAATCTAATGGGAAAAATGCTGCATTACAGCACTGTTTAGAAATGAATAATACTGTACTCTAAGGTCCTCGCTGGTGGAGGTCCTCTCAGCTTTTTATTTTAAAAACAAAAGGAAAATGAGGACACAACTGTCTCATCTCTATTTTATTATCTACTGCTCAGTTCCAGTGACTATGATAGTTAACTCTTTAAGGTGTGAGCTCACAAATATGTAATTAGAATGTTCTCAACTGACATTCTAATGCTGATGTAACAATCACTACTGGAAAATGAATAGAATTATAGAACAATGACTTGCAATTTTGAAAATAATAACATTCCAAACAGCCGACTCTTCAAAAGGGTTAAACAGAATCAAGAAAAAACATTTCAGATTAGAAACTGAAACGAATGCAGGATTTAATGTAGACTTAGAAGAGCAAAATTCAGAAGTCAAAGGAAGAGAACTTCGCTAAGCCATCCAATTCACACACCCAACTGATTACACACACTGCAGCACTGAGCACAAACAGAGAAATGTTCTGAAAGTTTAAAAATGTAACGTGTGATTACCACCTCAAAAGAGAAAACGTCTGAGACGCGTTTCAACGTAGATTATACAGGTCGGCGCTCAATACAGGTCTGTTCGTTTCAGCTACAAAATATGTCCCCCCTCAGAAGCAGTATTCCCAAGACGTCTTTATCTTCATGAAAACCTTTCAGTGCCAATCCTTTCCCTGCTTTACGGGGGACACTCACACAGCAGCCTATAAAGATCCCAGCCTCTCTGTCCCTGGGGTGTCATTACGGAATTAGAATAATCTCCCCTGGCTGTTTTCTCCTGGGAGGTGATGTCGTTAGTGCCCCACTGACGCCACCACTCATCCCCCCCCCGCCCCGTCCCGTCCCAGCTGGGAATGAGACACGATGCTTTTTTATTTTGTTTTTACCGGCACATTTGAGGAATGGGGGAAGTGCACTTCGCCTGTGGATGACATCACCGCTCAGCCCCAGCAGTTCCCCTCTCTGACCCCGATCCAAGGCTCCTGGAGGCTGTGGATGGAGGGCCGTCCAGAATCACGACGTCTTTCTGAGCTCGAAATGCGTCTGAATTCGAGCAACTGCAAAACTGCACACCAGGGCTCTACAGTGTTCCCCATTTTAGGAGCATTTAGGAGAATTTGTGTGCGCTAACTGGACAAATGATTTAGGAGCACATGTACCATTTGGAATGCATCAGTGTGCTCCTAAATCTTTCTACTTTGGAGCACATGTGCTCTTTGAAAAACATTTTCGATTGGTGGAGCTTTATTTTTTTTGGGGAATAAAACATTTCAGCCATGAATAAACACGAGAACTTAATGTTGTGTGGGTATCATGTGCTGAATGTCAATGTGTGCCATGTTTTTATCCAACTGGTTTGTGCCCACAGAGGTCAAATATATTGCCCTTCATGATTTGTCATTTTTGGTTGTCATTGTTGGTTTAAATGGAAGGCTGTCCTCATTATATTTTCAGCATTTATCCACACACACACCAATATGTTTCAGTGTGTCTTGAATTTGCCAGTTTTAACATAATCCGATTGCACCACCTTTTCATTTAATGCCATTCCATGCTCTTACTGCATAAGGTGACCTCCACGTACTGGAGACCTCAGCGAGTGAACGAGGGCATCTAATTCAAGTCGTGCAGTTGTTTGAACTTGCCTCCACGATGTTCACGTCTTGACATTGACCTTGTCGTGAATTTATGCGCCTGAATTTATGCCACGCGAAATCGATCGAAGGTTGAAGAACCTTGTTTTGTTGCCGGCCGTCCGCGAATATACGTCCTGCCTCTTGCATGTCGATGCGCGGTGGACGGGATATTGCGGTTATTTACGGGGCACTTAATCATTTGAATATCGCACGAAATTGTGATGTGCGGTGTAATGCGGAAGGGCGGGGGGGACGTCGCAGTCAGAGCCGTCATTTACAATTACGAAGGGTCGGGTCGAGTTCAGACGGGACGCCCCTCTCCTTCAGCGTGAGGAATCTCCCGCCTCTTTTCTCTGGTCTGAGCCAGTGTGTCACGGGGGGGGGGGGTTCAAAGGTCACACAGCAAAAGCAGAGTGATAAGAGAGGGAAGCCGCTCGGCACCCTTTCGCTGAGCGGCCCCTCCCCACTCCGCTAATAGAACACGCCATTATGAGGTCACTTCTGTGAATGGAATGAGGTCACTTCCTGCTGAATGAAATGTGTCGTGCTTTTCTTTTAATGAGAAAGTCCGGTCCCTGGACGTCCATCTTTTATTGTCATCGGCTCGGGATGACAGCATCCGTATCACGTGTAAAGGTGTCACGTTGTCACTATACAGCCCCTCTGCGACACATTTATCAGGTCATGTGCTTCTCTTGAGTGGAGAGATTGGCCAAATCGTTGCTTTTACACAGCAAGGCTTAATGCTGGATACAAAAGCCCTGAGGCAAGGAATGGAAAAGCAGTGCAGTGTAGTCTATTAAAGAAGTACTTTTGCTAAATGTACCCTTGAGCAAGGTACTGTAACTGCTACAATGACAACGATAATAATAATAATAATAATAATAATTATTATTATTATTGTTATTATTATTATGATAACACTTATCATAATCATTAATGTTATGGCCATTATTATGATTGTTACTGTCAAAAATTTGCTTGAGTCATCCAAGTGAGGAAATTCATTTCAAGAGGCTTATAAATTAGACACCTAACAATATCTAAAAAAAAAAAAAACGGAAAGCTGGGCACAGCCTACGAAAAGCAATAAGGCCGCTCTTGTGAAGCCCCGAACCGTCAGTCTGAGCGTTTGGGTTTGGGAGGGGCGTCTCCACATTTTCCCTCGCCTCTCGCTGATGAACCTCGGCCATCTCGGGAGGAGATATCAGGTGTCAAAGCGGCAAGCTCGCATCGCCACACACACACGCACACGCACACGGCGTACCCCTGGGACCGCACGCGAATGACCACCTGTCTCCTTAAATCTCATTATCAGGGTTAAACTGCGCTCCAGCTCCCAGCACACAATGGACACACACATGCACACACACACACACACACACACTCACACACACACACACACGACTAGGCCACGTCTGGCTGTGTGCAGTGATCACAGACATGATCCAGGGGGAGTTTATGGACATCTTTTTGCCATGTTGCGTGTTTTGAGAAACATCTGTGCGCTAGGCTGTTAGTCATATCTGTCACTGGACAGAAGAAAAAAGGGCCATTTGAGAAAAGAATGGTGTTGCAAACGGAAAAGGAATTAAATCTGTGCGCACGTTCAACTCGAAGTCAAGCTTATTCACACGGTTGCAGTTTTGCGATTCGGAGTTGTAAGGTTTTTCGCCGGGAATCATCAGCTCCTTCAGTCCAGAAGAGGTTTATTACAGGCTGGAAGAAAAGACAAAAACAACAAAACTCAGATTAGCCGAATAAAAATGACTATCGTTGTGGGGGGAAATTAACTGCCTTTTTATGACTTGTTTTTCATTTTTTTCAAAGGTTGCTTACAAGGCAAGTACAACAGGAAACGTTAGACTGCGCCGGACAGAGAAGGATGACAGTATTATTGGTTCAGAACGGCCAGAATTTCAATAACTAGGTGTCAGTCAAGCTAATGTGAAGAGTAAAAAAAGCAGAGTAAAAGTCCTGGCTAACACATACAAGTACGCCACAGTAAAAAAGTAAAATAAGCCAAGCAGATGTCCCGTCTGTTCTCATATTTTGGATGCGCGCAACGTGGAATAAAATGTTTTATACGAAGTGGGGTAATAGCGCCGTGAATCAGAGGAATGTCTTTACGGCCCGCTGGGGGGGGGGGGGGGGTGGAGGTCCTTCAGCCCCAGCGCTCACAAAACCGCTCGTCAGCGGAAAAAAAAAAAAAGAAAGCCGAGCTTTATTGGGGCTCGTCATCACGCTGCAGCATATCATTTAAATTGCTTTATGTATCAGAGGAGTTTTCGGACGTCGATTTAATTAATTTGTACGAGGCGTCCGAGAAGGGGCGAGGGGGGTTGGTGGGGGGTGGGGGTGGGGGGGGGGGGGGGGGGGGGTGTCGGGTGGGGGTGCTCGAACGGCGAGCTAACGAGCTAATGGCTAATGAAAAGCGAGCCCGTGTGATTCCGTGCGATGAGACCGGACCGGACTCCGAGCGGATGGGTTTGAAAAGAAATCCCAGCCAGGACAGTAGTGAAACAACAACAACAACAATAATAATATTAATAATTTAAAAAAAAAGAAAATACGCCCTCTCCACTCCGAGCTTAAGGAAGCGGCTGCAAGGAGGGGTTGTTTTATCACTTCCCAGTGCATTGTGGGAGTGCGGCACTCATTCTAATTTATTGATATCCCCTGTCAAGGAGTGCTCTAACAATCTCGGAGGGGCACTTCGCCTCACATTATGTGCAATAAAAACACGGGTCGTTCCTGCATCGGGTTTCCCAGGTTACACGCGGCCTTATCGAAATAAATTTCCAATATGTGCTGATGCAGTATTTCACGCACATCAGCCCGTGCATATGCACCGTGCTCTCCCTCCAAGCACCGAGACATAAATTATTGCACCCTTTCGCCGAGCCAAAGATATAAATCCACGCTGAAGAACTGAAAAGAAAAAAAAAAAAAAAAAGAAAAAAAAAATTTGCACAAAAGCACTTACGCGGGCAGCAATATCTCTGGGAACAGTTCCGATTAAGCGTTTTGTGGGTCTATCCAATTTTGGAGATTAAAAAAAAAAAAAGAGGAAAAAAAAGAAATAGAAAAAAATTTCTGGGGTTCAAGATGGAGCAAACTGGCTCATTTTCTACTCAAAATGTGTCATTTGTAATTAGTTTCAATTACTGTGAAATTTTAATTGAGGTTTATCTAATTATGCCGTGCAATTAGTATAATCAATTACACCTCAGTTGCACTCATATTTTATGCTTGTCATTTAAGAATTTGCTACACGTGTGCGCGATGCACCGCCACATATTTGTCACCGTTACCGGCGTGGCGACGCGGGCCAGGGGGTGGGCCACGCAGGGGCGTCGCTCTCCGGAACTTTCCGGAACGGTGTCGGCGGGAGGTGATGCGAAGTCCACACAGGTCACCGAGTCCCGTTACACCCAACGCAGGACTTCACTTCCCATAAGGATCTCGGTGACCAACGCAGGACTTCACTTCCTATAAGGATCTCGGTGACCAACGCAGGACTTCACTTCCCATAAGGATCTCGGTGACCAACGCAGGACTTCACTTCCCATAAGGATCTCGGTGACGCTTTCGAAAAAAAATCGGTTTGCCATCGACACTGGGAGGGCCATCGTGCTTGAGTGGGAAAGCTAACGCCTGTCTCCCAGAATCCTCTGCAATGCTGTGTTTCTTTTTTTTTTTTAAGACAACTGAACTCTGCACTGTTTTTATTTTCAGGACGTATGAAAATACACTGAGATCCCATAGACTGCCCAGCGCCAAATACATCATCTAATAACATTATTTACAGTTATATAGACAGCTTTGAAAGTGTAATAGCTTTTGCTCATCCCTGTTGAACACCTTGTTCAAAACCCCAGCTGAGTCAATAAAAACAAATAGCTAAGGCTGCATCATTAAAGAGAAAACTTGACAAGGTAAAAAAAAAACCTCATCAATATTTACATAAAGTTGCCTCTGTAAAGTTAATTTATCAATGAAAAAAACTATAATCGGATAACAAAAAATAATCTCCCTTGGGTTAAATAATAATAATAATAAAAAAATACATTAATGAGTTATTCGAACACTTATGTCTAAAATAAGCTTACACAGGAAATACCCTAATGTATTTTAGATTTACAGTAACACAGCATTTTCCTTTTTATAACTGCTAGCATTGTATTTATTATATCGAGAATATAATTTTATGTTCACTTTTATAGCCCAAATGAGCCCAGGAAGTCAATTAAACTCCGATAGCAGGTTTGGAATGACCAATCACATTTAGCCACTGGGACAATTTTTTTTCTCTCTGAGGATTCCACAGATTCTCATAGGCAACCCACCGGCAGCACATTTAACTGTGGCGAGATCCTGTCACGGCCTGGGTGAGGAAAATGTCACCAAAGTTGACGAAATCTCGACGAACACTCCCGGAGAACAGATGCACATAATTGGCCATTAAACTTTATCTGCCCCATATTGATAATCATCATCCGGGAGAGAGAACCATCCAAAATGCCAGCCTAGTTACCTGAACAATGTACTGTGAAATGTGCCCCAAAAAAAAAAAAAAAAAAAAGCAAAATTTATGCGGCTTTTTGGAAGGCGCTTCGGCATCGTAAAATGTCCCCAAACCTCACTCTGTCACCATGGCATACGTCTTCATTTGAAAACCTGCAGCTCTTGCCAGTATGACGTTTTTATTATCCCGCCTGTGTTTCCCTCAGGAGAACATAAACCTTTTACTGCACAAAAAGTGCCAAAATCTTTTCTGAGGTAATTGGTAAGCGTTTCTCTACCTGTGGGGGTTTTTTAGACCGGGGAAAGCATCCTGTGCTTTAATAGATACGTTTCCGAGTTTGACTGTCACGTCTGATATACGAAGGCAACAGACTGTGCAGAGAGACATCTACATATTGACGCAACGGCGCCAGTACGCAGCCATTTCCAGAGTGAAACGGGCCATCAGGACAAGGTGACATACCTGTGTTCCCATGGTTTCCTGGCAACCAATTAAACCAGCTCCGCTGGTCATATTTCTTAATAGGAAGGTGTGTTCTTTAACTTCCAAATTTAATTTGGGTATTTGAAGTTTTGAGTGACACCTGAGATTAACCGAATGTCTGTGGTGATCATAAATTTGATTAGTGGTTTGTGGATCTATTGTTTAACTTCTCTGGCATTAATTCTTGAAATATTACCATTTACAATTAGAGAAGGACCTGGTGTGGGCTCTGAACCACAGGCTCGGCCTATCCACACAGAACACGAAGAGATATGATTAACAGAAGCCAAAGGAACTAATTAAGTTCTTATTTAAGATCAAGGGAGTGACTTTATCTTCAAGAGCAGACGTTCATGCACTTGCTCACACCTTGAACTTGTTTTATTAAAGTTTCTGTGAACTTCTCAGGCACTCATAGGGTTTTAATTTATCCAGGTTTAGCATAAAAATGAACTAATGTGTATCACCCTGGACAGGAAACCAATCTATCACTGAGTCGTTACCCACAGTTCATTGCTATAATGTAGCCAAGCAGAGAGGTAGCGGAAACCATTTTTTAAATTTAAAGTATTTCCACTCAGCAAAATATTTACACAAGTAAAGTTTATTTAAAATAGAAGATGAGTCAGATAATTATCCATGGTCCTTTGTGAAGAAAGGCTCATTTGTCTTGACAACAGTTTTTAAAAAAAGCTTTTTATTTTTTTAAAGAATACCATTAAAAACGAATAAGAAGTACTCTCTTGTACACATGGCATTCGTATCAGTGTTGCAACTGGACAAGGTCATATTTATGGAACCAGCCACTCACTCTGGTCAGTACTTTATGGTTTACCATGTACCATCTCTACCTTGGACAAAGAAATCATATTTCACAACAAATCTCCTCATGAAAAGTAGACAAAGAAAACATAAAAATCACTCTTCTTTGATTACTTGGTGACACAAATCGTCACCAAGAAATCACTGGAATTTGACATCTTGTAGAATTTTAGCAGAATTTGAATATTTCTGTACATTATTGTACAGGATGCTGCAAGTCATTCAGCAAATGTTTTTAATTTTTAGAGATATATGTTTTAGTTAATACATTTTTAAAAAGGGTAAATTTGAGAATTTATTTTTAGAACTAATAGGCACCTTCTTTTGCTGTCTCTGGTCCTACTTTTCTCCAATCCTTTATGCAACATCCATGTTTATATTCCGTCCTATTATAATGCTTAAATACCGAGCCTGTACTATAATAAAATGTGCCATCTCTGTTCTCTTGCCAAGTTCTTTCTCCAAATAAAGCTTCTGTTTTCAATGGATGCTTCCCTCTCTAAGAAAAATAAACACGCAACCTTTGAATCTGTCTGTGCACTTCCTGCAGCGCACTGTGGGTGGAAGAGGAAGTAGAATTAGAGAGTGGGAGGGGGTGTGTGTCTATGGGTCGGTGGGAGGGGGTGGGAGGGAGAGAGGTGGATAAGGGGCTTATTGTGTGATATTACCGCCAACCATAGGAAAATCTAAAATAAGACTGGGTTCCTAAATGATTATGAACCGGCTGAAGCCATCTGGAACACAAGAATGTGTAGTAATAAAAACAGGAGTTGACTTGAGTGCATCTACCTCTGTGCCACTCCTGTTTGCGGACAGTTCAAGGCCATCTGAATCCAGTAATACAGCTGTTTGGCCATTTCATGCATTAACAACTCTCCGTGTGAATAAAAACAACTAAATTCCTTTTTAACTCATTTCTAAATTAAGACCTCTTGTTCTGCTGACAGAACTCAGATGCTCCTTGTGCCAAAATTGTATTGTTGTTCTTACTTTGCGGCATAAAGCGCAGCAAAATCTGAGTTAACAAAAGAGAAAGTCGCCAAGGTGCCTGCCCTCACTCTGCAAAGACTACTTTTTTTATATCAAGCTCAAAACCTGACATTTCAGGGACCTTCGCCGAACGTTCAAATCCTCCCACTAAATAGGCAGAGTCTGTGACCCTGCCTCTGAATGTAAAACTATACAGTCCCTCGTGAAAATTCACATTTCAGTTCACAGTTTAATACGGTTTGGAAGGCCTTTATGTGATGTGTGGGTTTTATGCACTAATAATAAAATTCATAAGTAAAGGTTAGCTCTTAACCATTTGAAGGCCAGACATTTTAGTATGTCTGTGCTACGCTCCAACGGACTCCCACAAAATAATTAATATCGCCAATGCCCCGTAAATACCAGTCTGGGACGTCCACCGATGGACACGGGGAATTTAGGGCGTATGTCATTCTGGTCTGTGTAAATTATGGACATGGGCCTTGTTCAAACCGAGGACAGTGTTGGTTATTTGGGCTCTGTGCTGTTCTGTTGTCCCATTGTTTCTGTAGAGCTGGAACACAGAAATGGACTGGCACACTAATGTGCATATTCCACAGGAGAGTAGGAAAGGCTGCCCCCTCTAATAATATCCCCCACTAATAAATGCTGCCGGCTCGCTAATGTTTTTGCAGTGTGTCCGTGCCAGAAATGTGATCTGTATTCTTGTTTGTTTGTTTGTTTCTGTGTGTGTGTGTGTGTGTGTGTGCGCGTGCGTGCGAGAGTGTGCGACTGAGTGTGTGTTTATGCGTGTGTGTGTCTGTGTATATGAGTGTGTGTGTGTGCGAGTGTGTGTGTATGCGTGTGCGTGTGTGTCTGTGTATATGAGTGTGTGTGTGTGTGTGTGTTTCTGTGTGTGCGTGTGTGTTTGTGTGTGTGTGTGTGTGTGTGTGTGTTGCGCTGAGGTGGTACTGTACTGCCTCTGCCTGCTGTGTGAAGGCAGCCCCAGTCAGACAGGACTGCAGCCAGTGTAAAGGTCATTACTGGGCTTCATTGTCTCTTTAGAGGCCAGCCCGCTGCAGGAGAGGAGCTATTTATTTACAGGAGCACCTATTAACACTGCCACTTAATGTGTGTGTGTGTGTGTGTGTGTGAGAGAGAGAGAGACACAGAGAGAGAGAGGCAGGGAGAGACAGAGAGAGGGATAGGCAGAGAGAGACAGAGAGAGAAAGAGAGAGAGAGAGAGGGCTGAGATGGAGTGTGTTAGAACTAGAGAGAGTAGAGAAATAATTCAAGAGATAGCAAGGAAGAGACAAGAGGGGAAGAACAAGAGGAAGGGGAGAGAGAGAGAAAGCTGGGGGGTCAGAATTGTATGAGACAGAGGGCAGCCTGGGCAGGGGGTGAGAGGAAAAGAGACTGGATAGAGAGACAGAAGACGAGGGGAAATCTGAGCAGGCAGACAGACAGACAGACAAAGTGTACAAACAGAAAAACATTGTAAAAAGCTGAGCTGACTGGCCGCTGCCTCTCCAGATAACCATCGCGAGCGGTTTCTGCTGACATGCGAGGGACTCACTGAAGGCAGTTGTTTCCGGGCACTTCTTCTTCTATATATCGTTAATTTAATGCATTCTGACGTGAGCAATTATAGAGAGCTACACGCTCAAATAGCATGTCAAAACCTGTGTATCAATCCATTAGCCCCCGCCGCTACGGCGCAGCGAGAGGCACCTTAAAGCCATTTCTTCCCACAGGGAAACTGCTGACCTCGTGAAAGAATCCGCCTCTGATCTCCGTAGCACAGCCTTTATAGATGTGCGCTTTTTTAAAAAAAAAAAAAAAAAAGGCCACCTGGAACCACCCAAGGCCAGGCCCAGATGCACTACAGACCCGGCCGGGAGGCTAGCATCAGCGGCCTCTGATTAGCCTGCTAGCAATAATACGCTTGTAAAAAAAAAAAAAAATTTTAACTTCCAGGGAACGGAATGTTTTTAAATGCCCAATGACAGGACGTTTGCTTTACACATTTTTGAAGCAGGATTTTTACTGAGATCCTCTCCTTATGTAAACACAATATTGTGTGAAACTGTTGGATGCAGAGAAGGGTTTGCAGAGAGGATTTTTAACGGGATCTGTCGTTCCGCCCGTGCCCCGCGCATCTCAAAACTCCGGGGTTTGCGCCCAAACCCGCCACGAGAAGCGGTGGGACGTTCTTAATGGCTCACCCGTCCTTGGGATTTGGGAGCGCCCCCCGGGGGTGCTGGCATTGCAACGATGCCCAGGATAGCCTGGCATCTCGCCTGCTGCCATGTCTCAAAGTCTGCTGCTCCTTCATTGGCCAGATGCTCACAGGGTCCTCCTCCTCCTCGTCCTCCGCAGTGTTCCGCAGTGTTCCGCACATATCTCTGACGAAAGTTTGTAATCAGGGTTTCCGATGAAGCCAAAATCGGCCCCTGGTGAGATTAAAATCGCACGATCCCTTAGCTCATTCACGTCATTTGGCACAAATCGGCAGTGGGTGGCAGTGTGTGTGTGTGTGTGTGCGTGTGTGTGTGTGTGTGTGTTTGTGCGTGTGTGTGAGTCCATCTGAGTGTTGAGAATAGCTAAACGCCTGCAGCTTCACGCATCCTTTTTTTAAACACATAACACGCCTGCATTTAAATGTTCTAAATTTACCTAGAACTCAGGACCGGGAGGACATTTTTGGACCGGTGCATTGGATGCGAACCAGCACCCATCTGTGAAGCCTTCTGCACAGCGCACATGCGAAGAGGAAGAAAACGAGGAGGAGGTGTATCTGACTGTCGAACCGTGCCCAGGATATTTCCGTCCCGCACCATTTCATAACCGAAATGACAGTTGACTGCCCCGTGAGGAGCTGTTCCTCGCGTTTTGTCCTGGCCCTTCTAAAAATGCCCTAACCAGACATGTGACACGGCAGCAGGTAGGGCTGTGGAAGCAAAGCATGCTGGGATGTCAGTCTTGTGACAGCCCACAGAGCCGGACGGCCTCCAAGATAATTAGCTGCTCCGTCCAACGCAGCCGGCAAAATATCAACTGGACGACATCAGGTGAGTAAGATACTGTCCCTTTAGTGGTCCGGACCTGCTAAATCTGTCTGTTGGCCCCTGAACAGGAGCCAGAGGTACCTTTATAATGTGTATTTTCTTTTTGGTTATCCACATAGCACAACTAAGGATTAACAACCAAGAGAAATAACGTGGGCAAGGCCTGAAAGGGATTGCTCAGCCAATCAGATGTAGGGAGGACACACATTTTTTAAAAAAAGTGCTGTAGCCATTTTTAACCACCACAGCGAGTGACTTGGGGTTGAACATCTGAAAATTACTTGAACGATTTCCATATTTCCGTGCATGAGTTCAATCAAGACAAAATGTACCAGGTACTCAGCAGGTCTAAGGATGGGTTTCAGGGAATTTCGATGCTCCCTCAGTCCAGAATAACACATTATCCTCCGTGCTCTCATTTAAACTCTCTTTTATAATGACTGCGGCACAGCGGATCTGTTTCCGCCGCTCCTGTCCTGCTCTTACCGGGCTCTTTTCCTGAACAAACGGCGCTAAGAGATAACGGGGAAAAATATGTGCGTAATCTCTCACCGCAAAACTCCGAACGCTGATTAGATGGGCTCGATTGTTTACCCGGCAGCTCGGTGCGTCTCCCGTGCCCGAGGTCTGTCTGAGAGGTGATTACGCGCAGCGTCGTGGGGACCGGTGCTCCTCGTTCCGGGGACGTTCTCCCTCTCGGATAACGGCGCAGGCTTTGTGTGGCGTGCTCCACCAAGCTGCAGAACAGTGCCGTCCAATGGGATCCCGGCGTCCCTCCATTTTGGGAAAGACGGCGCTGCTGCTCAGTCGGTCGCTGGTGGCAGCTGGATGAACATTGTCCAGAACTGTAGTCGTGTTATTTTTGTTCTCTGTAACTTCTAAAATATATATTTTTACATTGCAATAATACATTGTGCACTGTCTTTGCAAAATAAAGTTTTTTCTGTAAAATCAAAATGACCAGTACTTACATAATGTATATTGTATTTGTATGTGTAGCTTATATATGATGATAATCATTTCATATGACATGAGATATACAGTATACATGAAGATGAATGTGTGTATCACTATAAATGTTTTTAACACACGCACACACACACACATACACAGAAATCCTTTATATATAACAAATATAAGCATAATACATATGAAAATGATGATCTTGATGATCGTTTATAGTCCCTATGTTTTTTTTATCCTCTGGTCAGTCCCTGGAAACAGATTCGGTGTTTCTTCAGCTGTTGAATGGCTGGAGAAAGCAGTGCGAATGTGGAGCAGGTGGGTCGTGTTTTCCTGCCACAGCGGGCACCGCACAAAACACGCAAAGGACAATAAATACTGCGGGCCGCTTTAATTAGGAATGCAGTTGTCATGGCGAAAGCGCGTGCTTGCAGGGAAATTGTCCCATTAAACATCTCTGTCCCGAGGTTTAATCACCACGGCCAGCTCTGCGCCTTCTCTTCCACTTCCCCCTTTAAATGGATGGGAGCCGCCAGGCAGTGTGTGTGTGTGTGTGTAAGTGAGTGTGTGTGTGTGTGTGTGTGTGTGTGTGTGTAAATGAGTGTGTGTGTAATGATGTGTGGTGTTGTTGATGGTGGTGTGTGTGTGTGTGTGTGTGTAAGTGAGTGTGTGTGTGTGTGTGTGTGTGTGAGAGAGAGAGAGAGAAATCCCTGCTCTGTGCAGCTGGTCTGAGAATGTTCAGAATTACAGAACGATGATGAAGGGAGCAAACAGGCAAAAACTGCAGTGAAGCAGAAACATTTAGACTGCAGCTTACACACACACATATACACACACACCAATGAATGCATCATAACATACACACTGGTGTATGCACACAAGGTAAAGGCATTCTAACACACAGGTGTGAGTGTGTGTGTGTGTGTGTGTGTGTGCATGTATGTACATGTGTCTGTGTGTGTTGTGTGTCTGTGCATGGACCCGTGTATGCGTGTGCATGTCCATTTGCATATGTGTGTGTCTGTGTCGGTTTCTTTAAATGCATGTGCATTTGCGTGTGCACACGCGTGTGTGCGTCTGCACGTGTGCGCGTACGTGCATCCCCTGTCTAATAAATGGATAAAGCCCGTGCTGTGAAGACGGAGGTATACATCACACAAAGTGGATTAAGCCGCACGCTCGCCTTGTAAGCCGGCATTGGAGGTGACATTTCCGCAGCACTTTCTAATGCGCTGATTGTCAATTAAGCTTCTCCCTGCTCCGGAAAATCCCGCTACCGTTGATTTCAGCCGAGGTCCATTTGGCACCAGCCCATCCTTTTTAACAACAAAAAACAAAAAACTACCCGAAAATCTGTCATTTTGACAGGCCGCCATTTTGCAGGTGACTTTTTTTTCGGTGGGTTTTTTTTTTTTTTTTTGTTTCTAAGGAAACAGCGTCTTTGTCTGGGATAGGATGAGTCCACCTGAGTCAGAGGGAGGAGTCGCATAGCCTCCTAAAAAGAGTGTTTGGCTTTTTATTGACATAGCGGGTTGGGTAACTTGAAGTTTATGGAATAACTATGTCCCAAATCTCAGTGGAGAGAACTCCCGGTGAACAGCCAGAGGGGTGGAAATCTATCTTGAGTTTTGACATAAACAGAATAGGCTAATCCCAATGTAGCTCAGGTTTTACCTGGATATAGCCTGGCTACACATTAGTCAGTTAGGAAACTTTTCAACCAAATGTAGCCGGGTTTCCACCTGAACGCCAAGATGGCGTCTGACTGACTTTTCACCGAATTTACACCACAAAAATGTTCACTAAGTGGACTGAGTACACAAAGTTATCGGGACCACAGTGCTAGCAATGGCTGGGGATTTATTTCTTTTGGCATGTTGTTCATATTTTCATTGTTCGTGTAAAAGGCATGTGTTGACTTATCGCAGCAAAGAAGCTCACGCATTAAAAGAAACAGATTCCATCTCATTGCTTAATTTATTCTCTGAGTGCCTTTGAGATTTCCCAGCCCTGACATCACGGTTGCTGGCTCAATTAAGTGGACATCAGTATGTATATATATATATATATACGTCATGCCAATTTGAATTTAATTTGAGAGAGAAGGAGAGGGAGAGGGAGAGAGAGAGAGGACAGAGGGGGAAAGAGAGGGAGAGAGAGGGAGAGAGAGGGAGAGAGAGAGGGGGAAAATAGAGAGAGAGGGGAGAGGGAGAGTGAGAGAGGGGGAAAATAGAGGGAAAGAGAGGGAGAATGAGAGAAATGGGGAGAGAGAGTGGAGAGAGAAGAGAGAGAGAGAGGGTAGAGTGAGAGAGGGCAAAATAGAGGGAAGAGAAGGGGGAAAGAGGGAGAGAGAGCGGGGAGAGCGAGTGAGAGAGCAGGGGGGAGCAGTGAAAGAGGGATGCTGAGAGACGGAAACAGATGTGGGGGGGGGGGGGGGGGGCTGAGCGGCTGTAAGGAATGGCGCCTGAAGGGCTGTCTGTCGGGGCTGACAGGCAGTCACACGGCCGATCCCCGGCGCAGGAGTAACCGCGTTACATCAGAACTCCTGGCACTGTAATAAAGTGTTTAATGGACAGACAGCCTCTCTTAGTCTTCTCCTCCGGGTGACACTAAATCCCTCTTTATTGCAGCTGCCGCAGATGCTGGCGAGTTATCCGTTTCACTAATCACAGAGGAGGCTGACACATCCATCTAAAGTTGGGAAGATTCTCCCTCCGGGATATTCTCATCCCCCCCCCCAAAAAAAAAAAAAAACAAAACAAACTGCTCTCTCATTTCCTCTCATAACCCTCCCTCTCTCTCTGTCCCCACTTTCAACCTCTTTCTCAATCTCTCTCTTTCGGTCCAAATCTCTTTCCTCCCTCCCTCCCTCCCTCTCTCTTTGTGCCTCCTCACTCCTCCTCCCTCCTCTCATCTTCCTCTCTTTTCTTCGCGCCCAACGAGCCAATGAGAACAACCGTGTCAACCGCGGGTCACGTCTGCTACAGACAGAACATGAACGCTGATCACCTGACTCGTCCGTGTAAAATCGCGTCCCCTGCGGACCAGTTCATTTTGCAGCTCACGATGCCGTGTCCAGGGAGGATGTTATGAGGCGTGCGTCAGACAGACAATATCCGCACGGTTTTATTAAAATAATAAATAATGGATGTGGCCAACTTGACTGTACGTAGGTGCAATTACCTCAATGACACGAAGCACACCGTGATTATGTAGGGAGAGAGGAATCGATGGATCCGTGAGACAAGATGAACGATTCGCTGAAATCTGGTGAGTGATTCGGTGAAATCAGATCAGCGATTAGTGATATGAAGCCCAAAATGATATAGAGAATAATAGGTTCTCGCAGGACATTATTTGAGTTCTGTGGGAGAAACCAAATAATCCAGATCTCCTCCAGTGAAAACCTTCTGCAGTATATTTCTGAGAACATCAAAAAAAAATGGCGTGCATTTTTTTAAACGACTTCTGGCTCTTAAAATCCCCCTTTTTTCAAAGGTTATTTCTGCCGTGTTATAGAAGGCAGAGGATCTCAAGGAACTGGGTGGTGTGTTGAACAGCCTGATTCAGCGATTCGGCACTATGGGAAAAACTCCAGACCAGTTTAACCCAGAGACGATGGCAACGACGTGGCGAGTGATCTATCAGTGATTTCGACCGCTGCTTTTTTCCGACTCTGGGGAACCTCCCGAATTTACACTGGCCGATGTGCCCCTAATTGCGTTGGTTTATTGTACACGAAACAGCTTCTGCATCCCATGACCCTTTTTTAAAGAGCCCCTGGGGCCGTTCTCTTAAAATAGGTAAGGGATAAAAAACGCACCTTAAAATGATCAATCAATACGGGAATGTAAATGGGGTCTGAATGAATTTTGGATTTACGGGGGGGTGAAACTCAATTTGCATGAGGAAATGAGGCCCTGTGAGAGGCTATGCTTGCACAAGGCTAATCTATAAAGGTTTTGTAGAATCACGTTAGATTATACATATTTGCTTATCAGCATCGCCTGTAGTCAAGTACTTGCGCAAGCTCATGTTTGACATGCTATCCATGTTATTTAAACACCTGCGTATTTGCTGAAGCGATTGGGGTTGAGTCTTACTTACCCTGGGGCACAACAGCATTGTCCCGTGCGGGATTGGAACCCGGCGTCTTCTGGTAACAATTCTGAAATTGTTTATAAATATTTTATTGTGCGTATGTCATATTTTCGTAAATTTAGGAGGAAAAACTCTGATGAGGGCTTGCTCAGCAAATGTTAGCATCTTTCAATGTGGTACTAAATAACTAGAGCTTGCAAGAAACACTGTGCAGGGCTATTTGATCTCAGCTATAAAATGTTTCACAAAGGTCCCAAACAACTACTCTACACTGCTGTCCCAACCAAACAAACCTTTCCTGACACTAAATTTCAATAGCTCGGATGCAATTAACATTTGTCATTAATTTTGAATTTGCCAAGTAAAGTTATTAGTCCTTTCTACACCGTTTAGCAAGGTCAGCAATTACCAAAAGGAACTCAAAAAGCAGTTATTGTGAGGAAACAAAAAAACCTCACACTTGCATTTGTGTTTAAGTCGAAGCGAAGGGCACATGTTTATTGAATCCAGGCGCAGATGTTTAAATATCAGGGATGCAACACAACAGCTGCGTATTTCAGTGTTTCCGTGGTTTCAGGCCGCTGTCGGCATGTTTACAATGCACTTCATTCAGCCACAGTGTACGTTTCCCACCCAGTACGTTCCCCACACAGTATGTTCCCCACACGGTACATTCCCCACACAGTACATTCCCCACACAGTATGTTCCCCACGCAGTATGTTTCCCACACAGTACGCTCCCCACACAGTACGTTCCCCACGCAGTACATTCCCCACGCAGTACGTTCCCCACGCAGTACGTTCCCCACACAGTACATTCCCCACGCAGTACGTTCCCCACACAGTACGTTCCCCACGCAGTACATTCCCCACACAGTATGTTCCCCACGCAGTACGTTCCCCACACAGTACGTTCCCCACGCAGTACATTCCCCACACAGTATGTTCCCCACGCAGTACATTCCCCACACAGTATGTTCCCCACGCAGTATGTTTCCCACCCAGTATGTTCCCCACACAGTATGTTCCCCACGCAGTATGTTCCCCACGCAGTATGTTCCCCACGCAGTATGTTTCCCACCCAGTATGTTCCCCACACAGTATGTTCCCCACGCAGTATGTTCCCCACACAGTATGTTCCCCACACAGTATGTTCCCCACACAGTACGTTCCCTCTTCTGCGTCTCTGCACACAGGCGGGCGGACTCAATCCCGGGGTGCAGAACTACAGCCGATCTGTTTGCTTATTGGAAAAGGGGGAGAAAAGGGGGATGAAAGAGCAGAAGAAGAGAGCGCCGGAGAAAGGAAGCGCTGCGGCTTTAAGCTCAGCGGGGCGCTGCGGGGGGAGGTTGGCGGGGGGCGGGGGGCGGGGGGCGCTGAGGGGGGGCAGCAGCGGAGCGGGGTGTTCTCCAACGCGTTCAAAGGTCAGGCGGAGTTCAGCGAGGCGGATGAGTGATGGCGGGACGGCGGCGGTAGCGAGGGGGCGGGGCTCCGGGGCTCTGCTCCGCTCTGCGCCAGGCTGATGGAGCTGATAGGGTGAGCAGCGCGTGATGGATCGGCGGCTGGCTAAAGGAAATGTACCCCCCCCCCTGCCCAACCCCCCCACCACCCCACCGCACCCACTGCTGGCCCGGGGCTACTCCCCGCTGGGCGGTTACGGGGCACGAGGCTGCGTGTTTTTAGGCAGGACGTCCCATGGCTGAATCAACAGGGTATCGTGCCAAGCGCCCGTTCCTTTTGATTCGGGTCGGGCTCGGACCCGGTCGGGCTCAAAAGAAGCTCTGCAGTGTGAGCCAGAGTTCCAAACCAAGGTCGGGGGGGTGCATCTCGACCCCTTTTTGTTGTGTCAGAGTCTAACCCTCCCCAGGGCTGATACCCCCCCCCGCCCATCCCCCAATTCCTGCCCCCACCCCCAAAATGTGATTGAGAATGCCTGTCTCCGGCTGCCTCTTCCTGGCCAAACTTTTGTAGGAAAAAAAACAATAAATCACTGACATTGGTGCCTTTGGTGCGCTCGGGGACCACCTGTCCCTGTGAAGGACTATAATGGCACTTTAACCTACAGTGCATTTCAGACAAAGCTCAGTAAATCATATCATTTTTACAGTGTTTCTGTATGATGAATTTACAGAGATAAGGAAAAGTAAAGATAAGAATTTTTTTAAAAGCATATGAGAAGAAAGTCTTGTGAAGGTAAGTAGCGTAGCTGTAAATGTGTCATTTCTCTGTGTTCTTCACATTAGCCAAATGATTCTTTTCTTCAGAAGAAAAGAATCATGGGCCTTTTTTTACAGGTGTTTCTATGTTTTTTATGGTAATGCCAAAATAAACTGATAAATGTGTGTATTTGTGTTTGTATGCATGTGTGGGTGTGTGCATGTGTTTCTGTGTGTGTGTGTGTGCCTGTGTGGGGGGAGGGGAGGGGGGGGGATGGGTTGTGGTGCCAATAAGCTGTTCATATTTAATAAAGCAGTACCTGTTTACTGCATATCAATCAACCTGGACTGCTAGTGAATGCTCATAACACCAACATGATAAAAAATAGCTCATCTCTGATTGTCCCCTCAGGCTTTCTGCAAAACATAATTAATAATAAGAATGTGAATAAGAATAAGACAAATTAAGTGCTAGCCATCAGTTGTCATTTTAAACTTTTAAATATTTTGTATATATTTTACTGAGCATAATGGCAATCTGAACACGAAACAGACTTATAAGGACCGACTTATTAAACTGCAATATCTGATTGAGTTTGAAAATTCATACAGAATCAGACCATTATGTTAATGTTTCCACATTAGACCAGTTTCCAGTTTGACCTCCCATCAGAACTTGACCCTGGATATAGAGGAACGGATTAAATTACATTATACACAAAAAACCTGAACTGCAGACAAATCATCTTCAAGATTTATCTGCAGTTCAGTTCAGTGATACATGCAGTTTAAGCTTCAGAGCCGGAACCGAACGGATCTTAGTTTATTCAGAGCAGCGAAGCGGTTAACTTGCTTGTTTAACCCAGCTGGGCAAGTAAACTCTCTTTTAATGCCGGCCATAAGCCAGTGAAATAAAAAAAATGCTTGGAACTTCAAAAAAAAAACACCATTAACCGGCAAGATTTAAACAGCGCTCTAGTTCCAAAAAGAATTTTTTTTGCGAAATTTACGAAAATGTTGAATTCTCTTTGTTTCTGCTTTCCTGTCCCGGTTCCACGAGTTGTTTCTGTCGCCTGGATCTTCGCCCGCCCGCCCGCCCACCCACCACTCAACTTAAGATTCCTCGCTAAGAGCCTCTCCATTTTAGTTCCAGAGGATTCTATTGTCCCGCTCGCTGTCTCTCTGTGAAGTGCGGACAGAATCCACGGTGGATAAAAACTGCTGTCCGTTTACGTTCGGTACCGACAGTTATGCTATGTCACTCGTTCGGCTTAAGCTCCGCCCCGAATTGAACGCGTGGAGGCGGATGAGCGGGCCTGCATCTGAAGCCGTTCGTCAAGTAAACAGAATGAGTTCAATTCAAATTTCTTAAAAATATTCAAAGGTAAAACATTTGAAAAAGAAAGTATCCAAATCCATATTATTTAAACAGATTGACTGTAAATATGACTACCGCGATAACTCTACTCATGTTTTTCCATTCTTAACTGAAGCAAGAAAACACTGCAGGCTGACAGGTAGACCCAAACGTCCTTAGATAATACACAGACAGCATCGTGCATGATACACACACACTCTATCATACGTTTGGAAAAAAAAACTCAACCATGACTGTGAGAAGTGTGGCTTGGTAGCCCCCCCCCCCAGATGTTTGCATGAGAGAAGCGACTGATGTTTTCCTGTGTGTGGTGAAAAGGAAGCTGTCTCTGCTTGGAAGGGGGGGGGGGGGGTAACTGTACTTCATGCTCCACGTCAGTGTGCGCCGGTGTCTGTACAAAATGCTTCCCGTCACAGGGAGACCCCCGAGGGTACCACACAGAGAGAGAGAGAGAGAGAGAGGGAGAGAGAGAGAGGGAGAGAGAGAGAGAATTACGGGTGTGCATGAGAGTGCTGTATATCTTTGTGTGTTTATGCATGTGTGTGTGTGTGTGTGCGTGCGTGTGTGTGTATGTGTGAGAGAGATACTGAGAGAGTATTTTGGGTGTGCATGAGGGTATTTTTGTGTGAGTGTACGTGGGTGTGGGTGTGAGTGAGAGAGGGAGAGCATGAGATAGTGAGAAAGATCATTTTGGGTGTGCACAAGTGTATTGTGTGTGTGTGTGTGTGTACGTGCGTGTGTGGGAGAGAAAGATAAAGAGAGAGAGAGTAAATGAGAGAGAGGGGGGAAGAGAGAGAGAGAGAGAGAGAGGGAGAGGTGAGAGAGAGAGAGAGAGAGAGAGGGAGAGTGTGGAGAGAGAGAGGGAGAGAGAGGAGGGAGAGTAAGAGAGAGAGAGAGAGGGGGGGAAGAGAGAGAGAGAGGAAGAAGAGTAAGAGAGAGAGAGGGGGAGTAAGAGAGAGAGAGAGAGAGAGAAAGAGAGAGAGAGGTCGTGCCCGATAAAACAACACGGACGCATTGAGGCCGATCGAAGGGAGGGAAATGGCAACATTACCCAGCATCAGCGTCAATAGGCTCCAGCCATTCCAGACAACCATTTGTTCCTTCTCTGGCAAGAAATCCATAGACAATTGATGGGTGTCGGAGGGAAGACTTGATTTGAGTTTGACAGACGAGGCGTCGCGGCAGGAGGCTCTGAGAAGCAAACGGGGTTATTTGGACTCACAGACAATCTTCTCTTTCTTTCTGTTTTCTTTTCTCTTTTTTTTCCTTGAGAGCGGGTAGGGAGGTGGGGCTGGGGCAGGCAATGTTTTGCTCATTAAGTGTAATGTGTTCATTAACATTTTAAACCATCTTTTTTTTTTTTTACACTCCTGTTTTTATGTATCCTCTTTTTTTTGCTCTCAGGAGGAGGAAAGCGGCGGTTCTTCGAATCGAGGACTCCATTTGCAGTCGTTTCTCTGTTTCGTTTCGTTAGCAGACGCAGTAACGGCCTCCTCTTTAATGGATAGTGTGCTCGGCTTGCGCTATGAAATAAGGCCAATCATAGTGCTAATGAAGAAGGTAATGTTTCCCTCCAACAGCCTGATTGAAAGCAGCCAACCTTCCCTAGTCATTTTCTGCACCGTTCCCACCCCCCGAACCACCCTCCCCCCCGTGGAACACTGTAGATGCTCTTCCATCTTATTCTGCTAATATCCCCCTCCCCCCCTCAATACTTTACCTGTCTGCTCACCCTGGTCACCTCTATCACATCGTCCCTAACAAAGAAAGGAACCAAAAAAAAAACAAAAAACAAAGATATCAATTATCAGAAATGACATTGCAGTATAAATATATATGGAAATATATATTTTACAAAAAAAATGGTTGAAATATATTTATCATTGATTTCCTTATAAGTCAGAGTTTATATTTCAGTTTACTCTTTTTCCATTAGAGCTCCTCACCCAAACAAAATGTGGCCGAGGCTACACCCCCCCCCCCTTGCTAAATACTTATGGAAGTGCAGGGTGAAGGGGCTTTCTCTCTCTTTCTCTCTCTCTCTCTCTCTCTCTCATGTCTCCTCCCTTCTTTCAAACAGTAGGAGAGCAGAGAGAGCCTCAGCCAGAGATGGGGTCCGAGCATTGGAAGCGTGATGGCTGAGAAATAGATGCCCGAAGCCGCACGTGAATGCTCGCGGGTCGCTTGCAGCTGCGTGGGGACTCTCAAAGCTGCACATGCACACTCACAGTCACACATGCACACTCACAGCTGTACATGAACGCTTCAGTTCACACGTGAACGCTCACAGCTGCACAGGGACGCTCGCAGCTGCACAGGGTAACTCCCAGCTTTGCATGCACACTCACAGCTGCACATGCACACTCCCAGCTGCACATGCACACTCCCAGCCGCACATGCACACTCCCAGCTGCACGTGAACGCTCACAGATGGGCAGAAGCCCACCCTCCCTGCAGACAGCACCACGGAGTCCCCTCACTGTGCGCAGGCTCTGCGTTAATATCCCTTAACGACACAGGAACAGGGAGCCATTAACGCGGCCTCACAGAAACACAGGCACACCCTGACAAATTCACCCCCACAAATGAGCCAAAGAAAAAAGGAACAAAACAGAAAATAATGTGATTTCAGGACCACAGGTTCCAGGCTATGAGGCCATATCGTCCGTGCTGTGCATCTCTGGGGGGGCGGGGGGGGGGGCAGTTCACTCCAACAACAGTTATGAAACTAATGATGTGAAAACACAGAGCAAAAATAATAATAATAAAGTCACAATTGAGTCATTATAATACACCACACAGTTCTAAGGAACGCTCACCCGTGATTGGCTGTTGGAGGAAAATGTCACAGTTCTGTAAATGTGTGCTTTGGATCGTGCTCTGAGGGTGTGGCAGAACACTTTGGAACTTGCGCACATCTTGGAACATTCTGACACATTTAGCGGGGGGGTGGGGGGGGGCGAAATGTGTGCCTGTGCCTATATTTGGACAGATAAAAATGTAGAGACAACGGACAACAGACCGTTTTTGGTAACTGGAACTGAAACTCTGTTCCACTGCATCCCTGTAGTGAAGTAATTTGGCCTGTAATGACTCTTGCTTGTGATCTTTCAAGTCCGATCCATGCCCAGGGTAAACGGTAAATGGACTGCATTTATATAGCGCTTTTAACCAAAGCGCTTTACAATTGATGCCTCTCATTCACCCATTCACACACACACACACACACACACTCACACACACACACACCAACGGTGAACGGCTGCCATGCAAGGTACCAATCAGCTCGTTGGGAGCAATTAGGGCGTAGGTGTCTTGCTCAGGGACACTTCGACACACCCCAGGGCGGGGGATCGAACCGGCAACCCTCCGACTGCCAGACAACCACTCTTACCTCCTGAGCTATGTCCCGAGGGTGACACAGAGCGCCGTGAAAACTCGCGCATATTTTGTTGGCGTGGGATTAATCTCCACTGCAGGGGATAAAAGCAGATTTATAACAAGGATCATGAATCGTCTGATTGCTATTACTAGAAATCAATGTGGACCGTGGACGTGTGCATCGCTGAAATCTGCACCATGTGCATTTCCCCGGAGAAAGTTGTGTTTGGCATGCGAAATGGAGCAGAGTCAATCAGAAAATTGGACCGAACAGTTTGAATCCCTCCAAAAAAAAATAAAATAAAAAATGTAAAAAATCTGCCACCACCTAAACCGTAAGCTTTCCACAGACGAGCCTCCGCAGCCGTCATTTTATCACGACCGCTCCTGAGTAATTTACTTAATTAAATACATAATTAACATATTATAATTGCGGGAGTGATGGCTTTGACAGAAATCGGTTCCCGGGAAACCAAAACCATCGTAATTTCATCTGTTCCCATCTCGCCAACATGACCCTTGGTGATTAAGTTTGCTCAGATTTCCCTCTCTCTCCCCCCCTCCTTCCTCCCATCACACATCTCCCCATTACACCGTTCTTCTTTTTCTCCGTTTTGATTGATTGACGCGTCCAACTTGTCCGGACCCCGCGGGAAGGCTGTCTGTCAAGTTGGCGGAGGGTCATGTGACACGGCAGATGGCGGGAGAGGCTGAGAGAACTCGCTGCCTGTGTGGTCTGCTCTTATTTTGATATATCTCCCCGCAGTGCTCAGAGAAAGAGAGAGAGGAGGGGGGGGGGGGCAGAGAGAGAGAGAGAGAAAGAGGGAGAGAAATGGAGAGTGAGCACCCCTCCCCTGCCTTTTAAAATGCCTTCCATTTTCTAAAGAGCATAGTTTGAAAAAGTGAAACACAGACTGTGTGTGTGTGTGTGTGAGAGAGAGAGAGAGAGGGGGGGAGAGAGAGAAAGAGAGAGCACTAAAGGTTATAAATTCATTGTGTTTATATTTCTTGCCCTGAGAGTACAGGAAGTGAAAGAGAAGGGGTGACATCAGATGGGTTGTTTCTCCTCCCTCTTCCATAATCTCTCTTTCTCTCTCTCTCTAGCTTTCACTCTCCCTTTATCTCAATCTCTCTTTAAATCTCCATTAACATACAAACACACACACACACACACACACACACATATGCTTGTCTCGTGTCTTTTCTCAGTCTTTCAGGGTACAAGGTGACCGCTACATGAACCCAAGTAGGCCAATGGCCAAGACAATTTTTTTCCCAGAAAAAAAAAAAAAAGCTGAGCCACTTGTATCGATTTCTCATTGTTGCTAATCTGATACTACTTTCTAAATAGTAATTAAACAGTGTTACAATTAGGTGTCATGGAGTCTTTGACCTAGACCAAGATCGACAATAGCCTTACTCAGACGTTTTGTGTACAAATTAAATAAATATTATTTTTTTCTTCAGAAACACATTTGGTTCACACAGAACCAATTACGGCATAACTGACACATTAATTATAATAAAAATAATAAATGACAAGAAAAGGTTGTCTGTATGAGAACAGACATGTAGACAATTAGTGCCATTCTTCTCATATGGAGATCAATTTTCTGTTTGTTCCGGACAGTGAAAGAAACAAAAAAAAAAAAACATTTTTTTCAGAATTTTAAAAGGCTACAAATATGTACCTGAGAGGTGTACTTCATTTTGGGGCTAGATGTGCAGCAGTGGGATTAGTACACAATATCTAAGCCAGGTACCGTATGCCCAATATTACATTATATGCAATATTGGTGCAATCTTCCAATAATGCAAAACTTGTGGATTGTATCAGCAGCCAACACAGTGTAGCAGCAAGTGCCAAAATGAATGGAAGAAGTTCACCAGGGTTAAAAAAAAATATATATTTTTTTTTAACAGAATTTAGCTGAAAGTTGAGGGTGATAAGTTAGGATGCTTGGGCTTGGACATGTTAGCTGGTAATGAGCATGTTAACGTTTGTTAGAGTAGGTGGGTGTGGCCTCAGGCAGAGGCTTGAGGGGGGTGGTGGTGGGGGTATACCAAATGCATCCATTCTGATCAGTCGACATCCCCTGGCCACAAAGAGTTCAGTATGAAAATACAAACTACACACACACAAACACACAACCACACACACTCACGTGCATGCGCGCACATACACATTCGCATGAACCTGCACACACACGCGTGTGCACACACACACACACACACACACACAGACACACACACGCACACACTCACACACATACACATGCAAACACACACACGCACACACACTCCCACCACATACACAGAAACACACAGCGTGCAGACACTCCATGGAGGATGTTGAAACCGTCGGTGGTCCCACGAGAGAGCCTCGCAGTATCTGGGTATCAGTCAGACAGAGAGATGATTTCTGCTGCCGATAACACAGCGCAGATGAGAAATGCTTTAATATTCGTAGCTGGTTTATGGGCAGAGCCGGCGAGAAACACTGCAATCAGTGTCACTTCCTCTCCTTCATATATCATGACTGGCCTTGGAACTGCAACAGGAACAAGCTCAGGGGGCCTCCTGGATGACCTGGGAATCCCAGAATGCACTCCACCTTCTCACTTCGGTTTGCTGGGTTTCTAGTGTTTATCTTTTTCTCAGTTTGCTTTCCCCTTATCTCTTGTTTCTCATAAGGATGCTGCTCTCTCTGCCATCAAATAAAACTCCACAAACACAGCAACTTGATTTTGAACTCTGCAAACTGAAAATATTTTTTTGGTGAGCTATGTATGTGTCATTTTATGAAAAGGATAAAATAAGGAACATTTTTCATAATTTGTCAAATTAAAATAATCCTGAATTTCACAAAAATGTTACTACTTTTATTACAACCTCTACTACGTCAACTTCTACTGCTACCATTACAGCTACTACTGCTACTGTACACTCCCTACCATATAACTATCACTGTATGTGCTTGGCACAGAAGCAAAGCTGATGCACATAGACACGTATTCATCTGATCACTGACCCGCAAGCAACATTTTCCCCTTTGTGCTGTCTGCTATCACTCTTATTCCCGGAGTGAGGCTGTCATTGAACTTCTCGCAACGGAATCCAAAATTGGATTGTGGGGTCCGGCCTGACTCCGCCCCCGTCGGCCTGCCCTATCAGTCCCATCTGACCTTGACTTGACCCCTCACGGGGGAGTGGCAAGGCTCTTCACCTACAACTGCCATTGGCTCCCCAGGTTTGCTGTCTGTGCTGCTAATGGGCCAAGATTGAATTCACAACAGTTTACATTTCTAAACCCCCCTTAGTGTCCCCCCTTACATTCGGGCTGATATAAGCCTTTGTCTTTACAATTGAGGTAATTGGGTCTCCTGCATTTGCGCGTTTGTGGGTAATTATGCCAATTTATGTTGAAAAGCAGCTATTAGCAATAGCAATGCTGAAGAAATCTGCAAAATTGAACATTACTGTAATATGTAGTTAAACTCGAGAGTTGCAGAGTAATTATATGCAATGACAAATGCTTTTGAAATATGATATTATGTGGGTAGTATACCATTACCTTGATATTAACTTCCATCCTCAACATTAAATGTACTTTTAATATATTATACAAATGATACTTTCCCCTTCAGATACACAGTTCAGGAATTTCAGCAACCAATAATTTTCATCAACATGCAATTTTAAAATGGTGCTTGTGTGGGGAGGGAAAAATTACATTTCCTGTTATAGATGCATGTTAGTTGAATCCAGGGGAGGTTCAGGGTACAAAGACTGTTCTTCAAGGTGTAAAAGCTGTGGCTACACAGTAAAATGTCAAATGTTAATTCAACTATACCGGTGTTAATTCAACTCTTAACTGATAACATTTGGTCCCACATTCCAGAGTGAAACCAAATTTTATCTGATTGAACATTTTTTGAATTAACACTGAACATTTTACTGCGTATCTGCACAATGTTTTTTTTTATGTTTTATTAGCTTTCAGGACCTTTCAGTCCCCTGTGGCTCCGCCCAGAGTGTGATGATGCAAGCGAATGCATCACTTCCCTTTTCAGGTCATCCCCACAAACAATTAGGCTTTGTTTTTGGATGGAATGTCTGGAGTCTAGAGGGCTTGGGCGGGCGGGAGGGTGGGATGAATGACTTTGTGTGTGTGTGTGTGTGTGTGTGTGTGTGTGTGTACGTATTTTATATGTGTGTGAAATATCCTACGTTATAAAAAAATTAAGGTATGCACTCCAAAACGGTGTTCGCATCATATTTGTAAATAAAGAATGAAAACTAGCACACTTGCCTGTGCTCCAGAGATGATATAATTTCCCTTTATGGAACTTAAACGTTCAATCCATAAGTTCTTCTTTTTTTTGTCAGAACAAGCAGCTCCGACAAACAGATTAACTCAGTGCCTTTACACACAGTGTGAGTTATCCCCATCACATTTTTACAGAGGTCAAACAAGGCAAGTTAATTTACGCTTTTGCAAAATAGATCAACTGATGAGCACATTATTCAGCTTTTGTCTTTCCAAAAACTGCTGAAAAACTGAGGGGGAGTTGTGGGAGAGGCATAACTGGGCTCCTGGCCTGAGGTCTGCACTGGCCATCGATTGAAATAGCGCCCTTCTTTTCTGATCCAAAAAGGTTATTTAAAGTAGGTGTGAGAATTAGATTGCCGCTGCCAAGAAGCTGCATCTGTTATAGCTGAAATGCAGTTTCAAAAAAAAAAAAGTTTCTATTCTAGTCGGCACAATGCATTTTTCCACAAACTCAGCCCCTGGAGGGAACAGACTGAAAATGAGAATAATGGCCAAGGCCGTGCAGAAATTAGTTTAAAAACCTGCAGCATCAAACCAGCGTAACGTCCATCTCAATGAGTACTGGTCTAACGACAGGGACTGAAAGTGGAGTTTTAAATACACCTGTGAAAAACTGTCAGTTATCCCCTCTCTCTCTCTGTGGTTTACTGTGATACGGGGGGGTTTCATCTCATTTGACCAATGTGGAACTGAAATATTTGTTGTCACGTGTTTATATCAAATTGTGACCAGCTGTGTCTTCACATGCTAAACTTGTGCTGCCAAGGCTTGGTCAGTCCTTTTATGGGCGACCTCCTGGGTCAGTAGGGGGCGCTCTTCCCTCTAAACTAAATAGAAATCCAATGCCCCAGCACAGTGACGGGCACTTGCACACACACACACACACACACGCACGCGCGCATTCGCACGCACACACACACTGTTAAATTATGAACATCCACACTCGACTATCAGAGAAGGCATCGAGTTATAGTTCATGAATATTCATTGGCGAATCAGCTCACTTTTAAAGCTTCCTCTGTTTGCTGAGACAGAAAGTTCAAAGATAAGCACGCCCAGCCGTTAAATAAACAGATCTGTGGTGACACAGCCTTGACGGGAAGGCTTTCCAGGATGTGCAGACAGTCTCTCCTTATACAGTCTCTTCCACTCTAAATAGTCCGCAATTCACTCATCGATGGCATGCTCCTACCACTGTTTTTCTTACTTGTCTTCAGTGAAGTGACAGTGATACGTGGCCTATGATAGGTTAATTATAGTCCAATGAGAGGCGTGCATGGGGCCTGTTAAACAAGCGGACTGGGCGGAGACTCAGTCAATCACTGTCTAGAACAGTAAGGGCCTCATTTACTAAGACCTTTAGCCTGAAATCCTTCTAACACACGTAAAACCAATAACACGACCAATGATTGGTCATGGTATTTGTTTTGCATCAATCACTGGTTATGTTATTAATGTTACATGCGCTAAGAGACTAAAGGTTCAATGTGTTCCAAGGGAGAGAGTGTGTGTGTACACTTTTGTCAACATCTCTGAATTTTCTCCTCTCTGTCCTTCCATATTTACAATGATAGGTCCATTTCATATAATTTAAATGTTATTTAAAGGCTACATTAAAAAATAAAAAAAATTTCAGAACCAGAAGCTGAACAGTAATCTGTTTGCAATATGACCATCTATGACAGATGTAACAAACAGATATAAAAATCAATGCACTGGCATTTTCAGAAGACCACCACTGCAATTGGACTGGTTATTTTGGAAATAGAAATGACAAATAGATATAACGATCGATGCAATATGAAAGGATATAACAATCAATGCACTGCCATTTGTGAAAGCTTCCCACTGTAACTGCCACAGCTGTGTTTCAAATAGATATAACAATCAAAGCAATACAGATAGACATTAAAATCAATGCGCTAGCGTTCTCAATAATCTCGCAAATAGATATAACAATCAATGCGGCATATGAATAGACATTAAAAAAAAATCAATGCCCCAGCATTCTCAGTAATTTCGTAAATAGACATAACAATCAATGCCTCATGAATAGATATGAAAATCAATGCACTGACATTTCCAAAAAGACCTGCCGCTGTAATTGGCTTGGAGAGCGGGCCCAAGAGCAGCCTCTACACCAGCACGGGCGGGCCATTACGGAGGAAGTGCTTAAAGGCACTGTGGCTTTCTTGATTACCACTTCCTGTTCAGGCTCTCTGACACTATCCCCTGGCCCCTTAGGGGCTCCAAGTAATGGAGTGTCTGTGTAATACCGTGCAATACCATCACCCCCCTTCCTTCACTCCCCTCCACTCCTCCTACCTCCTCAGATTTTACCCATGAATCACGGCGGCTATCATCACAGCTGACCTCGGAGTGAACCCGAGGCCGTGCGCGGAGGGAAGAAGGGGGATACTCCAGGAGACAATGAAGCAAAAATGAATTCAGAACATTATGAATTACTGTCAGGGGCTGATTTGATTTTCCCAGGGAAGGAGAAGGCGGCGTGCCATAATGGCGGCTTTAAGAAAAAGGCAAGGGACGCACGCGCTCAGAAAGGCCCTCAGGAATGTTCACAGGACCAAGGCAGTGACGGGTTTTCCTCAGAACTCGGACCACAAAATTTCCCATGCAGTGGTTAGATTGCAGAGGCATTCTTTTTGTATGTGTGTGTGTGTTGTTCACCAGAAAAAAAGAAGAAACATCTTGCAATGTCTGTCATTCAGAGGAATTGTAATGATAAAGTGCATTTTAGATTTTCAATTCTGTGGAACGACGAGTGTCCCGTAGTGGGTAGGGAACCGGGCCTGCAGTGAGGTTTGATCCCCAGATGGAGCAATGAAGTTGTACCACTGAGCAAAGCACTTAACATTAATTGCTTCAGAATATCCATCTGTATAAATGGATCATATGTAAAAAAAAAAATTAAAAAAAAACAAAAAAAAAGAATATAAGCGAAATAAGAGCATCTGTTAAATGCAGAAATGTAAATATAGTCCTCTCAGAATCTCAAAACTTTTTCCCAGTGAATTTGGGGAGGGGGATGGGGGTATGTGGGGATGGTGGTGAGCCCATGCTATTGCATTATGAATTGGAAAGTGGATCTGAGTAGCTGAAGTAGTTGGGCCCTTTGTGAGAGATATAAATCAAGGCAGCATTAAACATGAAGGAATGCAATCCCCCTACTGATGTGAGGAATGGAGCCCTGTGTTATATGTGTGTGTGTGTGTGTGTGTGTGTGTGTGTTTGTGTAGGCGTGTGTGTGTGTGTGAGTGTGTGTGTGCGTGTGAGTGTGTGTGAGTGAGTGAGTGAGTGAGTGTGTGTGCATGTGTGTGTGTGTTTGTGTAGGTGTGTGTGTGTGTGTGTGTTTGTGTAGGAGTGTGTGTGTGAGTGTGTGTGAGTGAGTGAGTGTGTGTGCGTGTGATGTGTGGGGATGGTGAGTGTGGTGGATGTGTAGTGGTGTGTGTGTGTGATGTGTGTGTGGTGAGTAGGAGTGTGTGTGAGTGTGTGTGGTGTGTGAGTGAGTGGTGTGTGATGTGTGTGGTGGAGTGTGTGTGAGTGAGTGAGTGATGTGAGTGTGTGTGTGCATGTGTGTGTGTGTGTGTGGTGAGTGAGTGGTGTGATGTGTGTGTGTGTTGATGTGAGTGGTGTGTGTGATGTGTGAGTGTGTGTGTGTGTGTGTGTGTGTGTGTGTGTTTATATCACTGTGCCTTTAGATGAGCCCCAATATAAATCAGCCACTTCCCCAGGCTACGGAGGAGTAAATAAACGAGAGAGAGAGAGAGAGAGAGAGAGCTGGAGTGATCTGCGCAGAGGACAGAAACCCCCAGGCAGCCAGCATCTGGACCCCAACGAGGGGGGTCGGGGGGGCGGGGGGGGGGGGCAGCCATCCGGCCGGGCGACGGGGCTCACGCACACACAACTCGCTGCTGTCCAGATAAGCGACGGGATCGGGGGGTTGAGGGTGGAGGGTCGGGGGGGTTTGGGGGGTGGGGGAGTCGGGGGTTAGACAGCTACGGATGCCTGTCAGCTTCTCGTCACGTTGCACAAGCAAGTAAAACAAATGGAGGCACGGTCAGCTGAGGCTTCTGCTTGACGTCTCTCCGGTTGTCACGGCAGCTGATTGAGAGGGCTCTTTTATGTTGGGAGAGGAAGGGGGGGGTGGGTTAGGGCAAATGAGAGCCCCCCCCCCCTCCCCCTTTATAGCCTCCAAATAAAATTAGCCTTGGAAAGGATGAGATTCACATAACTCCAGACACTCGGCTATTGTTTGATGCCCGTCAATAAATCAGCGAGATTTTTAATTATGGCGCGGATGGAGACAGGCTCCCCAAGGCTGCGGCTGCTGCTGATTGGCCGGTTGAAAGAGAGGCTTTGAAACGAAGCGGCGTGTAGCGACGGGGCTACGGCGCGCTAACGTGAGCGCCTCGGCCCCGGAGCGCGTAGAGGAAGAGGAGAAGAGCGCGACCGCTTCCTCGGACGCGAGGGGACGACGTCAGACTGCGAGGGCGTCGGCCCTTTCGCGGACGCGCGAGCTCGCCGGGCGAGGAGCGGGCCCCCGTTCGTACCGGCGACGACAACAAGAAAACGACTGAGCAAAAAAAAAAACGGTCGTCTGTGCGTCTGTCTGTTGCGTAGGTCAAAGGGCAAACCTGCGTCTAATCTCATTTCAGCATTTAGGGCTAAGGGAACACAAGTTCATTTCAGAGCAAAGGGGGGGGGGGGGGGAAGACTTTTGGTTCCATAGCAACCGGATATCACCCACCCCGGGGTCTTTCCGCAGTTCGTTCACCCCAAAAGTTCTGAAACTGCCAATCCGTTGCAGAGTGCTAGGTGGGCGGAGAGGAATCTTCAGGGGAATTCTGAGTGCTGTCTGAATAGGGTTTTGCCGTAGTGGGGACTGAGAGTTGACTGAGCCATGCTTTATACAACGGCATGTAAAACCATCTGAGAGTAGAAAGGTTAATTTTTAAATAATTACCCCTTTCCACAGAAACTATAACGTCTCAAACTCCCTTTCCCCTCTGGGGATTTTTCTAAACTAAACCGAACTACATTTTTTATTGTTGTATAATGCTGTCCAGAGCTGTTACACTGCTTAACACGTGTATTATATGAAAAGCATATGCAGTCGTTATATAACCTCAAAACCCCGACAAGGCTACGGATTCGCGGGTTGAACGGCGTCCAAGTATGTGTCACGCCGAGCATGTGTTAGTGTTCTTGGCCCATTCTACATTTTTTCCTCCCGTAACCCTTGCGTTCGAACATTAAATGCCCGTATCAGTGTCATGCACGGTACCTGACAGCTCGTCCGCAGTAATATAATAAGGATTAGACAAAGGCGGGATCCACCAATCATTGGGGAGGGCATTAGTGACGACTAACTGAACAACGCCCGTGGTGATTGGTGGATACTTTCTGGTGACTATCTGGTAATTACCGCAGGAACCCTGGAAGCATAGACAAAAGGTATCCACCAATCACTGTGTTGTTCTACCACATCCTCAACAACATGCTCCGTGATTGGTGGAGCTCCTCTCCGAGTAAGGTGACATCACTTCCATCTTATACCTGCTTTATTACCCATGAGTCTAACAAGAGTCAGTTTGACAGGACAGGTGGAAATATAGTGGGTGCAAATCGAACAATCGTTTTAATTTTCATTTAGTTCATACTTGTGACACCAAATTTTTTTAAATAGTTAAGAAGGTCACTGGACACAGCCCGTGATGTCTTCAGTTGAAGATTTACATCATTTCACCTGGACAACACGAGGAAATTATTATGATTAACGGCTGCTGTATGCTTTTTTTCCCCTTGGAAAGTGAAAAGACTTGCTGTACATTTCATATAACATTTATTATCTATTCCCTTCCCTGGTTGAGCCACTGCTGGAAATACCATTCTGCATATGCTTGCGTAGGGTAAAAGTATTTAGGTCCACTGGCTCAGCTCCAAATGACATCGCTAGCAGCACCCGAAGCACATCACTTTATAGCTGAGGATAAGGTGGTAAAACATGTGGTAAACAAAAAAATGGAGTAACATCACATTTTTTTTTTGCCCGCAGTCATCCTGACTTCCTGTAGAACCACAGGGCGTGCCTGTCATTATGTTGAAACGAAGGCAAACTCAACAGTTAAACTCGGTTCATTAAGGCCTGGATTTTCAACAGGAGGTCTGCATATGTCCTGAAGTTACTGTGGGGGGTCCGTGGCCAGACTTTATAGTCAATGAGTATATATAGATACAGTATATTTTGGGAAATATTTTAAAATACGGGGCGATGGGGCGACATAGCTCAGAAGGTAAGACCGATTGTCTGGCAGTCAGAGAGTTGCCGGTTCAAACCCCGCCCTGGGCGTGTCGAAGTGTCCTTGAGCAAGACACCTAACCCCTAACTGCTCTGGCGAATGAGAGGCATCAATTGTAAAGCGCTTTGGATAAAAGCGCTATATAAATGCAGTCCATTTACCAAAATACAGGACCTTTTTTAACTTGATGATGGGGTCCCCTGGATGCTTTGAGCCTGGGGCTCAGGGGGGTCTCTGAATTGCAGTGGTTTCCAACCCTGCTCCTGGAGATCTACGCTCCTGAAGGTTTTCATTCCAATCCCAGTGTAACACACCTGACTCCACCTTTTAGCAACTCAAAGAGATCTCTAGTTGTTGAATGAGTTGTGCTTAATTTTTTGGGGGTTGGACTGAAAACCTACAACGGCGTAAATCTCCAGAAACAAGCGTAGGGAACCACAGCTGTATCAGATAATGGTAGAAAACCCCTGACTTAGCCGCTAACTGTTACCGGTAACCTGACTGGGTTGCTCATAGCCACACTTAGTCCGAAGGTTAACGGAACGGTAGCCACCATTACGACCCCAGAGTTACCTGGAAACGGGCTAACTCCGGCTAAGCGGGTGATTCAGTGGCATAATCGGGATGTTGTGACGTTAGAAACCGGGGCTCGTTGTCATCTGGATTTAATCTGGATTTAATTAGCTCAGTGTGCTTAGCCCCAAACCGCTAACGTGGGTAGAGCGCGCAGCGTTTTCGTGTTCCCGTCACTCAGACGAGCTCGAGCTCGGTTGCAACGCTATTCCCCAAAAGCGGAGGACGTCATGTTTCCGAAAAATGTACGACAAGCCAAAATGATTCACTCAGACTCCGAGTGACTATTCATTTCAGGTCCTCAAAGTCCTTTGCCGAATCCCACCATTGTTTGTTTTTTTCCCTCTCTTTTTTTTCTTTATTTATTCAAAGCCACGAGAAGAGGGAGCCGCTGGTGTTTACGCCCTTCTTGCGGCTGGCCCGGTCGACCGAGAAAACCGTTAAAAACGCTCGCCGGAAATCGGCAGGTCGTGTCCCGTAACTGGCGGCATCCTCTTCCGTACGGTAGGCCTGAAAGTTGTACCCCCCCCCCCCCCTCCCCCACCCCCGTACTGCCTCCATCCCACACTGTAATTTAGGACAAACCCCCAACCTTCCGAAACGCCCCCTTCAGCCCTTCTACAGCAAACCAGGTTCTCGGAATGCTGACGAGTAGCTGCGCTTGGGGAAAAAAATTTCGGTGGCCAACCACAGCGGGGGGGGGGGTGGTGCAGGGGGAGAAAAAACAGTAAATCATTTTGCGTTCGGGCCCGGGTTCAAGGATTTCAGTGCCGAGCGAATGGATGGGATCACTCAAAAAATCATCCGAGAAGTGGCTTTATAGAGGGAGGGGCTGTACACGCGGGGGCGGCTGTACTGTACACATGGTGGGAACCCCCCACAGCAACAGAGGGGAGAAACAGAGAGCGCAAAGTGAACCGAGTCCAACAACCACAACCCTCCCTCATCAGCTCTCTTTCTCAGGTTAGTCATCAAATCCCAAAATAAATGATTGGATTTAGGGGATTTTAGTGGGAATTTTTCCTCGTTTACTGGCCAGATGCAGGTTTTAGTGCTGTTAAAATGGCTTGTGTTTGGACATGTCATCAAAAAAAAACAGGAGGGGGAGGAGGGGTGGGGGGGGGGAGGTAAACATTTGTCAGGGGTGACATATAGAAATGCCTCAAGGACCCCAAGGGCATTGGTATAAGGCATAGCTGGCACCGCTCACTTTCAAATAAAAACTTTTTAATTGCTTGGAGAGAAGTGTATGAATTTCATAAAAATAAAAAAAATCTGATTTAATGGACCATTAATCTGAACTTTTTTTTGGGGGGGTGGGGTCAGGGGGGTGCATTCTAACTATTTTTTTATTGCCACTGCTCACCTTACCAAACATTTCAGGGATTTTCAGAGAAAAAGACATTGTATTACAGGAGAGATTATCATGTTCACCTTGCTAAGCAAAAATTATGTTTATGTTTTATATTTCATCTTATGTTTGCTAGGCAGCAACTGTACTTAGCTAGAGCACTGGAACTGGCTAGAGAGAGAGTTAGCATTTACAGTTCATTACTGTCTGGTAAAGCCCTTAGTCATGCTGACAGTGCGGCTTGTGGTACACAATGCCAGCCCAGGTTAAAGTATGCGGCGAATCCCCATTAGAACTAAAGATGAAAGGCAACGGAGGAAAAGAAACGACAAGCAACCGCCACTCTGTCAACCTGGCGGGATGCTAGCTAGCGCCCGCAGGGACTTTTAACGGACAGGAACGTGTCCATTCTTTCAAGGTCTTCCTATCGCGAAACACACATTTCTGGGGGGGTGGGGGGGCGGGTAGGAGGGGTTGAGGGGTTCATCGTGACGGAGTTTAGCGGGCCTGGAAATACGGACGCCCGTTAGACAAAATGGCAGCCGGCTGACCAGACGTTTTTAACGCTGCCGACGTCTGGGATAAACGAATTCGGAGGATTTAGGGGCCGAGGCGGGGCACTTAGGGGGCCGAGGCACGGGGGCACCAAAAAGCACCGGGGGGGCGCTTTATCGATTGAGTCATTAAGGCACTCGTGGGGGGGTCAGTGTCACGGCGCCAGAACACTTCGCCGAAAACGAGCGGAACGTTGTTTTTAAAACATCCGAGTTTATGGTCATACAAACATATATGACCTTGTGTTTCTCCTGCGTTTTTTCCACGATTAATCCTATAAAAAACATAAACATGTTTTTCATAGCGTTTTAAAAAAGAGAAGGGTTTAGATTATACTCACAGAAACAACATCCCAAAAAAAAAAAAAAATCTTCTGAGGGCTAAGTTTTCCGTAGCAAAATTTCATTTTATAAAGGAAATAAATTGCTTCCTCCACACAACCGTAAACTGGCATCGCTCTCACGAAACAATTACCAACGGGGAACTTTTTTTCTCTAACCCATTGTTCCTAAATAACAGTTTTATCACACGGCTTGACAGAGGCTGTAAAAAATTCCAGGCGCGCTACATCAACAGCCCCATCTCCTTTGCACCAAGTTATTAAAACATAAAAATTTTATTCATCATTTGTATTCAGTTATGCAAAATAAGCCCCTTAATAAGATGTGTCTACCTAATTGGGCCCTTGATGCTGCTGGGATGGAGCCCGTCAGATAGATGGGAAGTGCGGCACAGCCAGCGTGCTGTCTGGAGGCCCATCTCCGTCTCCGCGGCAACTGCTGCTGTCCTCAGGATGACTTCGGGGGTAGGCAGCGGGGAGACAGATGTTTCCTGCTGCCGTACGCAGGTGAGGCGGGCCGCCACCGTCGGGCGCGAGGGAGTGACGGAGAGCAGTTTTACGGCACGCGGATGCGGAAATGTACTTGTGTGCGTGCGTGTGTGTGTGTGTGTGCGTGCGTGCGCAGTATGTGTGTATGTGTGTGTGCACAGTATGTGTGTATAGCTGTGTGTGTACACATGTATGTGTGTGTGTGTGTGTGTGTGTGTGTGTGTGTGTGTGTGTGCATGTACATATGTGTATGTGTGTGTATGTGTGTATGTGTGTGTGTGTGTGTGTGTGTGTGTGTGTATGTATATACGTGTTAATTTAGCTCTTGCCTATCGACAAGCTAGTGTCGCAGAGAAAGGAAAGCTCCTGAACAGACCATGGGGTACTCAACCTGTTAGAAAAACAAACAGTTGATTAATCATTTAAATTTGAAAAAAATTACCCCATGAGTTATTCAGCTACACCCCCCCCCCCCCAACAATGATTTCAAAGGAGCATAACTCTAACCCAAAGATGTCTCTTCACTTCCAAAACGCTTTCATCCATCCCTCTGGAAGAATAGGGCATAGCACTGTTGTCATGGCTACATATGGGGATCTGCTGCTTTTCCATACTCAGCACAACATAAATATTAGCACAGGTACAGTACAGTCTATAAGAGCATTGAACAAGCGCTGAAGGATGTACTTTTCAGACTCTGGAGATGGCGATTCAATTTCCAGGCATGCTACTCCCCTGTATCCCAGCAATTCCAAAAACAGGCATCCGGGATCACTTAAATTGAATATAAAACCTGTGGAAGATGTGATGTCATGTATGAATGGCGAAATATGCAGAAAAACGCTCAATTAATTTTCTTCTAATTAGTCTGTCACCTCTGCCAGTTGACCATTAATGATACGGTGGTCGCGTTAAATAAATATCATCAGTCACTCTAATAGTTTCGCACAACTTTTTCACTCTTCCTGCCCTGCAGCCAAGCTGGACGTCGTTCCTTTTCCGTTAAACTTAATTAAAGCCGGTATTTTGGAATTGCGAGCCGAGTGCGATGGTACGCATTAGCGTTACAAAGAACCAGTTGTGCGTTGTTTTTAAAATAAAAAATTTTTTTAAAAATGGGGGCAAAAAAATAAAAAATAAAAATTGATGATGGAAATCAAAAGCGTACAGCTTGTTAAGTACAAGATGTTCCTAATGTGCTCTCTCTCTGTCTCTCTCTCTGTCTCTGTCTCTCTCTCTCTTTTTCCCCCTGGACAGACTTTGCCTCTCCCCATTGGAGTAAACTCTCTCTGCGCAATGACTGAAGGCTCCGGAGTGAAGGGATAAACATGTGTCAGGGGCCTGCGTTCTGCGGGAGACGTTACAAGAAGCAGACAGATCACGAGCAGCGGGGCTGAGGGCCCAATCCCGTCCTCCGGCTGCTCCGGCTGACCCCGGCTTCTGCCCTCTTTGGGCAGAACGGATCAGCGTTCCTGTCGGGCCGAGGGCCTGGAGTTCAGTCCTCCAGCTAGGCTAACGCCTCGTCAGCGTTCACGGTTTTCCTGCTAATTTTTTTTTTTTTACGCGTCTACACCATGTCACGCTCAGCGTATGGGAAATGGGAAATGGGGAGGTTACATGAAAAAGTGACATTAGATTATATTAGAAAAAACTATAATGATTTATTTTTTCATGTTTTCCCATCTTGCTGTGACCAGAACCTCGTTGATAGAGGGACAGGTTTGCGCATTCAAAGCATAGAATAAGAAGCAAAAATGGGACGAGAAGTAATAAGTGCTATAAACTATATATAAAATCAGCCTCTTGATGCCTTTTGTACCGCACCCATTGACCGTATTTGTGTTATGAACACACACATACACACACACACATGCACATGCACAGACACATGTGCGCACACACTCACACACGCACACACCCATCATACAACACTGATTTTTTAATGGTGAATAACGCATCTGCACTTTGATTGGTCCTTAGCAGAATGATAAAGCAAAAATAATAAAAGCAGAGATAACTTGGACAAGTTAAACCCTTTTGTTCATGATCTGCTTGTGTTAACACAGTGGGCTTAAAACTTAAAAATAAATTACCAAAAAATGCCTGTCCTTTGAGACCTCATTAGAGATTTTGTCAAACTGCAACAGGCAACATAAATCAAAATACAGAATGCAAAGTTTAGGTATTTCTATTTATTCTGTTTCTGATATATGCTGATCCCAGTTCATTTTAAATTAGAGTAGACTTGATTGAAAAACGCAGCACACGGCTTTGACATGGACCATTTTTTTGTTGAAGCTAACAGTAATCCACGTCGCTCATTTTCCCCTTTTGGCAACAATAAATAACAAAAGCTCATCTTTCACAAAATGAAGTATGAATTGTTCATGCAGTCACATTGTGCTGAATGGAAAAGGGAAAATCACACAAAAAAAAAAAAAAAAATTCAAGGACTTTGAAGGAACAAATGATGAAATCCTTTCTGTCATTTAATTACTGGATCAAAATCCTTTGGAATTGGATGGTTATTCCCATCAATCAACGAGGAAAGTCATGAATTACGTTTACTTTGATCGCTTGCCTGATAAAAAAAAAAAAAAAACTTTGAAAGACTTTATCCTATTTCATGTCAGACTTTTTTGTCGTGCCATAAAATAAGTGAGAGAGGTATGGAAAGAAAACAAGTGATTGTCTTCGCTTGTTAGTCAAAGCGCCCGGACTCTACATGGGGGTAACTGTGCTGCTTCGGTTTTGGAAGGCAATTCCAAAATGAACACGGTTTTGTTAACAGGCTGTGAGGTGGCAGTGTCACTGCCAGATAATTAAAAAAGATGTGACCTTTGACCCCACTAGTCTCTAATCTGCTCTGTTATACTGCAATACCCTCCTCATATATAACTCCTGACTGGTATGCCAAAAAATACAAATAATTAATTCTTCAACTGACCCCTAATGCTGTCGTCTGGAGTTGTTTCAGGTTGTTCTGTGGTTTCCCACAGTGCAGTGCTGGCACACACTGGCTGAGCCCCAGAGGAAGAACACTGCACACAGAGCTATCATCACCTGGGGGTCACATGGGGGTCACCGGGGGGTCACTCAGTTCAGGTTCGTACCCTGCAATGCCCCCCGGGCTGTCCTGTCAAATCTTCACTGGCTTTGGAAAAAGATAAGAATGAACAATTATATTCAATATAATTCCTTTATCTTGTTGTATATAAGAATTTCAGAATAACAGATAAGTATGGTTTCCAGCCTGTGACGCTCATATTGGTGATTAACTGTCAAGCTGATTATTTGAGATCAGAAATGAGGAAATAATTTTGTTATTTAAAAAAATAGCTTTTATTTTAGAACTTTTTTTTCCTTGACTTGTGGTCCTGTTCACGGAGCTGTCCTTTCTACTCCATATGGGCTCCACACTTTGCTGTACAACCTGTCCAGATCATGACAGCCTCACACCCACACCACTCATTTATGGGCCTGTGGGGGGGGGGGGGACTCCTCATTTGTTGTCACACTCCCTCATTTGATATCCCTTTTCCTGTTTTCTGCATCAGCAGACCTGGAGGGACACATAAATCACCCCCCCACCCACCTCGCATCGTCATGGCAGCAGAGATGAATGGGCGGAGCTTGACATTAGTTTAGTTCCGTAAAGTTGACCTCGGGCCCTAAACTTGGCGGGGGCCCCGAAGGGGGCTCGTTGCTGATTTATTTTCGGAGGGCCGTCCTCTCGGTTCGCAGTACCCCCCCTCCCTTTCTGTTTGTCTTGCTGTACGCCCCTTCCTCCACATGAGGCCTGGAGTCATGGGTTGCAGGTTTGAATCCCAGTTGGGGCCACTCCTGATGCATCCTCAGGCCAGGAGGTTTGTATGATTCATCCGAGTTTCGATGAAAGAAATTAATAAGATAAATGTTTTTAGCCTATGTAAATTATTCCACTGAAAGGTGTTAAAAAGCAATGTCGAAGGCCCTGGATGAAACCAGGCTACAACCTGACCTCAGGAGGTCAAGATGTCAAGAAGACCTTTTTCTTAAATGGCTCACTCACTGATAGTAGCAGTGGTATTTTGAAGCAATTTGAATGATCAGGCACTTCATACAGTTCATACAGTAATAAAATACATGCATTATAGACTTGTAAGATGTTTTATTCATCGTACATTAAATCTATTATTATTTATTTTTATTTTCACTATTAATAATAATAATAATAATAATAATAATAATAATAATAATAATAACAATAATAATAATAATTGTTTGACCTCATGCAACTGCACCTTGCCCGCCCCAGCCCCCCCCCCACCCCACACCCACACCACACACACACACGGAAACAGAGACGGACATGACGTTGCCCTTGCCCATTCACTGGCACTCTGAGTGCTGGAGGCTGCTCTGTGCTCTGTGCTCTGTGCTCTGTGCCCTGTGCTCTGTGCTCTGTGCTCCGTGCTCCGTGCTCCGTGCTCCGTGCCCCGTGCCCCGTGCCCCGTGCTCTGTGCTCTGTGCTCTGTGCTCCGTGCCCTGTGCTCTGTGCCCTGTGCTCTGTGCCCTGTGCCCTGTGCTCTGTGCTCTGTGCTCTGTGCCCTGTGCTCTGTGCTCTGTGCTCTGTGCCCTGTGCTCTGTGCTCTGTGCTCTGTGCTCTGTGCCCTGTGCTCTGTGCTCTGTGCTCCGTGCTCCGTGCTCCGTGCTCCGTGCTCCGTGCTCTGTGCTCTGTGCCCTGTGCTCTGTGCTCTGTGCTCTGTGCTCTGTGCTCTGTGCTCTGTGTGTTACGTGCTCTGTGCTCTGTGCTCTGTGTGTTACGTGCTCTGTGCGCTGTGCTCTGTGCTCTGTGCTCTGTGCTCTGTGCTCCGTGCTCCGTGCTCCGTGCTCCGTGCTCTGTGCTCTGTTCTCTGTGCTCTGTGCCCTGTGATCTGTGCTCTGTGCTCTGTGCTCTGTACTCTGTGCTCTGTGCTCTGTGCTCTGTGCTCTGTGCGCGGAGAAGGCGTTTCCTCTTCCTCCCCTCCTGCAGCCGGAGCCCTGGCGGTCGGCTCCCGCGCTTCTCCTCAGAGTGACGCTGTCAGCTCTTCTTTATCTGCAGGAGACATCTGGAAGATTTACTGGGGAAAAGATGACAACAGCATCCTTATACCGCAGTTTGCAAAAAAAAAAAAAAGAAGAAGAAGAAAAAAAAGGAGGGGGCGGGAGGGCCGGGGGTGAGGCTGTGTGTGTGTTTTTGATGTGTTTCGTGAGCTTTAAAATCTCACCAATGGACACAATCACGTGAAGCGATTTTTCAGGATTTAAATTTATGAATTTTACAACACTTTCTGTCACTTTGTGGGAGCGTTTCTGCGCTCCCTAAGTCATCATAGCGATAGTTGCCAAGCCGGGACCAGAAAAAAAAGAACGATCACGATAACAATAATAAAATGAAGAATGATGCAATGATCATTTTTACATTTCCACAGAATGCAGCCACTTCAAATTGGAGGACACGGTTCTTCCTTTGATGTGTTTTTTTTTATTTATTTTTTTTTATTTTTTTTTGTCTCCGAGAGAGTGACAGGAACACATGTGCTTTGCGTTAGCGGGGCGCAGCGGCCGAAACCTTGAAGCGCTGCTAGCCTATCCGTACACGTCAAGCCGTGAGAGACCGGTCTCTGTGAAGACAGGCCCAGAAGCCTCTCTCTTTGATTCTGAAGGGGAGGAGAGAAACGGTTCCAGGCCACTGAGCAGCTAATGCATCGCTGTACTGCAGCCACACGCAGCCACCAGGAGGGGGAGAAAGAAAACATAAAAATATTAATTAAATTGATAACGTAATTCTGCGAGCATTTCTTTTAATGACGTCTGCCTTCCTGTTTCGCCCCTCAATCTCTTTTTATGGGTGCGATTATGGGATCAGAGTCCACTGCTGTCCCTGTGAATGAGTGCGAATCTGAGATTTATCTAGCAGTGACATTGTGTTCGCACAAAAACAGATTTTTTTAAGCATGACCAGTCCTGTTTTATCTCCCACAATAATAATAACAATAACAAAAAAAAAAAAATAATAATAATAAAAGAAGAAGAAGAACAAGAAAATGAACAGAGCAAAAACCATGAACATTAAGAAAAAAAAATTCTGCGTGGTATCGTTGATAGTCTGTCGTATGTCATGCTTTTGTTTTTGTGCGTGCGTGTGTGTGTGTCTGTCGTGCTGGTGTGTGTGTGCGTTGTGCGATGTGTTGCGTGCGTGGTTTGTTGTGTGCGTGTGCGTGTGTTGTGGTGCTGTGGTTGTGTGTGTGTGTGTGGTGTGTGTGTCTGTGGTGTGTGTGCTGTGGTGTGTGGCGTGTGTGTGGTGTGTGTGCTGTGTGTGTGTGTGTCTGTGTCGTGTGGTGTGCTGTGTGGTGTGTGTGTCTGTGCGTGCGTGTGTGTGTGTGCTGTGTGTCGTGTTGTCTGTGCGTGCGTGTGTGTGTGTGTGTGTGCGTGTGTCGTGTCGTGCGTGGTGTGTGTGTGTGTGTGTGTGCGTGGTGCGTGTGTGGTGTGTGTGCGTGTGGTGTGCGTGTGCGTGTGTGTGCGTGTGTGTGTGTGTGTGCGTGTGGTGTGTCGTGTGTGTGGTGTGCGTGTGGTGGTGTGTGTGCTGTGTGCGTGTGTGTGTGCGTGGTGCGTGTGCGTGTGGTGTGTGTGTGTGTGGTGTGTGCGTGTGTAGTGTGTGTGTGTGTGTGTGCGTGTGGTGTGCGTGTGTGTGTGTGTGCGTGTGGTGTGTCGTGTGGTGTGTGTGTGTGTGTGTGGGCGGTGTGGTGTGTGGTGGTGTGCGTTGTGTGGGTGTGTGTGTGTTGTGTGCGTGGTGCGTGTGAGTGTGCTGTGTGTGTGTGTGTGCGTGTGTGTGTGTGCTGTGTGTGTGTGGTCGTGGTGTGCGTGTGTGTGGTGTGTGTGTGTGTGTGTGTGTGTGTGTGTGTGTGCGTGTGATGTGTGTGTGTGTTGTGTGTGGTGTGGTGTGGTGTGTGTTGTGTGTGGGTGGTGTGTGTGGGTGGGTGGGAGGTGCAAGACAGAGTTCAGTTCAACATTCACCAGGGATCCCAGTGCTGGTCATGTTTTAAATCTCCTGAAGCCCATCAAACAAACCGAAAGATATACGATTACTTTACAGGGAAATGATAACAAAATCATTCCAGCAAAGCCTCAAAGGAATTAGGAACATTATTTCCAGAAGTTCCGGGTGGTCGTGCTTCAGTGACACATCCTGAAACCGCTCATACTGCTTCTAATACCAAGATTGCTCTTTAACTCTGATGAAATGTCAGATAAACCCCACAAAGCATGTTTGCTAACTTTACAGCTCACAGTCAGGATGTTCATCAGATTCCATCTGATTATCATCTGAGCTGAAGCCCAAACAAACCCTAATTTCTAAATTGTATTTTTTTAAACATTTTTTTTGAAAAGCATTCTGGAAATTTCTTGGTGGGGAGGTTCTGGTAAAACCGAAAGGTGAAAAGCTCCATATTTAATGTTGGGACTCAGTCCCAGTGGGCCATAGATCAGGGATGCACAACTCCGGTCCTGGAGGGTTGGTCTGTGTCTGGTTTTCGTTCCAACCAATTACCTTAGTTTAAGTTTTCTGACAGCTGTGTTAACTGTACTGGTTCACTCATGTACTTGAACACAGTAAAATCTTTAGGGTACACTTGCTGTCTGCAGCTGTAGCTGGTGCTTATACAAACGTCAGATCAAGCTATGATTGAGCTAACTAAATAATTAAAAGCCCACGTTGGCACAAAAACCTAAAATGGATTTGCCCCTGATCGGTCCGCCATGGACCATAGTTATCTGTCTCTGCTTTGCTTTAGAACAGGGGTGACAAATTCAGGTCCTGGAGGGCAACGGTTTCTGCAGGTTTTGCGGTTTCCTTTCAATCAGTAGCCAATTAAAGCTTTGCGAACACGCTGTGTGGAGGCTTTTAGCCAATCAATGACTTAAATGAAATCAGTGGTGCTGAAACATATCGAAATCCAGCAGACACTGCTGCCCCTCAGGGCTGCATTCTGACGCCAGTGCTTTAAAATAATGAAATAAGAGTCATTCTGTTTTCAGATATTAGTCAGCAAGTTGTGGAGTTAGCCAAGTCGGGCACTTTAGCTCATATTAATCAGATAACTGCACTGATGTTTCGAGCTGGATTGGCTTCACCAAGGGAGGTTATGTGATTTAATTGATTACCAACAGGATGCGTGATTTTAATCCAAGAGAAATCTTCAATGTCTGCTAGTCTCCTGAATGTGAAAACACGGAGCAGATTTTCTTCTGTGTTTTGCTAAACTCACAGGTTCTTCCGTAATAGCAATCCAATTCGAACGGACCCTGCAGTAATGTGAAAGCACTTTTGCCTTCGTTTTTGGTGACCGGGAATCAGATTTTAACTAGTCCCTTGGCGTCTAGTTATTTTTTCTTGTTACTGTATCTTACTACAACCTTACTACATTACAAATCACTGTAAAAACAAAACAAAAAAAAAAACCCCAGCTCAAATAGGGCTTAAGAGCATCTGCTAAATGCATGTAATGTGATATGAAGTAACGAACAGAAAGATTAAAGGCCACCAACTGCATCAGGAACCACGGAAGACCTCCATTGTTAAAAGCAGCAGGGAACAGAATGTGAAACAATCAAATGAATGAAAATCTGGTATAGTATTATAGGGCTATTGGGGGAAAAAAAGACATTCCACTTTTGAAAACCAGAGAGATTCTACCCCCCCTCACGGCGCCTTCAGGGGGCTGATAAAGTGTCTCGATTCAGTCCGCTGACAAATCAGATACTGCCCGGTCATATCTCGGGGAGGGTAAACATACGAAAACATTCTGCTTTTATGCGATGAATCAGCCGGTGTGCGGCAGCGCCGTCCGTCATGTGGCCTCGACACACAAAAGATGCTCTGCTTACTTCCCTAAACACGCAGGCTGGGCCGCGTTTCAGGAAATACAGATTTCTCTTACATACCAATCATAGAGAAACTTCTGAAAAAGCAAAAAAAATAAAATAAAGAAGGGCGACAAAATGTGTCCCTGGTATGAAATGTGAAAGACACAAGATGAGGCTTAAGATACCTTTCTTTGAATGATTTAGCAAAAGGAGACTGAGGGCAGATCTTATTTTAAGTGCATGAAAGGGATTGATAAATGTGACCGACAAAATATTTTTCAAGTTAAGTTCTGTCAGTATAGGGGGCAATAGGTGGAAAAATAACTTCCAGTAAATTCCATACAGATATGAGGAAGAATTTCTCTGCAGAAGGTCCGCAAAAGCGTCATGAATCCCATATTGGTTTTTCGTAGGAACATTTTTAAGAACAAAAGTAAGAATAATTTAAGAAAAGTTTTGTGAATTTGCCCGTACCAGATAGTTGGATTTTCTGATTGTTTGGCTCAAGGAAAGGGTGAGCGTAGATAGATGCCCTGCTCTTGTGATTATGCTTTCTTATGTTCTTATGTCCAAAGAATTTGTCTTTAGTGACACATTTTTAAGGGTGTAGCTATTCTCGTGTCCCTTGCAATTACATATTCTGCATAAGTAAAATTACACAGTATATCACCTCAGCAACCCTATCCCAAGCAGGCACACATTATTTACATATTTTTTCTGGTGCCCACCTGGGGTATTGCTCCTGTCCCCTGAAATAGATCACATTTACATGGAACTGGTTTATAAAAATATGATTTAGACTTGAAATGATCATTTTTTATTTTTATTACTATTTTTTGGAAGTTATAACTTCAAATCTTTTTGTCTTTTTTTTTGAGTTTCTTAGGAAATGAGCTCTGTTGTAATCATTAGTAGAAAGTATACACCACTCAATGACAATATTTCATGAAGCAATTAAATTTAGTTTTATTATAAAGAGCAAAGGAGATTGCTCATTGTCAGTGTTACCACATAAGCAGATACACCATATCACCACATTTCTTTACAAGGATATTAGTCTAGAATAGAATAACTTTATTTTCACAGGGGGAACTTCAGGATAATATATTAGGATTAAATATTAGTATATGACAGTGATGTGCAATATAGTAAATGACCATAGCAGTCAATATGTGAGCAGAATAACTGCATATTCTAGCTGTAGCCAGTAAACCCAAAGCCACCAGACAGAAAACAAGGCTGATACATTGTTGTGCATCACTTAATCATCATTGCACATAGGTGACAAACATAATAATTAATTGAAGCTTCGACTCCCTTAGCTGATAAACATTACTTTTATTTTGTTAATCGTAAACTCTATTTTATGATTGGAATTAGTTTAGAAACCAAGCAAAGGAAACTTTTTAGAGCTATCAAGTTCACTTTTCACAAGTCAAGAGTACAAAGGGACTACATTCTATAAATTATTAAATGCGTAATGCAAATATAGTTGAGGACTCAGAAATGCATGAATGTTTGATCTGAGAATGTATCAGGTGAATTAAGTCATTTGAAAAGAAATATGCAAAGCATATCTGACATATTGACATCTGTACAGCACCATTGAGGACTCATTTATGAAAGAAGACTTTGAAAAATATTTTTGAAATGCTGAATTTTTCTGGAATTCCTTTTAGGACACTGCCTTATATGAATACATAGACTTATGTAACTTTTGCAAGACTAAAATTGTATTGCATTCATAAGACCTTTCACTCTGTGAAAATGTAACAAAATGGACTGCCTTTATATAGCACTTTTATCCAAAGCGCTTTACAATTGATGCCTCTCATTCACCCATCCACACACACACACACACTCACTCACTCACTCACCAACGGTGAAAGGCTGCCATGCAAGGTACCAATCAGCTCATTGGGAGCAATTAGGGGTGTCTTGCTCAGGGACACTTCGACATGCCCAGGGCGGGGGATCGAACCGGCAACCCTCCGACTGCCAGACAACCGCTCTTACCTCCTGAGCTATGTCGCCCCCAACAAAGAAGCAGAGCCCTCTCCTCCTCACCCCAAGATCACCTATAGGGTGTTTATGATTATTTTCTCACCAATAAGCGCAGGTGTTCCCATCAAATAATGGCGACGTCAATTATTTTAAGTCTCAAGATTTTCAACCAACTTTCTCCCACCATTGGCCGCCAGCCAGTCTTGCAGAACGTTTAAGAGTTAAGACCGGAGCTGATACACTTTCCTCTTCGGTGGATTGTTGGCTGTCATCTCCGTTGATTCAAACTCAGATTTATTACCGGGCTAGGATGTGCTTTTTAAAATCACAGTTACCGAACTGTTTGTTGATGCCATTCCAGTGCACGATGTACTGCACGTTTCTCATTGTCCGCTCTCCGCTCTAACACAGCAGATCACACCGCATGCCTGCTGCCTCTCGGTTGGTTAAGGAATGGAGTTTAATGGGCTGCTGGGTGGCTCATTCGGGTAAGGAACTCCGCTGTGACGCATGGATGAGCCTCACGGCCTCGGTTTAAATACGGACTCTGCCAAAGCCTACTGTGGCTCCATGGTGTGATTACCCAGGGAATGGGAGGGATCGATTGGATCGGGATCCGCGTTCCATCGCTCTCAGATGACCCCCAGTGGCTGAAAAAGGTGCTCGTGAGACTGCATATGAGCGGTCTTCCACCGACGCCCCTCCACGAGCTCTGCACGTGTGCAGACCTTTGCTTTGGTGCACGTCCCAGGTGTATGAGATGACAAATGCTGACTGTCTGTAAATATTATGCACAATCCTGTTCATGTGATTAGCCATGGACCAGCCATGGAAGGAAACAGCCATGAACAAATACAGATAAGAAAAAAAAAATGATGAATGGGGAAATGTTCTTCGAAACATTTCTCAGTTTACGATCAAATGTGATCGTGTGCACAGTTCGTGAATGAGGCCCATTGAGTGGATCGGGTTCGATACAGGTCTGTACCTGGCTACACTCCCCGTTCCCTCCGCTTTATGACGGATCCTGTTTCACAGGCCATTTCAGTCCTGCTCAGTGACCTTTTCCTCTTACGCCCCCCGGAGGCTCAGGGAACGGCATGAAATAAGGACACGTCGAATTTTCATATCACCGTCAATAACTCTGAAAATTTCCCACGAGCAGCGGCGGGGAGTCGCCAACTGCGGCTGAACCCGCGGTGCGGGAGCTGCGTCCGCGGAACATCGTTAATGTCACGGACGCTGCGCATCAATTCAGGACAAGGGTCCGCAAAAAAAAAAAAGATATATATATATTATAATAAAATAAAAAAAATCAAATGGGACATTGTGACCTTTCCAGGTGACCAGCAGGAAAGGAGAAAAAGAATCTCCTGTTCCAGTGTGCGTGATGAAGATCTTTCGCTTCCTTCACCGCACCTGACAACGCTCAGCGGAGCAGAAGTACGGGAGGCTGTGGCCTCCCAACGGGCACGGAGTCAGAGAATCTGTGAGACAGCTGCAAAAAACTTTCAACGGTATTTGAGAAATTATGTACAAATTCTAAATTATTTATTAATGATGGTCAGGCTTATAATCAGCTATAGTCTGGAGACAGGGCAGGAGTCACTGTAATGCTTTTTTATGCTATTTGTACGTATCACCTTTTCACATCCAAATAATAAGGTGCTTCTGGGTGTTTTTTTGCCAACATTACTACCCTTGTCTGTTGCTAAAATGCTAATGGCAATGCTAAACCTGCAAGGCACTCTCCAGTATTTTCACATCGCAATTGTCTGAATTTATGTCAGTTTTAGCATAAGAACATATATACACATACGACTGAATCACCCGTCTGGTCAAACAGACAGAACTCAGCGACAAAGTTACATGTAGAAATGCATTTTACTGTATACAGGCCCACACAGAGGATATTATTTATTTGTGATTCCTGTTGTAGCCAATAAACAATCTGGGGGTTGCGCCAACTTTCATCTATTTGTGCGTGTGTGTGTGTGTGTGTGTGTGTATACAGTCCATGTGCAAGTAAGGGGCCTTGAACCTGTCAACCTTACCCATGACTACAAACTTTAGATTTTCCTGCCACTCCAAGCTTCTCACACACATGATTTTTCATTCCAATAGCCTGTATTTTGTGGGGAAGAAAAAAAAAAAAACAAGAGAGGAGCATGCATAAATGATTAATACTGTCAAGTAAGCAAAAAAAATAAATAAAGAAATAAGACTCAGGAAAAAGTCTAAATTGTTTTGCGTGACATTTTGAAATGGCATGCGATGCCTTCCCTCATTGAACACCTTTTATTTATCATTTCATACCTAACAGGCGGTTTTATCCTTCCTTCACACGGCTTCCTGACTGCCGAAGAGAGGCTTTGCATATTTCATGTCGTTTTTTTAATCAAAGAACCACCAGACGGAGACCAGCCTAGACGAGACCGTCAATACAAACCCGTTTAGCATTTGGCTTGATGAGAAGGCACCGTATTAAAATTGACTGACAGGTGTAAAGGCCTGTCGTCTATCAGATAGTGCCATCATGAGCAGTTAGCCGGAACCACGCTTCCCTTATGTCCAAAACAGCACGGTTGAAAGGTCGAGAAACATTTTTAAACAAGCGCATCTTCCTGAGTAGTCATTCATTGCCAGTAATATGCTCTTGATTGCATCACATCCTTCCAGTAAAACAGGCTCTCAAAGTTGTAACAATTATCATAACGAAAGCTATTTCATTACATTACATTACAGAATTTAGCAGACGCTCTTATCCAGAGTGACTTACATTTAAGTTACATCCAGGAGATTAATATGGTCATTTAAAGTCAAAGGAATGTTTTTTTTTTTTAGGTATTCATAGCTCCAAATACAAGACAAGAGTTTTTTTTTTTTTGTCACAAAAATGTTTAATTGAATTTTTTTTTTTAAATCCTAATGAATTTTTAAACACATTTTAAATTTGTGGGAAGATTTGCAGGGAGGAGGCTGCGGGTTCGAATCTCAGAGGGGCCTTCGCTGTACCTCTGCAAGGCGCCTGTTATAAGTATGGGAACATCCGGCCGCCATATTGGATACGAAGCAGAAATAGAAATCGGTAAGAACAAGAGAGCCCCTTAAGAAAAAGAGGAAAAACTGTGGGCTTAGATACGTAGCCACTTTGAGAGTTGAGAGTAAGCAGAAAACAGGACTTCTTTTGAAAGTAGCTGCAATTTGATGTGAAAGAACAGATCAGATTTTATCTCCAGTTCATTTCTCTTCAGAAGTATTTCTTTAGTCTCCAGTAAAGTGAAACAGGAACACCGTCCCAAAGGCGTGCAAGGGAGCCTCGTCATTAATGCGACTGCATATGTAATCCTGTTTAATAACATTATTAAAATGACTACATCCATCAAAGCCACTGACAACTGGAATATTTGCAAATGTGATCATTCCTAAGTGCTGTCTTTTTTTTTTTTTTTTTTCCAAATTCATGAGACTGATGCCTTACACAGATGCCTGTCAAGTAAAAAAAAATATGATTTACAACTTCTGTAGAGTATGAGACGATTACACTGTTAGGACTATTCTATATAGTTTGGGTTTTAATAAGGATGTCTTATTAATATTTATGTCATAATTGCTTTTTGCTGTGTTTTTCCTCGAAAAAGGGGATGACAAGGGCAGCAAAAAAAAAAAAAATCTGTTGTTGGTAATTAAGACAAAATGCATTAATTATGAGAGATGCAAACACGTCAGGCTGGCACGACTAATCATTTGAACAGGGTTAGCAGCCGTTTAGCGCTAGCAGCTGATGAGTTCTTTTAGCATGGCGCATTGTTTTTAGGGGTCTTTTATTTTCGTGATGGAGAATAATGGTAGAAAATGAAGTGGGGGGGGGGGGGTGGGGGGCGATTTGGACGAGGAGAACTTCCGGCACGTTCCTGGGAGAGTTTTGAGTCATGTACTGTAATAAAAATCTCTTTTGAAATTCACAAAAAAAAGTTTTATTTTTTTCTTTATCCTGAGGTGAATGCAAAACCATTGATGAAGGAATATGAGAGACAAGCCATTTTGATGCCTTACGTGGCAACGGGTTTCTGTCAAGCCTGAATTTGACAGAAAATAAATTCTTTGGCCAGTGTGGGGTTGAAAGAGGAGTGAGTCAGAATAAGTTGGATCAGGTTTGGGTTATTTTAAAATTTACTGGGTACAAGTCTTGAATACACAGGATCCAAGACATGAATCCAACTTTTTTTATTAGCCTGACAGAAACACCACAGGCATGTCTCTGTATTTTATTAACTACAAAAAAAATGTTCTGTGTGTTTAAATCATACAAATGTTAAAATCACAGCAGCAGAAGAAGAAGTTCTGCTTTTAGCCTTTAAGCTGTTCAGTACCCACTACAGCATGCAAAGAAGCTACTATAAAATATAACACAAAAATCAATGCAGTCGGTGCTTCCCAGAATGTTAGTGCAAGGTAGAAAGTGTTGGTGTTTTTATTTTACCACATTTACCTGAGGTTGGCTGCAGGTGGCAGCATCAATTCCCAGGTGAGGGAGGGTCTCTTTTGCTGGTCTCCCATCATCCTGTACTCCTACAGGCTCACTGATGTAGGTGTGTGTTTCATTGAGTTGGAAAATACATTTCTTCCCGTGTGAATGCTACATTGCAAAACTAGCCTGTTTTGCCTAAGAGGGCACAGCAAATTACAATGAATCCAGAGAAAACTTCACTGTAATCCAGTTAGTTTTGGTTGGCTGGCTGACACAAACACACACAAACAGTCATACACAGACGTAGATCCACACACGCACGTAAACACACACACACACACACACACACACACAAACAAACAGAGTTACTCTGTGATTTATGGTTTGATCTGGCCTTTTGGGTGCTTGACATTCAATTTCATTTTCTTAAAGTTTATCTTTTTTTTTTTTTGTCTTCCCCACCAAGGTCATCATGGAGCCCGGAGTGGGTCTTCCTCACCCTCCTCTTCCTGACCGCGACGGGGGCATGAATCCCACCATCGCTGAAACCCGCTTCCAGCTCGATCGCCACAAGCCCCTGCAATCCCTCTTCATTCTCACTAACAATTTAGTAATGAAATATTGATTTTTAGTTAGATTCAAACTGAGGCTATTAGGTTTGCATTGATAAATCCTGCTCCCCCTGGCTCCCGCATGGAACTGCCTCGGCCTGAACGTTGACTGTGAGGTCACACCAGGCGCCGTCTTCCCAATACCCCCCCCCCCCACCCCATAACCCCCCCTCCCCTCCCCTCCCATCCCCGCCCCTCCTCACGTACCTCTCCTCTCTGCTACATCCACACTAAGATGAAGGTCACTCTCCCAATGGCCAACAGTCATAGAAAGAGGTATCATTTTCCTGCCCTATATCATGCTTTTGCACACTACACCAACTTTCTCTCATGCACACGGGGGCACGTAGTGGGTAAGGAGCTCGTCTTGTAACCTAAAGGTCACAGGTTCGATTCCCTGGTGGGACACTGAATCCTTTGACCTTCTTAACCCTTTAACACTTTAAGGTGCACGGTCACAAATATGAGATTAGAATGCTCTTAACTGAGCATTCCAATGCTGATGTAACAATCAGTGCTGGTGACTGAAAGCAATGGAGCTCTAGAACTTTCCAAAAGCATTCCAAAAAGCATACTCTCCAAGGGGGTTAAATCTCCACCTCACTGTATTCCCTGCTTCCAGTATTGCTTTTCTGAACTTGAGCCCCACTCCTCAGTCCACATTATGAAGTGTCCCATTACACATACACAGAAAAACACTGGGAATGCTTTTTCAAGCAGCTGTCAAAATTATCATTTGAGCAGCGTTTTTTTTGTTTTTTATTTTATTTTAGCCACAGAAGAACATTTCCCTAACTGGGAGTGACATCGTTGACGTGCTAAATGTTTTTATTAACACCAGTGCATTTCAACCCCCGTGTGGGTCAGATAACCATTTTCAGATTAAATTGCGGTGTTTCTGAGAAACTCCCTGGAACCCTGAAGTTGAGCCATGTTCTTTCCAGATCTTTTATTTATTTAAAAGCCACTCAGGCAAAGTTTAAATATAACCAGTAGAAGGCTGTCACTGAATGAAAGGTCTGAATAAGCCAACATTTCAGTCATCACTCCTGAAGCTCCTGTTTCTTTGCTTTAACACACTAATTACTGTGTGTATTTACACAGGGTTTAAACATATGCCTCTACATGTTTTGTGCTCACTACATTGTTTGGCCTGTCCTTACTATTTCGTCATAAGCCCTTTAAACGATGCACATGCTTTTGCAAATCTAAAGCTATAGATGCAGCAGATCAAATCAAATTAACAAACCATAACAATACAATGAGATGGACAGCAAGGCCTGGATTCAATTTTTCCTGTATATGACACAGTTTTTTTTTTTTTTGTTTGTTCGTTTTGTTTTTTGGAATGCGTGACTTGAGCAATTACAAAACTTTCGGTGAATTTAAAAAGCAAACTGGCTTCCTCTTAGTCAAAGTGAAGGTCAAATGTGACTGAATCACAGCCCAACTACATGAAACAAGGGGTGCAATAGAGCAACTAGTATGAAGAAATTCGCCAGTATGGCTGTAAAAGTCCAGTTCTGGAGGGCCACCGTGTCTGCGGGTTAGCTGTGTGTTTCAACACCAGTGATTCATTTGCTGATTGGACAGTTGAATGGATAAAGAAAACACACGTTTTGTTCCCAAGAACTGAATTGACCGCTATTTGAAAGAGAGCCAAAAAATACTTGCAGACGCTGCGGCCCCCTGCGGGACTTGAGTTTGGGCCCCTCGTTCTAGAGGAATTTACTGTTTGAATGCTTTAGAAAATGGCTGCTCAGCCCTGGTCCTGGAGATCGATCTACCATCCTGTAGGTTTTCTTTCCAACCCGAACAAAGCACACCTCACTCAACAGCTAGAGATCTCGTTGAGCTGCTAATTAGTAGAATCAGGTGTGCCAAATCAGGGTTTAAATGAAAACCTACAGCAGGGATCAGCAACTCACGGTCCTCGGGGGTCGAGAACTGCTGGTTTTCCACCCTCCCTTTGCCTGGGAGTCAGGTGTGAAGACAGTCAGTAGCACTAATTACCCAGGAGAAAAGAAAACCAGGGCTGGATTTAAATTTGAGGGCCAGAGTTGATGATCTCTGACCTCGAGGATGGTAGATCTCCAGGAACAGGGTCGGTTACCGCTGCTTTAGAACAGCTCTGGTCCTGAAGGTCGGACACAAGGTGTTCTGGTTTTCTCTTTCTGACTTTCCAGCCGGCTCAGGCCCGATAAACCAGGCGAGGTGAGTTCACTGTGTGTTCATCGGCTGCTTTAATTGGTCGATTACACGCCGTGTAAAAGCGAAAAGCCGACGCAGCCCGCGGATCTGCGGGACCAGGCCTGAGCGGGCCTGCCCTGGGACCAATAGAAAAGCCCGTAGCCATGCGCTCCTGCTTGTCAGAGACTCTGCCGTACGACGCTGGCTTGTGTAGCGCGTGGATCTGAGAATCGATCGGCGCAGTCAGGGATTCGGAAAGCGAAAGGGAAAGGGCTTAGACGGCCCCGCTTGCCGGCCTCATAATTCCTCGGAAAGGTAAACAGCCGGCCGGGAAAACGGAGCCGGAGAGTTTGATTGACACCGATGCAGCGTCCGGAGAGTGTTAACAAGCAGAAGGGGAATCCTGGCAGGCCGGTCCAATAAAGGTGTCCTCTCTCCTGCGCAAGGCTCTGCTGACTTGCCTGGTCTGGTAATCCTTCTCAAATCACCGGTGCAGAGTCCCGACTACACAGCCGACACTAATGTAGCGGGAGAGAAGGGGAAAGGTTAGCATTTGTTTTAGTCCGTTAGTTTAAAAAAAAAAAAAATTATACAAGTGTTGAGTTCTTTTTGTGCGCAACCCCCACTGAATTGTGGGTGAACTATCCACACGCAATGTATCTCCTGCGGATGGAATGTGGCCACGCTCCTACATCGGCCCTGTGTAGCTGGGCTGTCCGGGGAGTCAGTGAAAAACAATTCTGACTCATTGCAACGGATGATAGACACATTCAACAACTGGTCTTAACTTTGATTCACATTTTAATGCAACCGGGATGGTGAAATTGCAGTGACGCCAGCCAACGACCAAATGCAGGTAAATTAAATTAAATGAATTAAAATGGGCGTAAATCGTATGCGATGTAAATAGTAGTTATAGTGTGATTATGCATTTTAGACTGTGGTAAGAATCTTTTTATGTCGTGTTGTTCTTTTGAAGCCTGATATTATCTTGCTACGGCTGATGGAACATCAAAGACCACGTTGGAAATAAGTCCAGGAGTTTTTTGTGTTATCCTTGACAATTTCTTCACATGCAGGTCTTTTGATACGTGTGTTTTAATTTTGTCAAATAAACTAAACTAAACTAAACTAAAATTTTATCTGTGGCTGGGAAGGTTATCTACTCTACCAGCCACTTTGGCAGGTAACCACCAAATAACTAGCTGTCTGGCAAATCAGTGGATTTGGCCGGTAAATTTTGGGGTGCATCGGCCACCGTGGCCAGCGGACAAAAAAGTAATTTTTCTGCCCTGACTGCAAAGATTACCATTTTCTCTCCAAAACACAGAGTTTGGCAAGTTCACTAAACATCTATTGACTGAAAAAAGAGAAAAGCTAGCTAGCATGTATTTGTACCTAAGTCAAGGGTACGGACAATTGTTTATTGAATTCATTCAGGCCAGAGTTCGCTGGTGTGCATAGGTGCTGAATTCACCTTCATCAAGCCTGTTAGGACACGGCCCTGATTCAAAAATACAAACCGTGAAATTATCTGGGGCCCACTCAATGCAGAATTAATCTCATGAAAGAAACATGAGGTGTGTGTGTGCCATTTTAGCTGTGGCTATCCAAATAGTGGATTAATCGGGCTTACAGGTGAATGGCTGGATACCCATTAACGTGAAATAATGAAACGCATACACGGGTATCATTACATTCTCTCTTTCTGGTGCCAAGTCTAGGCACTCCCTTGTGTTCAGGTTACATAGACCCCTGGAGGTTAGGTGCAGAGGAATAAAAAGTCATTCTTTTGCATTCTGTAACATCAACTTCAGTGTTTGCAAAAAAAACATAATGTATGACAATGTATGAAAGAAAAAATTATCAACGTTAATTCCAAAGCAAATTCTGATGGGACTGAACTCAGGACTGTGTCACATGTGCTAGTGGTTCTTTGACACCTGAGAACTGAAGGATCCAGACAAGCAACATAGCCAATGATTCAGCGGGATATCTTACTCTCGATCGAGAAAATTGCATGCAATGCATTTTGTGAGGGTGACTAGTTTTGGTGTCAAACTGCCATCATTTGAACCCTTCATATTTCTCATTTTTCTTTCTCAAACAAAAATTGTTTTCTCGGTGACATCAATGTTGCAGTCACGGGAATGATGAGGCCATACATCCAGAAATCCGGCTCACATTAGTGAAATATTATCTCACTCATCGGGTGAGATCTAATCATTCTTATAGCAAGTCCCATCCTCCAGGGTATATTCTTTCAGTTACACGTTCTGTCCAATCAGACAGCCCTTGGACCAGCTGTTCCTGATTGGTGATCATTTGGTTGTTTCTAGGGCGAAACACCCCCCCCCCCCCCACAAAAAAGAAAAAACAGGGAATGTTCAAAACAGCTAAACCTTGTTTTTTTCTACTCTTTGGGAGATTAAACTGAATGGAAGGATCACCTTCAGATTGAGCAGTGACATCATTGAAAGTGCATTGACATCCTTAAATATGGACAACTGTGGCTGGATATGTTATATATCATAAGCATAACCTCTTCTCCCGATTAGACATGTTTCATCTATAGTATTTTATCTTTGGGATTGATTGTTAATGCAATTGCTGTTCATCTGTTCCATGAGTGTGATATCATAAAAGTTTATTTCATTTTACACTTTAATAAGATAAAGAAAAATTGTATTCCTTAATTGTGTGCATTCCCCACACAATACAAGCATTCTTGAGATTTTGGTCATGTCTCTGAAAACAGCACTTTGCAGTAAAAAAAATAAGAATAATAAAAAAATGTTATTTGCTTATAGAAATGACCCATGTATTAAAAACATGAAGATTAATTGAAACCGCAAAAAAAAATTTTTTGTTGTACATTCCCAGAATGCATCGTGTCATAACATACTTGTGCAATGGCACATAACTCAGGCCTGAGCAATCAAATCACAGACATGGTTATGCAAGTTATTTTTCTGTTCCACTGGGGATTTTTTTATTTCAGGAGTTTTCAACCACACCCTTCAGAAAAAAAATCTGTGGAATTACTGCACACTCACAGAGATAACACAAACAGTACCTTCATCTTGCCTTCGATGAAGGCCCACAGAACCACACCTTTTTAACTGTGAGTGATGTTACAGCACTGCATGCAGGCTGCAACAAAATAAAACGATAATTTTTTAAAAATTATTTTATTTTATTTTTTTACAAAACAGATCTGAAATAGTAAAAGAACATCCGTGTTTTGTGTGTTGACGTTTGCTTGGCCGCGTGGCGATGATTATACCGTGTGTACCGCTTCATTTTGTCACCCGGAGCGGAGGAAGCAGATGGGGAAAAGGAATGATGCCGCCAAGTGCTGGGAGGGCCAGGCTTCTGTTAATATACCACAGATTTGCCTTCAATAATCCCGTTTTTTTTTTTTTGTTTTGTTTTGTTTTTTCCTGACATAAGGAACACAATGTCTTCTCAATGTTTTCTTTCTTGTGAAATATTGAGCTGTCCCATCAAATAAAGGATATTCTTCCTGAGGATCTGTGCTGGCCTTTGCTATGCCATCTATCGTACTTTTATTTATTTATTTATTTAGGAATTTCGCGACGCAATCATGTGACAAGTTGTAACGCGTTTGGAGGTCAGCGCCCACATCTTGATTGTGCGGCGTTACACTTCAGGGGCCTGAAGCATGGCTTCCGGGGGCATGAGGCATCCATCTCAGCTTGTTTTCTCATCCTTTAGGGATGCTCTTCAAAAAAAAAAAAAAAAAAAAAAGAAAAGTGTCACAAATGTGTCACAACTCAAGGACGTGCGCATCAAATAATTTTATAGATTAAGGCGAGGGGGCAGGGCTCGGTTTCCATGGCGAAACGGTGTGATTATTCAGATTGTTTTGTCATGTTCGCTGAGGCATTCATTAATCAAATGAGCCACTCAGATGAATGGCGCGGGCGAAAATACTTTACATGGCGGGTCTGTGAGACTGCAGGAACAGAAGCTGAGCTCGACTTTAAAAAACCAGACTCCACGCCAAGCCAGCGTTTGGGAAAATGTCAGTTTGTGGTAATAACCAACTTCGTTAGTGCAACCACCTGATCGGGAAAAAATGTTGGGAGTGGCCAAGTAGGGTTCAAGTAGTTGTCATTGTGAAGAGAACGGCATATCCAGCATAAATGGACTTATTCTCTATCAGTGAATTTCTTTTGGACAATTTGGTCATAAAAACGAAATCCAAAGTAAGTAAGTAAATAAGTAAGTAAGTACGTTCTAAAGCAGGGGTTTTCACCCATTTCTAATCCTGGTTGAGATTGCAATCCCCGCCCCCCCCACACAAACCAAGACCAGAATGAAGTTGATGAAGATGGCCTCAAAGGTTATGATGTAATAATGACTCTCGACATGGAAGCCATGATGAGCACCGTCATAACTTAACTGGAGAACCCAGTAAAGTTCTTTGTGAGTGATACCTTGGATATGGAGGTGGTCTCAGGGTCTCATGGCATGAGAAGAGGGTGCTTTTATCCTTATTGCTTAGGGCTTCCCGAATAAGGGCTATGGACCACTGACCGACTTGCTGAACCAGAAATATTTCAAATCTGTTTTAATAGGGAGCGCAGAATGAACAATACAGGTACAGACCTGTCAGTCTTGCTTGATGGACACACCTGGCCCCATATCTGCTAAATAAAAGAACGCGTGAACGAATTAGCCAATTTGTGCGTGCATGCACGTGTGCGTTCTGTCCATGCGTGCGCCCCGTGGTAATAATCACGTTGTGTTAAAATAACGGGAATATTCTCATCACGTTCTTCCCTCACAGCTCAGTGGCTCTGTCTGTTCAATAAGGAAGACTAACCGCCAAAAAAAAAAGAAGAAAATGGCGACGTCGTTCTATATTTAGAATGCACGTCAGCACGAGCGTCCGCGGACGTCTCGTGGATTTCCTAGCAACGACGCTAAAACCCGCTGTGCTTTTTTTGTAAAGTCCCAATTCCTGGCTGTAGGTTACGCGTGGCGCCTTCACGAACGCACGTTCAAGGGCCAGCGAATTTGGTGAGTTTCTCTCTCAGGTTTTATGACTACGGCAGCAGGCCTGAGGCAGAGGAGACGGTGCTTTCACGACTACGTTGAGTGCCCACTCTGCCCAGTTAGTGGACGTCCTCAAAGGAAGAGAAGCCTGTCATTACAGGGACTGGTTGCCCACTCTCGCATTCTCTCCGGCTCGCTGGAGCCCTGCTTCGTGAAGCCAATATACTGTAAATGAGTGGTATCATTACAGACCTGCTTCTCAAAGCCAATATGAATGGGATACACATGAACCCAGAGCTCAAGGGAAATGTAAATCATCAAAGAGACCTCTCCAGTTGAATGTGGAACCCAAAAATATTTCCCAACACAAGCAATCATTTGAAATAAACCTAACTACAAAATAATGAGGTTATTATTCTTTGATGTGAAGATGATTTCAGCTGGCTTCTTAACTAGTCTCCGTTATGGAGTGCCGTTTGTGAAACGTTGCACATTCTCTAATCCTACCGAATTTTGCAGATTTAGCATTGCTAAATAAAAGCCTAAAATAATACACTACAATTTTTTCATTTTAACTTATTTAAACATTTAGAGTGAAATTCCAATAAATGTTCTCGGCTAATTACTTTTCCGAGAGTAATGTTCTGCATTAAAGATTAAAGACTGGAAGATTTAGAAATGATATGTAAATATAAACATGAATGATAAACATAAATGTAAATGTAAATGTAAATATATATATATATATGAAAATTGTAGTACTACTTTTTTTTTGTTACATTTGGCGATGGTAATGGTGCAAAAACTGAGCAGGATTATAAACGTGCAACATTTATAACCCCATAGTCCACAGGCAGGAGCATTCAACCACATGCACTCTGGCTCTTTAAAGGCATATTTATACAAACCATCTGAACTGAAGGGGTGCCATACTTAAAGACGACTTTGCCCAGATAATCTTAATATGGTGACCGAGAAGAAGCTTGTACCAATAATGATTTGTTTTCATTTAGCAAGTGAAACCATGGATTGATTTTGGCAAAGAACAGTGCTGTCTTCTGAACAGGTCACGAACAGAAGCTCTGATAACAGAAGGATGAAAAGGGTTATTTACAGCAGGACATGCTTTCTCCCAGTGAGGTAATCTGGGAAAGAATATTTTTTAACTGTCAAAAATACTGGTCATAAACCCAGTAACAACTGTGCTTATTTGGCAGGAGGGCAAAGAATGGATTTAAATGCTATGGCAACTGCAGGCAAAATCTTTCAATTCCGACATCTGTGTGAATTCTGCCAATTTGATGGAAAAAGCAAAGTATCAGGAGAGCCCAGATTCTGCCTCATTCATTAGAGAGCAAATTTATTTCAGCCTGTGAGGACGGTGTCCATGGTGACCAACCCTTTTTATTTTATCCTCCTTAGACCCGCAATTCAATTCAATCCTCTTCTGCTTGTGCCAAGTCCTGCTGAAACCGGTTGTTCTGTGTAGAGGACGTAAAAATAAAAGCGCTAATAATTTTCTAATTTTATCATTTTAATATTGATAATAATTTTCTTATTGTCAGGCCTCAGGAGGTTTATACACACTTGCCAATTTTCAAACAGATCATTAAAACAGATCTCTAAGACGGGTGAGAAATAGAAAAGGAACAGGCACCGTCCAATGGCTTCATCCCCTGGAGGTGAAAGGTCGTAACTGCCATCGAGTTCGCCGGCCAGTCAGGCAGAGAGTGAAAGGTCGTTCTGTAAAGGTTTCACCCAGTTACAGCCGAGTCAAGTTTCCTGAGAGTCGAAAAAAAAAACATAGAGAACAATAGCTACCCCCCCCCCCCCCCCCCCCGCCTCCACCACCCCTCCCCTTAGGAATGTCAGTGCCAGTGATGTCACAGATCAGCGCTGAGCAGCCAGGTGGCATGCGGCAGACTCCGGCTCACTGGGATCCTCTGATTGGCTGGCACAAGGGGAAAAGGAATTTGAAGGATGTCTAGAATGTTCTTCGGATCCAAACAGTTTGGAGTCCCTCTTTTCTCTCCGTCTCACCGTATTTCTCTCATTCACTCATTCTTTCTCTCTCCCTTCTTTCCCTCTGTACTGTTCCCTTTGTACTACCTCTCAACTCCTCTCCCTACTCTCTCGCCTTCACTTTTTTTTTCTCAGTTACATTTGCAATCTTATGGTCTTCTTTCAACCTGTCCAGGGTGAATTCCTGCCTCTCGACCAATGCAAGCCGGGATGGGCTCCAGCAACCCCCCCCCCACGACCCTGCCCAGGATAAGCGGGTATAGATAATGGATGGATAGATTCTCTTCTTTTTCTTTGTCTCATTTTCTCGTCTGTCTTCTCTCTCTCCTTCTCTTTCCCTGTGAATATTCTCTTTCCTCACTCTTTATCCCCTTCTCCTCCTCTCATTCCCCCTCTCCCTCTCTCTCTTTTTTTCCCCTGCGTTTGACATGCGGGGGGACGCTCTTTTCTCGGGCTGTTCTCAGGCCCCGCCCCCTTGCCCCCGTCCCGATGACTGACGCACCTGGAGCGCAGGCTTCCTGCCTTTCCGAGGGAGGCTAATAAAAATGTGCCATTTCCCCTTCCTGTGCCCTGTCGTCACGTCGCCCCCCACCCCCTACCCCCCGTACACCCATTGTCCCGGGCAACGTGCCGACAGGAACCCGCTGGCTTTTGTCCGCCTCGTGCACCTCTCGCTGTGATCAACGGCCTGTTACTCACCCCCCCCCCTTCCACCCCCCCCCCTCACCCCCCCATTCCACCCCCCGCCCCACCCCAACACTGAGGCACAGCAATGTGGTCACATGGTTAAGAGCAGGCGAGACAGAGAGAGACAAATGTGTCATAGCATGTGAGAAGGGGGCATAGCACACGTGTGTGAGTGTGTGTGTGTAAATGTGTGCGTGTATGTATGTGTGTGTGTGTGCATATGTGTGAGTGCACGGGTGGGTGTACATGCGGGTGTGTGTGTGTGCGTGGGTAGGTGGGTCTACGTGTGTGTGTGTCTGTGTGTCTGTGTGTATGTCTGCGTCTGTGTTTTTTTGTGCATATGTGTGTATGTAAATGCGTGTGTGCATGTATGTGTGTGTGTGAGTGAGCGTGTGTGTGTGTGCAGTATATACAATAGGAACAGCTCATTGCTGTTCTAAGCCTGCAGAGGGGGGGTGGGGGGTGGCGGGGGGGGAGCTGGCAGCACGGGGCTACAGCCGGGCGTTTCACTGCAGGCCAAGTGCTGGCCGCTTCAAACTGCGGTCAAGCGCCCACGGACTCCTTACAGAGCACGCGGTCAAGCCACAGAGACACCTTAGGAGGGCAGCGGTCCGTGACTCCAATAATCTCCGGCCTCAGTCCCTCGCTCTCTCTCCTAACCTCCCCGGTCTCATTCCCTCGCTCTCTCACTCCCCGCTCCAACGCATTCCCAACTCAGCTCCGGAACGCCGTACGGGCATGGCGTGTTTGAACAGACAGGCGACGCTTTAAATGAACAAACACAAAACACATTGAGCTATAACACATTTTATTTTTGAATAAATAAATAAAGCTGATTTTGTTTATTTTATCATATTTATGTGGACAGAAAAAAATGGGGAAAAAACTCAAAAATTACAAAGTATCCAGAACAATTTAGTATTTTCATAATTTTTGCGAGAGAGAACTGCATCTCTGTTTCTTAACACTGTGCATATGTACATATCCATACACGTTACACACGTGCACGCACAGTTTTTATTTATTTTTTAATTATGTTTTAATTTCATTTATCGTTCATTTAATTCACATTCTCCCTCTCCCTGCCCCCCCCCCCTCTGTCTCTGTGGATATGCATTTAAAGCAGAAGCCACTTTAAATATTAATCAGGGAACAAAATGTGCAAATGGAGCTGAGCAGAATGCATTAGCACTCATTGTCTTTTAATTGTTTTCTTAATTTTGTAAAAGTAATAAGAACATAATTTGGCGCCCGGCAAGCTGAACAGAACAAGCGTCAGACACGCACACACACACACACACACACACACACACACACACGCAGACACACACTAGGAGTCCCTCAGACTTCCTCATTCTGCTACTAATTGGAGATTGTTTTATTGAGGGTGGCGGTAATGTTGCTAACTCTTGAGCCGTGTGTAATCCCACAGCTAACACCAATGTCGCCATGTAATCTGCTTTAATGTCACTTAAAATGGCCGAATGAACAAAATGACAGAATCTGAGACTTTTCTTGAGAGAGACAGAATAATAAAATAAAATGTTTTTTGAATTTTATTATTAACATTTATATTGCACAGTGACAGATAAGAATGAAAATAAATGTGTTAAATTAAATTAAAAAATGAAATTTTACACACATGGATTTTCTGTATGGATTTTCTGGATAAAGCTGAATTGAAAAAATCTAACCTAAAACGCTCATTAGATGTAGCCATAATAGCATAGATGGAGTGTGTGGAGGAGTGTGTATATGAATATTTTAACAAGTTCGAATAAAAACTACATGAGTCAGGTATATGCTTGCAATAAAAAAATAAATAAATAAATAAAATAGAAAGCGTTCTCGCAGACTGCTCTTCAGAGCCAGAATTAATATAACTGAATTCTAATTAATACCTTTGATGTTTGCGTCACTGCACTTTGGAAACAGGTGTTGTGTTCGAAGCGCTGTGTTATGGAATTTAATAAGGCAGGCGGTTAAGGTTCTTATTTCTCAGTCTCGGTGTCTGTCGATGCTAACTGTGGTAGGGCAGGAAGTCCTTTAACATTCACTGCAGACAGATGTTTCCCCATGGGGGGTTCTGTGCACAGCGTCGGGAAGGGAAAGAAGCACCCAGGATTTCCTTAGAAATGTAAAGGACGTCTTAGAGAACCTATGCGGCTTAGCTCAGGAGGTAAGACCGATTGTCTGGCAGGGAGGTTTCCGGTTCAACCCGCCTGCATGTCAAAGTTCTTGAGTAAGACACTACCCAACTGCTCTGGCGAATGGCATAATTAAGGAAACGCTATATAAATGCAGTCCATTTATCTATGCGGTCTAAATCTTTCATTTTAAATCGCTATTCATGCAGACCAAGGAAAACAAATGCAATGACGTCAAACTTATTTTATCCCATTGATTCTAATTTTTCATTTATTTTTAATCCTGAAAGCGACTGGTACTTGCATGCTACACGGAGATATGGTGCTCGTCACACGGGGAGAATGTTCATTGGATAACTAACATGACGTTTTGCTTTGTAGCCAATCGGCGCTACGACAGCCGACTGCCAATCGGAAGTGAGCTCAAAGCGGGGATCATATACGGCTTGAGAATCAGTCGCCCTGTGGACTGAGCCAGAAATCTCACCATAAACGGACAGCTCAAAATGGATGCAGCAAAATGGATTATAATAAAGCATGTAGACTCAAGGTAACCGCGCTCAGGCAAAGTGACTGTAATATATATTCTGTACATACAAACCAAGCAAATATATATACTGTGTGTATGAGTGCATATAGTAGCCTACAATGCGTATATTAAAGAACAAAGACTGCCAGTTCGTAGGCAGAGTTAACAGACATGCACATAAACCAAAAGGGAATTCAGTGTATCTAAGCCTGTATCTAGTGGGGAGACGTGGTTTAAGAAACCCCAAAATAAAATAATAATATATGAGTAAGAAATTAAGTTTCATCTGAAGGAACGCAAGGACACATGTCCTTGCTCTACCCAAAGCCGTTTAGAGGGCACAAATTCCACCACAGCTACTCAGTTAATTCCCCCTCACGCTTTCCAAATTGTGAAAGGGTGTGTCACTTCGGCCTCTCGTGATTGGCTAACTCTGACACACCTCGGGGGGGAACAGGCCTCCGATCGGGCCCACGTATTTCCACACACCCAAAGCCAGCGCCAGATGTTGCGCACATGTCAGGAACACGGGCAAGCCAGGAGCGCTGATGACTTGGAAGTATCGTAATGAGGAGGCTTGGGAAAAGAGAGGGGGGGTAGTATACGGTAAAAACTGACAGATTTCAAGATAATAATAAAAAAATCTAGAAAGAGGAAACTGAGCCGCAAATGCTAATGAGGAAAGTGGGATGTTTCTGAAACAGGGGTAGGTTTTAAAGCTGAGGCAGAATGGGGGGAGACACGGTGGAGGAAGAGAATAAGTGCGGTTGGTGAAGAAAGAGGGGAGGAGGACAGGGAGGGAGAGATGGAGGAGGAGGGGAGGGAGGGAGAGACTGAGGAGGAGGAGAGGGAAGAAGAGAGGGAAGAGGAGAGAGAGGGAGGGTGAGAGGGAAGATGAGGAGAGGAAGGGAGAGAGGGAGGAGGAGGAGAGGGAGGGAGAGAGGGAGGAGGAGGATGAGGAGAGAGGGAGAGAGGGAGGAGGAGAGGAAGAGAGAGAATGGAGAGAGAGGGAGGGAGAGAGAGAGGAGGAAAGAGAGGGAGGTAGAGAGAGAGAGTGAGGGAGGGAGAGAGGGAGGAAAAGTAGTTGCTGCTTTGACAGGCGTATCTCAGTCGACTTGACAGCTCTGTCAATGGCCCCGGGGGAAGGTGTCCGATTGGCAGCTGGCAGGTGGCGGCTGAATGGAGTTGTCAGGACGGCAGCTGATAGGCTGCACGTTGCCGTAGCAGCGGTCGGACAGCTGTGCAGTCAGCCAAGGTGAGCCCCTCGTTCTGCGGGAGGAACGCAGCGGAGTACCCAGCGTTCTGGAACATGGTTCCACCTGTTCTCCATACCACCGGAACCCCACCCCCCCCACCCACCCAAGGCTTTGCTCTTCATGATAGTTATTATGGCTGCAGACTGAGATTTCACATTCGACATTACAAGAAGTGTTAAGTGGGATTGCAATGAGAGCCAAATGATGTATTAATTATCCTCTCTTACGAAGGCGTTGGAGTTACATGTGTGTTAATAACTCACAAATTCCTGCAAATTCTTGTGATGGGAGGATGGCCTCAATCTTCCTACAAATGACACTGTTTTAAGTTTTAAGGGTCACGCGCAGGAATGAATACATCTGTCAACAATAATAATCCTTAGCTTATAGCAGGGATACATAAATCTGGCTCTCAAACCGGCCCTGGTTTTGTTTTTTCTCCCAGGAAATTAACTGAACAATTAGTGCTCCTGTCCCGATTGGCCAGAGTCTTCACACCCGACTCCCAGGTAAAGGGAGAGGGGGAAAAGCAGCACTTTGAGGACCGTGATTTGAGTAACAGGGGGCTATCGTTCCCCTTAATGTTCCCAACTGATCACTCTTGACAGGCAACTGATATAGAAAATTACCGTTGTTGCGAGCATATTACTGTGCTCTTATTTGGACATTAAGCCACTTTATAAGGTGAGACCTCCAGGTGATGTGATTCGTACCTCCGTCAGCATTTGTCTCGTTTGATACATTGGTCCGTCGGTCAGGCGGAGACGGTGTGTGTGGTCACATGACGTGGTCACATGGTCACATTCGCCAGCAGTGTCATTTCATGCCGTTTAGTTCTCATTACGGAGCTTCCGATTACAGAGCGGGATTAAGCAGCGGCTCCCGCGCGGTTTGGGTCGCGGTTGAGATCGGATCACCAGGGACTCGCGAGCAGGCTTCACGGAACACGGTGGCTCATTTGCATAAAAACGGACGATAAGGAGGGGGGGGGGTTTCTAAATTAATTGATTTCCGGGGGATGATTGAAGACGGGGTCATGCTTCACGCGCGGCATAACAAGTGGGACAGAGGAGGGGGGTACGAGAGCGGAAAGTGGGACAAACCAAACTGTGGGCGCCGGGGCCGGCCCGTGGCATAAACGGTTTATGCGGTTGTTTAGGGCCACAACCGCTGGGGGGGGCCACACGATCCAATGTTTGTCTAAGGTAAATAACGTTATTTTCGTGTTTACGTTATTCACCAAAATGCTCGGGCCGGCCCTGGTGGGCGGCCATCTTTGTTTTAAAACGTGGATTGTGTTTCGGCATTCCGGAACGTTCCTCGGTACCGCTAGCTGCCCTGTCGCGCTTCAGCTTGGCGGTTTTTTAGCACAGCTCACACGCCCACAGTAACCGCCATCTGCTCATCTCGCGTCACCACCTGGCTGTTCCTTTAAACCACACGCCCTGCAGTGTTCTACAGGAGAGCTGGCGCAGCTCCTCTCTGAAAACACGAGCGTGACTTGTACACAAAAACATTTTCAGTCTTTCTTTGATTCTAACAGAGTAGAGTCGAGCTAACTCTGATAATTTTGCTGTGTGGGCGTCCAGTGAGTTTGGAACCAATGATGTAGTGGTAGCCTGGGGGGTTAACCTACACCCGCCCTACTCTAACAGGGCGATAAGTTATGGTACAGGTGACAGTCAGTTACAGGGCTAGGTCTGTGCACTATTAGTGACTGAGCCACTCATGGATGCAGAAAATGGTGCTGCAGTGCAATCTCCACTATAAATGTCCATAACCACTGTAATTTAATCCATTATTTTACAGTGTTTAGATGCATTTTAATTATTTTCAATACTGTAGAACTTGGTCTGTGTCTGTGAACTGCTCCAAAAAGCATTACATTTAGGATTAGCTTATGTTCAAAGCCACCATGTAAATAAATATACCTGCTGGTAGCTTTAAAACATGACTGAGGTATTGGTATGCATTACACACCAGTACCTAAATATATAAAGTGAGTTTAGATCGGAATTTTAGTGGGATATTTCATTCAAAAAAAAGGTGTGGTTAATAATGTCCAGTTGGTGCATGTCCTGCAGGAGATGAGACAGGAATTTGACTGTCCTTTTTCTAACAGGAAACCCTGTGTTTTTCCTATTTAAAAAAAAATCACTACCCACAGGGGAAATTAGCGGCTGCTTCGGAGGCATTAACTGCCTCCCCCCCACCCTCAGAAAACTGAAGGTTCATCCAGAGAGAGGCCGGGACTGGCACCCACACATTCCCCCTTTTATTTCGGGCTCCTGTGCTTCGCTAAGAAATGATCATTACCGGGGGGACAGAAACAGGGACGCAGGTCTCCCCGTTAGTGAAAGTGTTCCCCTGCCTTGTCCGTCACGGGGAACGGACGCGACCGCAAGCCAAAACCGCTGCCGAACGTTCGCCCGTACTGCTATCTGTGACCGCAACCGAGCCACAACTGCACGTGCACACACCCACCCACACACACACACACACACGCACACACACACACGCACAGTAGATACAAGATGGCCATCAATGGCTGACAAATAATAAAGTACAGGGCCGGCCCGTGGCATAAACGGTCTACGCGGTTGTTTAGGGCCACAACTGCTAGGGGGGGGCCACACGACCACGCGGGGGGGGGGGGTGGGTCACACCATCGAATATGTATCTAAGGTATATAACGTTATTTTCGTATTTACGTTATTCATCCCCTATCGCGGAACTAGCGGTATAAATTATAAATGGAAAGGCAACCGAACATTTTATAACAATTTAATGTACGAAGGCTTTCGCCCCCGACGACAGAATCGAACAGTTCACCCCCCCTCCCCAGACAAATTTGCTTAGGGCCACCAAAATCCTAGGGCAGGCCCTGAATAAAGCATCTCTACGTTGTAACCTCATTGAATTAATTATAGGTTGTTAAATCATTATGTGTCTGTTTGCTCTAAATTAAACCGGCTTCTTTCTCCTTTCCCAGCATTCATCTGTTTAACCCGTTCAGTCAACTCTTCAGCTCCCTGGTCACAGTCGCAGTGAAGTTCGAGGTTTCCTCCGAAATCTGAGAGGTCAGCAAAGAGGGGACGGTCGGCTGATGTTCAATAGTAGGACCTGCTCACCAACAGTGTTTGCGGTTAAAATGAACTCCATTCAAAACTCTGAATCCGTCATGAAGCCGGAGCAGCTATAATTACGCAAATTAAATTAATGTAAAATCACTGCAGTGTGTTTTGCATGATATGACATTTTCACTTATTACTTGTTATACCCCTTATAATAAATACAAACATTCAACTTCAGAAGGGTTTAATTACTCCATATCAAGGACAAAAAAAAAAAAAAAAACAATTACTTATTTATAAAGAGCCTCATTTTTCAAATCTGTCCTGTGGCTGTTCTCACCCTTCATCAACTCCTTTTGAACGATCAGTTTGATGTTTTTATTTGTGTGATTTGGACCATTAATCAAAAGTCAGTTTTGAAGCCAGAAATGATCTACTGTGCATTCTTCTCCAAGACCGGGATCAGTCCAAAGTTACCTGCTGGCTCAAACACCACGTTCTCAGCACCATGTCCAAAAAAAAACAGAAAAAACCATTTCTGTTCCTGGATGGGTGTTGGGGAAATGAATGGGAACTCTCTCCCTCCACCACCCCCCCCCCCCCTCACAAAAAGACGTACGCAAAACGCTGGGAATAAACAAGATGGATCCTCAGCTAAATGTCAATAAAAGGCCCACATTTAAAATTCTCAGCAGCGTTCCCCTGGTGTCTGAACAGGCGCGGTGTCACACCCTTAAAAGCAAACGAGCATCAATCAGTTTTGCTGCCGGCTGAGACGCCATCGCGGAAATAGATGCGCGCGTTCGTCCCCTAACTGCGATGTGGTTTGTCCGTGACCTTATTCCCAGAGATTAGGACACGTTAAAACAGAATTCTGATTTGTGCGAAGAGGAGGAGCCAAGAACAAAAAAGAAACAAGCCTGGATTGACAAGGTCAGCTATGAAAGGTGAGCACCAGCGGTGGTTTCCATGTCGCTAGCGATAGCTATGACAGCTCACTCACTTGAGCGAAGACAGGAAGTCTCGCTTGTGCTGTTTGAGGTCACGGCCCACTTGTTTGTGGTAGTTATGCGCCCTGCAGATCACATCAGGGGTCATAGGTAACCATGGAGATATGAGTCCAGCAGGGAAGGAAGGTTTCAGTTGGCAGGATATCCTCCAGTTCATCGCTCAACAGTGACACCTCTGGCAGCACAGGGTACTGTGCCGCGTTAAGAGCACGAGCTCGGACTGTAGATGGACGGAAACCAAAGGAAGGATGGAGGGAAAAGGTGGAGGATGGAGGTTTTTTTTTTTTTTTTTAAATGAAAGCTGAAAGTAAATTTAGATAAATTTAGGGATTTAGGCAAGTGTTCATGGGTGCAGTGCTCCAGGCTCTTCCAGTGTCTAATGTACATGTCTGCGGTCAATGGAAAAATTGTAAAATGGTGGGGATTAGGGGGGGGAGCGAAGCCACTCTCCCAATGGAAACAATTAGGCCATGATATTAATCAATGTTACTATTGATTGTATTGTTTATCAGCCACAGTAGAAGGGCGAAGAATCCCTTTTGTGTCGAAGGAATGCCTTTTCAGCTTTGCTTATACCTTCAACTATAAGCACCAATATCAAACACTGTACAAATCGAATGAAACCCAGATAACCTCAATTATAGCCACTTCCTTAAGCGAGATTCAGTGGATTGTAGAGCAATCAGTAGGGTGAAAGGATCAGGGGTAATGGAAACAACAGGGATACAGCAGTGTTTTCTTTTTTAAATGTTGCGCTACAGATGCACACAACCTCTTTACTGTGGGGGCAAAAGCCTTTTGCTTTAATGCGAACGCATTACACCCAGATTGCAGGTCTTCCAGGCTGCGCAAGCCTCACTGAGCAAGCGCTCCGCTCCTCTCCTGGAAAACTTGCAACCAAATGGTTGTTTTTAATGAAGCTTTGTTCTGCCCCAGAGGGACGGAGTTTGAGTATTAATGGGGTATAATTATATATTTAAAACCGTTTTCCCCCTGCGCGGCGTAGAGAAAAGATGCCAGTAGAATCGTAAACTGCGGCATTCTACCCCATTACATCGGCAGTGATTAGAGAACGAACATCTGGCACCAGGACCGTGATAAAGAACAGCAGTCTACACTTTATTGGACATCTGGAGGCAAAACATATCCGATATTCCGTCTCCAACCGTTAACTCTTTTGGAGCACAATGCAGTCATCTTGTTTTTTTGTTGGTTTCTTTTTTTTTCTTTCTTTCTTTTTTTTTTTTTAAGACGGTGCATTCGGCGTCTGCTCTGTTTTAATTGCGCAGTCGAGTTTAACGGTTTCGATGGTAACATTTTCCAGACAGACGAACAAAGAGCTGGCCTTTGGCGGAATCCGAGCCAGAAAGAAATACCGCAAAGAAAGAAAAATGGCTCCCTTTGTTTCCCAGATATTACCCGGCGATAAACAATAATTAACTCCCATCTAAATGGAAAGGCGGCGACTCCCAGTAAATTGCGCATTTTACTAATCAGCCTGCTCTTTGGCGTCCATTTTGGGTCAACGCTGTTTTTTTTTTCTTCTTCTTCTTTGTTCGCGAGAAAGAGGGGAGCAGCTGCTCGGCTCTCGGCTCTCTCCGCGCAGGAGGACTCGCACATACGGCGCGTCCGACGGCGATATTTCACGAGGCCGCGGAAGGCGAGCGCCGCCAAGTCTATTAGCGCCCCGGCGAGAGCGAGCGCCCGGGACGCGCCGGAAAAAGCAGAAAACAAATAAATAGCGGAGCGGGGCGGAGCTCCGTCCCGTCGCCGTGGAAATGGGAACGGAGCCTCTGTCTGGCCTTTTTCTGCGCGTCTTTTCCTTTTTTTTCCGAGCCCTTTTTTTTCCCTCCGTCTTTTAAAAACGAGTTCGGTTGGGAATGAGCGGGCTATGTGGGTCTCATCCAAAACGACTGGCACCGACTTTGATTGTGAAAATATGATGATTTTACTCATGCATGCAGTAAAGGGGATGGGGGGGGGGGGGGCATTGGTTTAGGGGTGAAGGGAGGGGCTACTGCCATGACCAAAACCCGGCTGAAGCCAAATGGCGCAGATTTGTGTCAGAAACCTGAACAGCAGGCAGCCGGGTGTAACACCTCCCGCCAAGACTAACACGCAGACACACACACACACACAGCGCAGGGACACGCGCGGGCGAAAACACAGAAGCGCGTGTAACACATGTAAGCGAATTCACGTGTACGGAAGGAACATACGGGCACGTTTCCGAAAACGCACACAAACACAGGTGCGAAAAACACGTTTTCGCACGTACGCAAATAGACACAAACACGGTACACACGTAAACACAGAGAGAGAGAGCGAGAAACACAGAGGCTGATACGTACCCACAATCCTCGCTGTTATTGCGTGTGCTGTGACCGCGTGCTCCAGATGCACAGTTAAAACGCTGGGGCTCCAGGCTGAGGGATGTTCGGGTCTGCACCTGTAACACAGAACCTGCAAATTCGATTCGCTGCTGCAGGTAGGGAGAGAATGGGGGAATTAACAGGGCTGTAACAGGAGAGAAATTTAAACAGGAATATGGCAGTTATTTTGTTATTTTCTTTACAGAATGCAAACCCTCAGGTCTTCCTGGCCTTGCCATCCTGTAATGGCTGAAGTTGATGATGATGTTTCACTGGGAAACAGTTTGGCCTTCAGAGCTTCTAAATCAGTGAAGAACACAAGGGACATCAGTGTGCTGTTTCGATGGTCTCTGTCACCAGAAATAGAGCTTATTCTACAGGTCTGAGGTACGACTAGGCCCCTACTGTCAGGACACGAACAATTACGTATTACTTTTAATCCTCTCCTAAGCCATACATGCGTTTGTCTCGTCTCGTTTCGACTGCTGTAATTCTCTGTGTTCCTGCGTGAGTCAAAGTGCCATTCACTGGCTTCAGCTCGTCCAGACCTCTGCTGTTGACTTGTTACCGTGACGCAATGTAATGTAACATGACATGACATAACATAATGAGGAGAACAGGCCCCAGTCCTTACTGTCCCATTACCCCACACTGGCATCCTAACTGCCCCATTACCCCACACTGGCATCCTTACTGCCCCATTACTCCACACTGGCATCCTAACTGCCCCATTACCCCACACTGGCATCCTTACTGCCCCATTACCCCACACTGGCATCCTTACTGCCCCATTACCCCACACTGGCATCCTTACTGCCCCATTACTCCACACTGGCTTCCTTACTGCCCCATTACCCCACACTGGCATCCTTACTGCCCCATTACCCCACACTGGCATCCTTACTGTCCCATTACCCCACACTGGCATCCTTACTGTCCCATTACCCCACACTGGCATCCTTACTGCCCCATTACCCCACACTGGCATCCTTACTGCCCCATTACCCCACACTGGCATCCTTACTGTCCCATTACCCCACACTGGCATCCTAACTGCCCCGTTACCCCACACTGGCATCCTTACTGCCCCATTACCACCTGTTTAGTAAAAGCCCTCTCTGTGTCCTCGTTGGTGTTAAACCGTTTGCTGTTTTTTGACTCTGAGTTGTTAGGCCCGGTCTGAACGGAACACTGGGAAAAGAACACTCATAATTTGAACCCCGTGCTGTCCGTTGCCGTGACGGCCTCTGGAGTCTCTTTGGGGGAAAAGGGTACGGCCGCTCGCTTGGGTTCGGAGGGCGAGCCGCTCTCAGTCCAACGCGTGGGCGCCTGGCGGCCTGATGGACGTTTCGAGAGAGAAGCGCAATTCTTTAATCTCTCCCTCCACCGCCTTCAAAGTCACTCAGAGGAAATTCATTGCCCCAACAGCTGCACAGAGAGGGAAAGATACTGGATACGATCTTAATTCGGGACGCATGAGAATGATGCATCTGAGAAATCTGGACCCGAAAAAAGCGCAACCTGTCCCCCCTATTAACATCCATCACCGTCTTACAGATGTAAGCTGGAGCACATTCTATGAGCATCTTTTTTTTTATCACGTTCTCACAATTACTCAAAAATTGATTTAAGAAAAAAAAAAAAAAAAACGTGACCGTAGGGGTCTATTTCTCACGACACATTCCTCTAAACTTTATAAACAAAACAAAACAAAAAGACAGAAGAGGGGTTGTAATGCGGAGCAATCTCTGGATAATTAATGGTAAGATAAACAAAACATAAATTTCTTTATTGCGTTGCCAAGGTACCATTCAAATATGCACGAACCATGCCATTTTAATTAAAAGATAAATCTATGTGACACTCCGCCTCAGAGTCAATTATTCGGTGAGGGAGTAATAAAAATAAATCCCATTAAACCTGCTTCCCTCTCTATTTCACCATTAACAGTAAAAAAAAATAAATAAAGTGTCTGCATCGGGAGCCATCCTAATTTCTGTTTCCCTCCGTTTTTACCCCCTGTCTTTTTTCGACATCGCGACAACGTTCTCCGAGTTTCCGGAAGGTTCCGAGGGCCCACAGCAGACGACGCCCGGCGTTTCGTGAAGAGGGACCGCAAAGGGGACGCGGTCTTTGTTTATGGCCGTGCGTCTTTCCCCATTAATATGTCTTAGTGGGAACATATAATGGACGACGTATAAGGAGGATGTTTGCAGGATGTACGTTCTGTCTGTTTCCACACCGCTTGTTTTTCACATTTAAGGGGGGGGGCTGAGCTTAATTCAGTGCTGGAAACATGTGATTTCAAGTGTTCATTTTGGTTTTGGGAAAAGGAAGTATTTATGGAGGTTTCCCAAAAATGACCCCAGTAAATGAGAAGTGAACAGTGCAGTATCTCAGCAGGGTTGTTTTAAGAAGTATATGCTAGGATTTGGTACGTATTTGTCGCTGGTTTGTGGAGGTGTTGTGGTATCAGAAACACTGGAAAATGGCACTCCTCTATTCAAACTCATTGGACTTGGGTGTTAAAACTTCTGATCATCGTTGAAAATAAGACAAAGACTTCACCGGGTACACTTTTTTTTCCCAGAGGTAGAGGTTTTATTGCGTAAAACACTGGATAAACCTGTACTGCTTCAAAAACTATTTCAACTTCTATCAGCACAAAGAAATGCCATTGCTGAAATAACAACATCTCTTGATACCTCTATACCAGAATATAGTTCTTTCAACAGATGCATAATAAATAATGACCAAGAATAATCCTTAAATACAAAGTCGTCTACTTGTTATAAGCGTAGCAACAAAATCCTCTACTCCTCTCTTCTCCACCAAAGATAGAAATATTCTTTGTGTAGGAATGTGGACAGAATCATCACCAGTATCACAGAATTTTACAGAGGAAGAAAAAAAAAAAAAAAGTAATTTTTTTATTTTCATTTTTTTTTCGAGAAATGAGATGATAGTTTCAAATCCGTTGACATCTTGTTACTGCATCTGCATCGCTTGTGTTACGATTTACAAATATTCTGGGAGGGGGGCGGTGGGGGGGGGGGGGGGGGTAGAGGGGTTATTCTCCAGGGTTGAGAGAGGGTACAGGTAACAGTAGCACCAGACCAATAGGGGACGGACACACACTTCACAAAGAAAGCCAGAAACTCTTCCAGTGTCACAAACAGTTGAGTTATTGCCTGCCATGTCTGCGTATACACAGGAGATGGAGGGATACGGGGAAAAAAAGATGAAAAAAGTGTGAGAAAGGGAATGTTTTTCTCTTCTTTTTACATTTTAAAATCTTTTTTTAAAATCTAATATACTGAAGGCAACATACACACACGCGCTCACACACACACACACATACACACAGATACACACACACACACACACACGCACGCGCACGCACAAAGCAAGCGACTGACACAGTCACCAAAACACAGTAGTGCAGTTAAAATCCTAAAGCTGTCTACAGTCATAAAGTACTGTCATTTATAACATTGCAGCCCCACACAAGAGCCCATACAAATAGTTGCATTAAATCGATCAGCTTAGTTTAAGTAAGGCAGTGAGAACTATACTAGAAAAAAGAAAGAGGAAAAGTCGTTTATGCCAGAAATCTTCTAATTCCAAAGCAACATCATTTACACGGTGCTTCTTGTAATATTTTTTCTTATTTTTTTATTTATTTTATTTTATTTTTTATTTTACAACATAATATGTAAACCATCTTTTTCTTCTTCTTCTTCTTATTCTTCTTCTTCTTCTTAGCCTGAGATATTCTTTCTGTGTTCTCAGGGTTATGTTAAATATGTACAGTTAGCTGCAGTTTAGTGTCTATGTAAACTGCTCCAGGCAGAGCTAAAGTTTTTAAGGCTCTGGACTGTAATGCTCACCCCCTGCCCGAACGGGAACTCACACCGTCTTAAAGTCCAGAAGATTTATTTTTATGCTGTTTTTTTTTTTTTTCAGCTATGCGAAAAAAAAAAAAAAAAAAAAAGGATTTTTCTTTCTTACTTTTCTATTGCCTGTGAAGTGAAAGCCGGTATACTTTCAACCTCACCAGCATGATTACGTAGGGTCCAAACCTTGCATGTTACTTATCTTTTCAAAATAAAATTAATGTATTAAAACAAAAACAATGGAGGGGGAATGGGGGTTGGAGAAAAGGTGGACAGCCTTCATCATACTCATAAAATGTACTGTACAAAAAAGAAACAAAAAAACCAACAAAACATTGGAAATCTGAATTGTACAAAAGCTTTAACTCGATAAAAAATATAGAACAAATTTATGCTTTACAAAAAAACAAAGAAACAAGTCACGCTGACATTTATGTTAAAGACGAGAAGCAAGAAACTATGTTCAGCCATTGTACGCTCGGCCTACAGTCCTGGGAGTCTTCAGAAGCATTTTAGGAAATTCCTTCACTTTGAATCCGGAGTCCAGCGCTTGCATTGAAGCAGAAACATTCCATCTCTGACGGGAGACTCGGGAAGTTTCAGGGAAAGCCGTTTCATCTTTGTACAGTTTTCATACGGTCATGCCACGTTTAGTAACCTGTCACATCTCTGTCACACACACACACACACACACACACACACACACACACTGGCCCTTTGTTCAAACAACCCACCATACTTTCAGTCCTACTTTCAGCAACATATTTCCGTAAATGTTATAGTCATTATTTAATCCGATCCAATTCATTAATGTACAGAAAAAATGAGGGACTAAATATCCAACAGTCCAACAGGGACTAAAGGTCATTTATATAGTTAGAAGTACACTATCAGAGCTGATCAGCTGATTAAATGTGTTATTCTGTGTCAAGGACAGACCACACTGTGGTTAGACAGCCATATGGGGGGGAAAAAAAAGATTGAAATGTCTTTCCTTGTCAATACTGAAAAAACCCACGAGACTGCATTCCATGTACCTGTGGATTAACGTTTGTTTTTTTTTTAATGCACAATTTAATTAGTCACAGTTCTACTTCCAATTCAAGAAACAGCGAGAGGCTAAGTGTTAGCATGTGGACTGGCCCACTGCATTGTGGGCCAGTTATGGTCTTCCCAGTGGTGCCGATAGTGAGAACCAACTGGGTTTTCCCGCACACACAGTCACCAGACCGCTCAGCTCGAGCTGCACGCCAGGATGGTAGGCAAAGCAAACCAGATGCTGCCATTAGGGTTCAAAAGGGTGCATGCGTCATTTTCCTTCCAAACAAAAGCATCACTTCTTGGGGAAAAAAATAATTCCAGAGATTGTATTTTCTTTTTCGCCCCTCTTTGTGTAATTATCAATTCAATATAATTTTTTTTCATGTAAATACACCAAAAAAATAATAACTCCTGTGATCTTCCCCTTTCTGCTCGGTGTTGACCATGCTACTTTTCTGAAACAGAACTGTGTGAGCAGCGTGTGAAGCTATCGTGGCACTCAGCTGATCAGTCTGTACCTGTCTCGTGTCGCTGTAGTAAATCGTGTTGAAAAACGCATTTTGGGAATGTACACTGTTACCGCGGCTACAGCTTCCTCCATACATCATCACTTTCTGTTACTGTTACTCTGGTTGCCAGGGCAGCGGTTGCCACGGTCGCTGCAGGCCCTTCTGTGACATCACTCCCGGATTAAGGGGGAGGGGTGCGGGTGGCGGGGGGCGGGGGGGGCGGTCACTCTTGGACGGGGGCGGAGTCCATGGCGGGAGGAGCGGCGGCGGCGGGGTGGCCGTCGTCGGAGGTGTCCGAGTCGCCGCGGGAACGCTTGAAGCGGCGGTCGGGGTACTGGCTGTTGTCGAAGGGCATGCGGTGGACGCACAGCACGTGGGTCTTCAGGTTCCCCTTCTGCGACGCGCCGTACGGGCAGTACCGACACTGGAACGGCTTCTGGCCTGCAGGGGGCGCACACGGGCACAGCGTCCCTCAGTCACATGTCTCAACAGCACTCATCCAGCAGTCATTTGGCACCACCCTTTATAAAATCCAAAAGATTTGTAACAACTCTAGTAACGTACTGCAAGTACTATACTAACAGTACTCTACGTACTAAAGTACAATAAGTACAATAAGAAAAGACGTACTGTACTTTACTTACTTTAGTAATATTCTCTATACTCTAGCTTTTGTAAGATGCTATTTAACTTGGATTTCTTACAACTTTATGACTTTAACACCTTTAACACTCTTTTTGTAAAGCAAGCAGTAAGATTCTGTAGAACTTCGGAAAGAACCTCCTCAGCGCTTCAGAAAGAATCTTTGAGGGTTCAGCAAGATTCTTCAGAACATCACTAACGTTCTTTAGAACTCGAGGGAGATTCTTTAGAATGCCAGTACATCAGTAAGGTTCCTTAGCTGGATTCTGGTGTAAAATCATTAACGGTCACAATCGCATTGTAACGCATTAATCCCGATCTCATTCCTCCTCATTTAATCCACAGGCGAGACCAGCTAAAGTCAGCCACTCTGCTGGGCAGACATATTAAATGCATTCTCATATCCATTTTTGTTTAACAGTGTGTGGTATAATGGGCACGAAGGAAAGAATGGACGTAATTTAGAAGAGGAGAGAAAATGTCTGACATAATTCAACTCCAAAATGTTGAAACAGGCATGCAGATTTACTGTATGAGGTTATTGTTCGGGCATTTAATTTCGCAGCAGGTTTTTTTATTTTTTTTATTTTTAAATGACACAAGGCACTCACCCACTCTTTACAAGAGGCACTGGAGTAACCGTGGGCTTTACGGTGTTCCAGTTGGCCGAATTTTTTTAAGATAAGGAAGGCGGCGATGCCAATCGGAGACACTGGATCCATTTTTTGGGCTGGATTTCACACTCGCACACAAACAATGTGGAGATTCTCCTCTCGTCTCATTTCACGGTCGGGGGGAAAGAACGCAGGCTGCGTGAGTCAGCTTTTACAGGAGAGCGTGCGCCCGCTTGCGCTGCAGGGGAGCTCGCCCGCGGTGGAGAAAGCGCCCGCGTCTCATTTCGGGCACATTAAAACGTAAGCGTGCTCGATGGCAAGGAGGAGTCAAACGCAGGAAGGATAGGAGCCAGCCAATCACGTGGTTCAGAGCAGGCTAACTGAAAATCACCAGGTCTCAGTTGCAAAAATCAGCGGTAATGACGCAGCTAAACATCAGGGGAAGACAGCAGCAAAGAAACAGACCAATGCGAGACGATTACACATATCTCTCTCTCACACACTCACACACACACACACACACACACACACATGCCTCAGGCATGCACGCACACACACACACACACACACATGCCTCAGGCAGGCACGCACACACACACACTGAGTGGTACTGAAAATCAAAACAAAAACAAGATGGCGATAACAGCAAAAACACCACTCTGCTTCTTGTCTCATTCACTCAGGCATCGGCTAAGCCTCCTAATGAACCACAGAGACCAGAGGGTTTTCTTTTTTTTAATGGGGGGGGGGGGTACTGTAACACTACGTCACACTCTCAGGCAGCTGGCCTGTGCCCTGTGCCCCTCCATCCCCCCAGTGCCTTCTGAGAATGAAAGGGGGTCATGTGACTTCTCCCCTCAGCCAGCAGTGCCCACAGCTGTGCGCTGTGCTTTTATCCAGTGGCTGGAGGGGATAGACACTGCCACTCTGGCTAGGGCTGGGAGCTGCATTTCTCCCTCTCTCCATCTCTCTCTGTATGTCTCTCTCCCCTCTCTCTCTGTCTTTCTCTCTGTATGTCTCTCTTTTTTCTCTCTCCCCTCTCTCTCTCTGTCCGTTTCTCCATTTTCTCTCTCTCTTCTCTTCTCTCTTTTCTCTCTCCCCCTCTCTCTCTTTGATCTCTCTTTCTCCTCTCTCGTTCATCTGTCTCTTTATTCTCTACTCCCCTCTCTCTCTCTCTCAGTCTCTCTCTCTCCTTCTCCACTTTCGCTTTGCCCACGCCCTTTCTCTCTCATATCCCTCTCTGCAATGCCAGCATGCGCCCTCTGGTATAAATGCCATCTGATGCCAGCCCGCTCTGTATGCAGAAGCTGGCCCACCTGCCTGGGAAACGCTCCACACGGCAAGGGAAAAGTGCAAGAAAAGGAACGTGTGAGAGAGAGAGAGAGAGAGAGTGAAAGAGTCGGAGGTTTATTTATTACTGCGCACGGAGCGCTGTTACAAAAGCACATGACAAATGCCTTCAGTCCCCCACACCAGAGCGGCGGGGCCTAAGTGGATTTCCATCTGCTTTGTGTGTGTGTGTGTGTGTGTAAGGTGCGTTGTGTAAGTGTGTGGTGTGTGTGTAAGGCATGTGTGTGTCGTAGTGTGTGTGTGTGTGTGTAGGGATGTGTGTGTGTGTAAGTGCAGTGTTGTGTGTGTGGTAAGTGCGTGTGTGTGTGTGATGTGTGTGTGTGTAAGTGTGCGTGTGTGTGTGTGTGAGTGGTGTGTAAGGGCTGTGTGTGTCAGTGTGGTGTGTGTGGTGTGAGTGTGAGGTGTGTGTGTGTAAGGCATGTGTGTGTGAGTAGTGTGTGTGTGTATGAGTGCGTGTGTGTGTGTCAGTGTGTGTGTGTGGAGTGCGTGTGTAAGGGCATGTGTGTGTGAGTGTGTGTGTAAGGCCATGTGTGTGTAAGTGGTGGTGTGTGTGTGTGTGTGTGTGTGTGTGTGTGTGTGTGTGTGTGAGTGCGTGTGTAAGGGCATGTGTGTGTGTGAGTGTGTGTGTAAGGCAATGTGTGTGTGAGTAAGTGCGTGTGTGTGTGTGTGTGTGTTGTGTATGAGTGGTGTGTAAGGGCATGTGTGTGTGTGAGTGTGTGTGTAAGGGCAGTGTGTGTGTGAGTGCGTGTGTAAGGGCGTGTGTGTGAGTAAGTGCGTGTGTGTGTGTCAGTGTGTGTGTGTGTGTATGTGTGTGTGTGAGTGCGTGTGTAAGGGCATGTGTGTGTGTGTGAGTGAGTGTGTAAGGGCATGTGCGTGTGTAAGGGCATGTGTGTGTGTGTAATAGTGTGCGTGTGTGTGTGTGTGTGTGTGTAAGGGCGTGTGTGTGTGTGAGTGTGTGTGTGAGTGCGTGTGTAAGGGTATGTGTGTGTGAATAAGTGCGTGTGTGTGTCAGTGTGTGTGTGTGTGTGAGTGCGTGTGTAAGGGCATGTGTGTGTGAATAAGTGCGTGTGTGTGTCAGTGTGTGTGTGTGTGTGAGTGCTTGTGTAAGGGCATGTGTGTGTGAATAAGTGCGTGTGTGTGCGTCAGTGTGTGTGTGTGTGTATGCACATGCGTGTGTGTGTGCTTATGTGCTTGTGTGAATCTCTGTGTGTGTGCGCGTGTGTTTGCGTGAGTGTGTGTGTATGTGTGTGTGTCTGTGTGCGTGTGTGTTTGCGTGAGTGTGTGTGTGCGTGTTTAAGGGCATGTATGTGTGAATAAGTGCGTGTGTGTGCTTATGTGCTTGTGTGAATGTCTGTGTGTGTGCGTGAGTGTGTGTATGTGCCCGTGTGCGTGAGTGTGTGTGTGCCTGCGTGCATGAGTGTGTGTCTGCGTGCGTGAGTGTGTGTGTGTGCATCAGTGCGAGAGTGTGTGTGTGTGTGTGTGTGTGTGTGTGCATGTGTTTCTCTGTGTGTATGTTTGTATACACTGGCACCTGAGGACCTGCAGCAGCGCTAACGCGTTTCAGATGCTCCTGACCAGTGACTCCATCCCGTGAGTAAGAGAGGAAACATGCTGCATTCTCAGTGCAGCTCCGTGTCCCGTGTGCTGTTAGACCCAGTGATAAACTGCCCTCCGTCCCGCCATCCCGCCATCCCAAGCTCTACTCTGTCTCATTTCCTCAGCGAGCCCCAGTGACTAATGCGGCTTCAGGGAGCGAGCTTCTAGTGTAAACGTAACGCCATCTGAGCACAGACAGAGAAAAAGAAAAAGCTCACTTCACTGTGACTGTTAAAATTTTTTACACCAGAGGTAAAGCAAATCCTATCATTAGTATTAAGTAGTAGCGATGTTAAAAAAAAAACCTATGCCGCAGATTTTTTACCCTAATTAATCCCGTAATGAGATTTATCTGTGGATAGTGGAATTCCATAGAATGCGCCCCCCATCCAACTTCCACCCAAATTTGCTCCCGGCGATAATGTTCTGAAATCTCTGAACGTAAAAAAAGAAAGCTGCACTGAAGATGTGGGCGATAAAAGATTATGCGACATCTGTGGGAGAATCGTAACTCGCGGTGGGGAAAGAGAATCGTGATCTGCGGTGAGGGCAGCTTTGGAGCCTCTGAAAGAGCCTGGAGCAAGAATCGCACGGTTCCCCCCCTCTCTCTGCTTTAGGGTACAGGATTTTTAAGCGCCATTTCCACCACAGAGAAAACATAAACGACATATCTGAGAACATTTCCTCTGAGAGAGAGAGAGAGAGAGAGAGGGTGAGGGAAGGAGGGAGAGACAGACAGAGAGAGAGACCGACGGAGGAAGAGACAGACAGAAAGAGAGTTGAGGTGATAAAACATGTTTTTACTGCTCAAACTTACTATGCACAACACCATAAATAATTCAGACCATTTGTAGATTTATCTTTGGAAGAACTAAAAAATCTAAGGTGTGTGTAGGATTTCATTTAAAAGGAAACTAAGAAATAAAGTGGATTACAAGACGTAAGACAACAGCTGGGGGGATATAGTGTAGGTCTGCTCCTTCAGTTATCTCAAAAATATGCCATTTAAATAACCAAAGAAGAAGAGGGAGGACATTGCTGAGGAATCAAACGAGAGCTGAAGCTACACAGAGAAGCCCCATGTTAATTACCCAACAAGAAAACTACAAACGTAGTTGCACACAATCGCTCAGAATAGCTTGTGTGTTTCTCAGAGTGCTGAGATTTTAATTCAACTACACATGAGCCCAATAGGGACCACATGCACTCTATACGAGTTGATTTAACACTGAATGTTGATCCAAAGAAATGCTTAATGTTTGAACCACATCAATATAATAAATAAAACCACGATAGAAAAACAATATTATCGTTCAAAATGTTCATTACTAATTAGGATTTATACAGCCTTTTCAACTCAACAGTTGCAAAGTTTGTTTATTACAGTTGAAACCAGGATACTTAGTTCTCTCTAAGCCTTTCCCAAATTCTTATCAGTTAAGGGTACAGCACAGACTAATTACAGTGCAATAAACTGATAGGATTTGCAGAAAGCTTCTGTGCTTGTTTAATGAGAGGGGCTGTGTGATTGGCTGGGAGTTCTGAGCCTCAGTGTTTGTTTGATAAGAGGAGCTCCGTGATTGGCTGGGAGCTCTGAGACTCCGTGGTGAAGCGCAGTGCATTTATCTTGTGATCGGCGATGTCGGCAGGTGTGTCTGAACAGGGGGGGCCTGAGATGGGCCTGCCGGTCCCGGGACACAGGGACGACGGGTTCTCATTTACACCCCGTCCCAGCAGAGAACGGGCCCCATCGCTGCGGCAAGGACCCGCCTGACCCGCTGACCCCGCGGCGAGGACAGCCTCTAAATAAGGCTCATTAATCAGCACCCAGAGTCTAATGTAACTAACGCTTCACAATTACAGCAGATGAGATGCAGCTAAGAGCCATCTATCTCCCTGAGACCGCACTGTCACCCGTACCTGCAGCGCAGCCTGAGAGGGGAGTGTGTGTGTGTGTGTGTGTGTGTGTGAGAGAGAGTGTGTGTGTGTGTGTGTGTGTGTGTTAGTGTATGTGTGTGTGAGTGTGTGTTAGTGTGTGTTACTGTATGTGTGTGTGAGTGTGTGTTAGTGTGTGTGGTGCGTGTGGTGTGTGTGAGTATATGTGCGTGTGTTAGTGTATGTGTGTGTGAGTGTGTGTATATGTGTGTGTGTGTGTGAGTATATGTGTGTGTGTTAGTGTGTGTGTGTGTGAGTATATGTGCGTGTGTTAGTGTATGTGTGTGTGAGTGTGTGTATATGTGTGTGTGTGTGAGTATATATGTGTGTGTTAGTGTGTGTGTGTGTGTGTGTGTGTGTGTGTGAGTATATGTGTGTGTGTTAGTGTGAGTGTGTTAGTGTGTGTGGTGTGTGTGTGTGGGGGGCTGCTTGGTAACAGATGACAGGGCTCGGGTGCTGATGGCTGACAGGCGAGTGATGACTGCAGCTCTTCCCTCCGCTGTGATCCGCAATTATGATGTCTGTGGGAGATGGCCGACCGCGGGCTCTGCCTGCCCTGCACTGACCTCCCTGTGCCTCCCCCATCTCCCTCTCCCCCCTCTCTCCTCCCTCCCTCTCCCTCTCTTTCCCTCCCTCTCTCTTCCTCCCTCCCTCTCCCTCTCCCTTTCTCTCCCTCCCTCTCCCTCTCTTTCCCTCCCTCTCTCTTCTCTCCCTCTCCCCCTCTCTCTCTTTCCTCCTCCCTCTCCCTCTCTTTCCCTCCGTCTCTCTTCCTCCCTCCCTCTCCCTTTCTCTCCTTCTCTCTCCCTCTCTTTCCCTCCCTCTCCTTCTCTCTCACTCTCTCCCTCTGTCTCTCTTTCTCTCGCTCTCTCTCCCTCTCTATCTCTCTCTCTCCCCGCTCACTCCTCTCCTTCCTCCTCTTCTATCCAGACCATCTCTTTTTTCCCTCTCTCATTCCCTTCATCACCTCCCTTTTCCCTCATTCATTAATTCCCCCTTCTTTCTCTCATTCTCTCTCCCTATCTCTTTTTCTCTCTTTCCCCTTCCTCTTCTCTTTTCTCATGTATCGCCCGTCCATTTTTCTCTCCCGCTCCCTCCATCCTTCTTCCCTCTCACTCATATTCCTCCTTCTTTTCTCTTCCTCTCTCCTCCCTGTACGTGTCTTTGTTTTGACGCACTGTTTCTCCTACAGTCACACCCTGGCAGTCACACGGCACCTCTCCTGTTACCATGGATACAGGTGTGTCAGTGGCATGCAGTGTCAGTGCCAGGGGGGTCTGTGTTTGTTTTGCTGTCAGTAGTTCCTCTTCCTCTTTCTCCCCCAGCGTTAAGAGTCAGCCCTCAGCAACCCACCGACCTAACACTGCCACCTTCAGGGATGTGCCCCCCAAATTACAAAAACACACCCCAAATCACACGGCCTGATAACACCCTGATATCGGATATCAGGCTAAGCTAAGGCTAAATGCAGTCAGTGGCTTATCAAAAAAACGATGTTCCTTTTGAAGTGAATGTACACATCGGGACCCATAACTGCAGTGCGCTGTCACCTTTAGCCTCCGTAAGGAATCTGGGCATTGCTTTTAGGCTTTTCCACTGGGCTGGCATCTGCTGAAATAACGTTTTTTTTTTAAACCGAAAAGCTGGGAAGCCCGTGTCCAGTCATTTCGTCGATTGTTCTAAGAGCGCACATTCGTATATTGATTTTTTAGTCCACTTGTAAACACATTTCCAGGCTAACTGGCCGTGAAGTTGTCCTCGGTCTGGTGTGCGGGTTTAGGCTGCGGTTCAACGCGCAGCGAATAACCAGCGGCGGGCAGCAGGGCGGGGCACGGCGGGGCGGGGCGGGGGGCAGGGCGGGGCGACGCTTTAGGGCCAATCCCAGTCTGTCCCGTCCTGAAGGCAATAATCTCAACATGTTCCGCATTAGCATCCTGGCACCGCCAGCAGGTCCGATTAAATTTTCATCACTATCACAGGGCGTAAAGTTGCACTGAACTCCCTTAACGCAGCCCTGTTAAACGACTGCAGAGCCTCAGATAGCTTGCAAAACATTTTTTTTATTGTTCACCGGAACGGTTACTGCGGTCATTTGACAAAAGGATTTGGGAGAAGAATGACTCCCTGAAAAGGTTATCTTGCCCCGGCAACTGAATCTCCACAGGGAAAGGTTTCCGGTGCTCCCAAACTAAAACACCACGCTCAGAATAAATGTCGTAAGGAAAAAACAAACAAAAAAAACATCCTGTGTATGTACGCTGTACGTGTTCGCAGGATAATTCAACAATTGTTGGATCCTCATTCGTCTGACAGCCTGACAACGTCGAAATGAAATCCTGAGAAGCTAACAGCATTGTAACGCTGGACCGTTAGGTGGTCTTTATCTCCCTCTAGTGCCCAGGATTGGAAGTGCAAAAGAGCAGCCGGCAAATATGAAGGCGGTTCTACACGCAGACGCACAGTCACGGGTGGCTAGGAGTTCAGCGAGGGGTCATTGTACTGACATCTTAAACGTGCCGATCGAGGCGTGAGCCGTCTGGCGGTACGGAACGCGGGATTCTGCACAGGAGTGCCGCACGCTGAGGATGCTGAGGAACAGGACTCTGTGCAGGTAAGTAAAACTCTCACCTGCCGCACACGCTCAGTCCCACAGAGGGAGTCCAGAGACAGGTCACAGAAAGAAAAAGAAAAAAATAGACAAACACAATTTAGATACACACTAAACATGCACACATACACATTTACAGACACACACACACACACAAAGTCCTCAAAGCCCAAACATTACTCCATGAAGTCACACACCTGGACACTTTACCAAGCGTAATCAGTATGCAAACATGCACATTTACATATGGATATTTTAGGCAGTTTACATGGCATTTTAGGTAATTTAACTGAAGCAGCTCAGGTTAAGTACCTTGCCGAAGGGTACAACAGCCCATCTAGTGTCCCGTCTGGGTATTGAGCATACCACCGCAGTGCCTCTCCTGGGATTTGAACCCTTAACCTCTGAGTTGTAAGCCCAGACTCCTAACTATGTTACACTGCCATTTGAACGGTACCTGAGTGCGCTGCAACTGACTGAAAGCTGACCTGATGTCACTCACACGTTCCTACTGCAGTGCATCGTTCACCAATGTGCCGTTCGAAAATAACGAAAGAAATAAAGAACACGTTCCTCTGCGTGGGGTTTTTTATGGCGAGCAGACTTTCATTGCACATCTGGCTCACATCTGACCCAGCGAAGCCTCCTTATTTAGACTGACATTTAGATAGAAGCTCACTATGCCCAGGTTAAGTGGAACATGGAACATGGAACCCCTCCCAGCAAGAAGAGCCCAGGACAGACACCAACAGCTTACTCTGCCCAGGTTAACTGGAACACGGAACATGGAACCCTTCTGAACAACAAAAAGATTCTATTTTAGGTAATGAATAAATGCCCAAAATATACCTCCCCCTGAAAAGGCTTTGGCAAATTTTTCATATGAAAAAGCATATTTGGCTGAACATAAGAAAAATCAAAGGGTTGTTCTTTAACCTCGAAATGAACTCCATGGGACTTCAGAAACTGAATCCATTCATAACACTGACATCAATGAATTAGATTCAAAAACACTTAAAAAAATCGAAAAATCGAACATGGCTCCATACAACTGCACTGCTTATATAATTTTTGATAGCACATGAAGACTTACTGTAAGAATATACCAGCCACTAGCCCTTATCTTATTGTGTAGCAATGAACTTCCGAGAAAAATAAATCGAACCACTAGATGGCGCAATAAGCTTGCGTGTCACAATGACATTTTTACCAAATAAACGATGGTTTTAAAACATGCAGTTCCATTACTATTCATACAGTATAAATCTGGCGAATGTGTTGGCATGTAAATATGCTGCATAGGGAAACACGCTTGCAAAATGTAAATGCAAAATTGTGTTACTTGTAACTTGTTAAACTGGGGGAAATGTTCTGATAAAGTAAATGTGTATAAATGTAGGGATTCAGTGCCCTCTTCTGGTAAATTGTGAGAATGCAACTAGTGAGGACTAGAGAAATCCACAGAGTCCTTATAAGATATGTACTACAGTCATACAACAGGTTTTGCGTCAGTCATGAACATACAGGTCAGTAATGTCATATGTCTTATGCTACACTTCACATAAACGCTGCCAGATTCACTTAAATAACATGATAAGAATGGAAAAAAATCTTTCATTATGAGTCTGTGTCTCTACATGATCAATTATGGGAACAAACTTTTCCAAACAATAATTAAGTAAATAGATACATTTAATGTTGCAGACTTAAATGGAGATAGCATTAAAAGGTTAGCTCAGGTTTGCAGAAAGAAAGCAAAAGGTTAATTTCCCCATGTACTGCATGGGGTTAAAGCCATTACGCAGTTTTTTACAAGCACAATAATCTGTAATCTGTCAGGCATCTGGCTGTGTTGAGCAGGAGTTGCTCTTGGCAAGGTGAAGTTCACTCGTCTACTTAAAATGTATAAATATGTAAAACAGAGCAGTGCGTGATGCCCGAGCACGAGGGAGTATTATAATTATTTTTAGTACATCCGTGAGTTTTAATGAAAATGAAATGTCTATGAAGACCCTTCTGCATCATTTATATGGATTGCATGAATGCCCCTTGTCACTTGTCATTTGGCCAATTGGGATTCAGCAAGGGAAATTCCTGAACTTTAGCCGATTACATTCTTTTTTTTTGTTATAATAAGACCGTTCAAAAATATATTCTAAAGAAAGTTCAAAAATACAAAGCACACGATTTTCCCTCTGACCCGATAGCTAGAATATGATTATCCTGTTCCGTGATAATTTCTGGGAATGCATGAATGCCTCCCGTCATTGTGTCTCCCGTATGTGTGTTTCTAAGAAAGAACAAATAAGGTCAGATTCTTTCACAGAACAGGATGGCTGTTCTTAAGATAGAAACCCTAGAGAGAGAGAGCATCGGGTGAGGTATTTTCACCTGATCTGAGGCAAACAAAGTCTAGAGAATGAAAATGAGTCTCTCACATTAATGTTGCACACTCACTCACTCACGTGTGTGTGCTTGTGTGCATGCACGTGTGTGTGCACATGTGTGCGCATGCGCATGCACATGTGTGTGTGTGCATGTGCATGTGCATATGTGTCCATGCGTGTGTGCAAGTGCATGTGGATTTGCATGTGTGTGTGTGTGTGCGTGCATGTGCATGTGATATCATGTGTGTGTGTGTGTGCAAGTGCATGTGGATTTGCATGTGTGTGTGTGTGTGCGTGCATGTGTGCATGTGGATTTGCATGTGTGTGTGTGTGTGTGTGTGTGCGTGCGTGCGTGCATGTGTGCATGTGGATTTGCATGTGTGTGTGAGCACTGGCATAGCAAGCACACCCAAGCTGACCCTGTGACCTCTGAAACGGCCTTTATGTTTGTCAAAGCCAGAGGGCGTGCCATCGCTCTCCCATCCCTCCACGCCCCCTTCCTTCCCCTGTACTCCACCTCCCGCTTCATTCACCCACTCTTTACACCCCCACCCCCACCCGTCGGACCTGTCAATCACCACCCATGCCCTCCCTCGAACCCCTGAGCATTCTTCCCTCTGTCGGGTTCCCACAGTCTGAGGCTGGGTCGTGACAGCCGCAATAAGACCCTGCATTAACGGCTGGGAGGGCCTCTCAATCTCCCCTTCATCTCATAATAACTATCGCTGAAATGATAATTAGCGTCAGGCTGCTTCTACAGAGCTGAAAGAATGAAAGAAAAAACACACACACAGACACTCTCTCTCTCTCACACACACACACACACACACACACAGACACTCTCTCTCTCACACACACACACACACACACACACACACACACACACAGACACTCACAGAAACACACAAACTCACACCCGAACACTCACAGACACACACACACACACACACATACCTTCAGGACCGACAGGCCCGTCTGTAAAACACCCCAAACTCTGACTGCCCCACCCGAGTCGGCTGGCGAATTTTTTTTCCCCTCCAATTCTTTTCAGCTGACATAATCCGGACTGATCCGTGCAGCTGGGGCAGATTCGGCTGCAGAACGGGCACATAACACCACTCTGTCCTCACCGGCCATCCGGCGTAATGGGAGAGGAATCCGCAAAATGGCCGCCTCTCAAATTAGCGTGACACGCAGAGAGGTCGCGCGCCGAACGCGGCCTAACGGAAATAATCATTAAGCGCAGATTACCGGAGCGCTCTTGCATTACGAGATCAAATTGAGACTGCTAAAAAAAAACTTTATTTAGAATTTTTTTAAAAGCCATAGATTCTGGGGGGAGTGATGCTCTCCGTTTGCTTTCAATAGAGCTGTTTTAAAGAGCGCAGAGGGTTATTTGAGTCACACAGTGACAGACCTCACATGATAACAACATGCCTCACGCCCTTCGTATTAATCGATCGTATTCGTGTCAGAGATGCAGGCAGCGGAATTCCAAGCTCCCTGAGCTCTGGAGGAGTAGCACTGCGGCATTGTGGGAGGGTTCTGCTTCAGCGTGAGTCTGTTCGCCCGGCGTACACCTGTCAGTCTGAAGACGGGCTCACGCTGTACTCCACTCGCTGTACCAATGAGGTTTTTTAACCTTGCGAAGACGGGGTCGTGATTTTATCATCCCCCCCCCAACTGCGGAACAACCGCCCCCCCGTGGGGCCAACTGCCAGCTCTGTGATGCGGCACCAGCAGGCGATTAGCAGACCACCGACAGCGTCCGCCCGCCCGCCCGCCCGCCCGTCGGCCTGTCAGTCACTTTCCCGTCGGCGCTACACGGGCCTGCGAGCGGCGGGACCGTTCGCCGCCAGTCCTGCGTTCTTCTGACACCGCGATCATCACCCGCACGACCTCGCCTCGGCTGTCCGATAGCGAGCGGACCGCGGTAGGAGCGCATCGCGAAACATCGTCGGCGGGACCAACGCGCTGTTCTGACACCGAGCCGCTGACGTGTCGGTGCTGGCTGCGGGCAAACGCACTACAACAGTGCCTTAACAGGATGAGCCACTTGGCAGCACTCTGTTGAACTTTCCACAGAGAACGTTCGTACAGTAGCAACACGCTTAATGGTGAAGGGCCAGGCTAAAGAGCTGGGATCGAAACTGAAAAGTGATGCAGGTTTGAATCCCTGCTGTGCCCCTGAGCACGGCGCCGATCCTGACTCGCTTCAGTAAATATCCGCGCGCCGTAAACACAGGCGCGTTAGAGCAGCTTATGTTGAAGCATAAGCTGCGTGAAAGTTGCCCTGGAAAAGGGCATCTGCTGAGCGGAATAAATAATGTAACGTAATAACGCTCACTAATGTGAAAATCCACAGCACCTGGCCGGGGCTTTTAAAATGCGCCTTAGCTGGCTCTCAGCAATCTCCCGACGATGCAAAGTTCCCGGTAAGCATCTGTTACTCACGCTCGCTGGATCTCTATTATGGTGGCAGATTGCAGAACGCACAGTACTTGGTATTTGTACCTGTGAACCGATTGGGGAAAAATGAAGAAAAAAAAAAAAAAATGATAAACTTTACCCACAATGCACGTGTTTGGTTGCAGGTACAGGAGATTTATTTTATTGAGCATAGCTGGCATTAGACCGACAGTATGACACGTGTAGCTCTATAGAGAAGCCTGAGAAATTAGCATCCCAGGATAAAAAAGGAGACAAAAAACAAAAACAGTGATATGATCATGTAAATGAAAACAGGATTTTCGCTTACTGCATACATATCTGTCGAATTTTAGAACCTTCTCTGGGGAGTCGAAGGGTCGCTTAAAAGGATAATTATGAAATGCAATACAAGAGAACACTTTCCAATCCCGAACAGATACCAGGCATTCCCACAGCGAACTCAACTACTCTGAGCTTAGCCACACATCTGCTCACAAGTAGGAAATACCAGAATGTTTTTGGAGTTTCTGTGGCAGCTCAGTATAATGGTTAAAGACCAGGCCCTGTACCCTTCCCAGGTAGGACACCACTGTTGTAACCTTCAGCAAGGTGCTTAACCTGAATCACTTCAGTATATATCCTCACTTCTGGACAAGCGCCCCCAGCATGCAAAGGTGGACTTTGTGTCTTGTCCCGCACTTAAACCACAGCTCCTATTGGTTGGCTGGGAGTGTGATGCGTGCTGCAGCTCGTAACGAGTGTAACGGTTGTG